>NC_134886.1:42674748-42689748 GCF_041734735.1 Babylonia areolata
TCAGGATTGCAAGAGCAAGCGCAACTTTTGGTAGACTCAATGCAAATGTCTGGAACAGAAGAGGCATTGGTCTTGAGACCAAGCTAAAGGTGTACAGAGCAGTAGATGTCCCTCCGTGGATGCTGATGGACTTCTTGAAAGAAGCGAACATTTTTAATCCGATTTGTAAGGTTTTAAAACTCTGGAGGGTTTTTAAACTTTGAGTGGAAAGCTTGCAGCGGTGACGAGTTTTTATTATTATCATTATTATTTTTTTAACCCTTGACTTGAAATAGGTGCTAATGTGGCGATAGCCTTGAGATGGCCTTAGTGGTCTGCCAGGCTCTGAACACCATAATTTGATTTGACCTTCCAGTGTTGAGCAGCAGAGCCCAGTGATGACCACACCCATAGCGCGGGCTGTTGCTGTGGGTGCCAGACAAAGGCCCTCACAGAACTTCTGCTGTGGCTGGGTGACACGTAGGTGTTGGTATCTACTGAGCAAATCTGTGACCAGTGACTGGACTAATGGCTTCTCTGGTTGATCGTAAAGTGGTGGAGGATTTCTCTGTCTGTCTGTCTCTCTCATGTGTGCAAGTGCGCGTGTGCGAAAGAGAGAGAGAGAGAGAGAGAGAGAGAGAGAGAGAGAGAGAGAGAGTGTTCTCAATGTTTTTTTCCAGTGTAGTTATTAATACCATGCTTGTGTGTGTGTGTGTGTGTGTGTGTGTGTGTGTGTGTGTGTGTGTGTGTGTGTGTGTGTGTGTGTGTGTGTGTGTGTGGCAGACCTTTTGGAACATCAACAACACACCGGCGTGCGTGCACGCACACAAGCGCGCGCGAAGATAACAAAAACGTATATATGCAAGCAACAAAACGAAACAATCAATGAATGTAGAGTATGTCTGTTGTAACGAAAGCCACAGAAAGACAGACATTAAATGACTTCCCGTAACTTTATACATCTAACCAAACTGAAATGAAAAATAAACAAATAAAAATAACAGCAACAACAAGTGACCCAATTTGTACTCAAATAATACACAATCTGAACACAGATTTCACAGAAAGACTCCCCTTCCCCACCACCCTCTCCCGAAATGAAAAGCCCACCTGCCTGGTATAAAATTATTTTTCGTTTAATCTGTTGTCATCTGTTCAATCTTTGTCGTTCTGTTTTTCGCTTTTTTAATATTTTTTTTAATCAGTTTTGTTTGTTTGACTGGCCACTTTCATGGAAATCAGATCCGTTAAAAGGAATCTGAAAGCAAACAGGAAAAAGATCAATGTGTATGTGTGTGTGTGTGTGTGTGTGTGTGTGTGTGTGTGTGTGTGTGTGTGTGTGTGTGTGTGTGTGTGTGTGTGTGTATGTGTGTGTGTGTGTGTGTGTGTGTGTGTGTGTGTGTGTGTGTGTGTGTGTGTGTGTGTGTGTGTGTGTGTGTGTGTGTGTTCTCTCGTTCCCTCTTTCGCTCGATCCTCTCTCTCTGTCTTTCTCTCTTCTCATTCTCCTTATCATCTCTCTCTCACTTTTACTTGTTTCTGTCTCTCTCCGTCACCGTGTGTGTGTGTGTGTGTGTGTGTGTGTGTGTGTGTGTGTGTGTGTGTGTGTGTGTGTGTGTGTGTGTGTGTGTGTGTGTGTGTGTGTGTTTCCCTTTCTCTCAGTCCCCGTGTCTCTCTGTCTGTTTGTCTATGTCTTTGCCTGTCTGTCTGTCTGTCTGCCCTCGCTGCCCTGCCTGCATGTCTGTCTGTCTGTCTGTCTCTTTCTGTGTTGTTGTTAATGTTGTTGTTGTTAATATGAATTCCCCTTGCTTCCTTCTACTTCTGCCTTCGTGATCGTTTTAACTCACTCAGTACGGCCAGTCCTCTCTTCTCCTCTACACAGACCCCTCGGATATCCAGTGGGTGTCTCAATGACCCAACCTTTAGCTTCCGTCGTCAGAATTGTGGTATTCTTTGTCAACATTCACCTCTTCAGTGTAAGAGCCTTCCGCTTGTAATATTTTGATGGCTGTAATTGGGGTGAAACGCTGTTAACGTCGTCTCTTTCGCCGTTCGTATGGAGAGAGTTAAATTAATAGCAGAGATATCACAGCGTCTGTATCTTTTCTTCATTGTATTCCAGAGTGATAGTATCCGAACCGAGATTTCTCAATCATTTCGCAGTTCTGTGGTGAAGTTTGATTTGTTGTTGTTGTTGTTGTTGTTCTTCTTATTATTATTACTATCATTATTATTAATCTTCATGGCGCAGACAGATAGTAACCAATAGTTACATATAGTTACATATCGATACATGTGTGTACTGGTCCAACCTGATGCTTTTATCACGCATTGACACAAGCTTACAGCTGGGCATCACATACTGCCATAAGCTTACGGTTGGACCAACAGCAAAGTGAGAGCTGTATGATCAATGGCGTCTCCACTGCAACGGGAAGTCACTAACAGCTTAGTCTTTTGTGAAGGACTAGGACTCTGAAACTAGCAAGCAAGATTGCACTGGCTTTTAGTGCTGCAGCCTTGGGGACTGGTTGGCCCTTTGGGAACCATCCCAAACGCCGACTGTTTTAAAACTCTCTTGGCCAAGAGAGTGGGGATGTAACTTGGGCAAGACACTTTCCACTTTTATCAAATTCTAGCCCAGATGGTCAGGACAGCAGTTGCCTTCTCTGCTGTTCTGATGGTCATAGTCGGACACGACTATCATGCATACATATTTTCACTCACATCTAAAATCAAGAAAAAAAAAGAAAAAAAAAACTGTCAAAGGAAACTGACGCGTTCACATTCACCCACTGTTCCCCTCACACAACAACCACGACCCATCACACTTCCCGCCACACACTATGACCTGTCCATTCTCTCCAACACGCGCGCCATGTGATTCCAACTCGTATAAAACACGTGCACGCGCACACACACATACACACGCTCGTAAACGCTCGCACACACATACACACACACGCGCCCGCTCTTACACACTTCCAGCAACAAAATCAGCACGCGAAATGGCACAGACGGATATGTCAACAGTGTGTGCTGCCTGTCAAGGCTGAGCGTTCGAATGGCTGCAGGAATGAAGAAACAGCTGTAAATGGGTAAATGGTTGTTTTTTTGCATGGGGGGCTCTGAACCTACCGCTTCTGTAGACTTTTAAAAAAAGAGTAAAGAGGGTGAGTTTCGTCATTTAGGATCGTGTAAAATATGTCTGTCATCTTTTTCCGGTGTACGTCGTTAACGCTGTCTTGTTTTATGCCCACCGTCTCGACCGCTGTCCGAATGAAGAATCTTGTCAAGGTTGTCTTTGTCTTGTTTGGTCATTCCCGTCCTGGTGCACTATTTCCGTTTCTTCAGGAGTCGTCACTGCGTTCAGACAATTCATATGCGCTACACCACATTTGCTAGGCAGAGGCCTGACCAGCAGCATAAGCCAACGCGCTTGGTCAGGCCTGGAGTGCATGCATATGATATTTGTGTACCTATCAGAGTGGATTTCGTCTACAGAAATTTGCTGGAGGACAACACTCCATTCTCATGGGTACTTTTTCAGTATGCCAAGTGCGTGCTGCACACGGGACTTCGGTTTATCATCTCAATCGAATGAGGAGGAATTTTATTTAATGTTCTGTCACGCATATCTCTGTGGCTGCCTTCACCTTTACACTCCATCTCGCTCACTACGATCGGCTTCGGATCCACTCTGTTTACGCATACCCAGATTCAAACACTCGACTGTTGGCCGCCGTTCTTTCTCTGTCTCTGGACCTTGCGATTGGAATGAACTTCCTCTTTCGCTTCGTCAAGTCTCCACAGTCAGCTCTTTGAAGTCTGGCCTTAAAACCCCACCTCTTCCCAAAATAGCCTCCCTTGCCTGCCCTTCCTTGTCTTTAGTTTCTACAGTTTTAGAGTCATACATGCGTGTGAATGACTGGTGCGAAAGCGCTTTGATTTGTCTCTGCACAAGATTCAGTGCTATATAAATACCATTATTATTATATCGGTGATTGAAGTCATTCGAATGACTAGTCGCTCAGTTTGATTATCCAGTCAAACTTGGGAGAAAGTGTGAGAGCGAGGTTCGAACCCAGACCTTCACAGATTCTCTGTGTTGGCAGATGAGCGTCTGAAGCATTCAGCCATTTTCCTCTTCCCAGCACGCAGAGCCATGAATCAGAACACTGGAAACAACAGGACAATAAAACATTTCTAGCATCTGGTTACATACGCTGGAAGATGTGTTTCCTGAGGCTATTTACTTTTTTTTTTCACAAGCGTATTCGGAGGTTCATTCCATGAAAATCTGTTGTCAATAATTACACAAATATATTTCTTTGTGTCTACCTGTCCAACAGTCTCTCTTTTGATGGCAGTCTGTTTGATAACTGATTGATCATAATTTATCCCCTGTGTCCTTCTGTATCATATATAAATATATATATATCTATATATATATGTATATTTATATATTTATATATATATATATCACCCCCCTCTGTCTCCCTCCTTGCCACCCCCTATAAACACACACACACACACACACACACACACACACACACACACACACACACACACCATGCACACAAGACACACACACACACACACGCGCGCGCGCGCTCACTATCAGCAGAAAAAGAAAATACGAAATGCAACAATATAAAGGGACTCTAAGGAAGGTTTCAATAGCTGATAACCTTTGTTCACCCTCCAGCCTCTCAGCAGACACCAGAAGGTAAGCAACAATATAAAGGGACTATAAGGAAGGTTTCAATAGCTGATAACCTTTGTTCACCCTCCAGCCTCTCAGCAGACACCAGAAGGTAAGCACCAGAGAGGAAGGCCAAAGAACACCTGGCACAGAACAACTGAGGGAGAGCTCGAGACCTCTGACCCGCACCTGGGGTACCATTCAAAGACTGACCGCCCCAAAAAACAGACAACAGTGGAGGTTCTTCGTTGCTGCTCTACGTACTAGAGTACATGATGGACAGTAAGTATGGTCCCCCCCCACGCCCCCTACCCTCAAACATTCTTATTCAAATTTGATATTATCTTAAACATAATGACATACAGTAATACTGATACGAAGAGAATTGTGCACTGTTTAAACTATTATTAAAAAAAAACCCAACCCCCCCCCAAAACACAAAAAAAACCCTAAAAAAAACAAAACCGCGTGTGTTGTTTTATACAGAAAAAAGTACACACTCATTGAAAAAGATAATAATTAAAAAAAAATAAACCATCACATGTTTTTCATCGCATTTCCATTATATTTTCTTATTCCATATTTTACTGCATATGGTTTTACCACTTTTTGTAGAACATGAAAATAAATAAAAGTGTGTGTCTTATAGAAAAAGTATACGGAATTTTGTTCTTATCGTAAGTGACGTAGGATTTCCTTGCGTTTTCTTTGAAATTTCCCAGCACGGGGGAGTTTGAAGATGATATCTTGAGTGTTATGCATTGAAAAGTTATACACACACACACACACATATATATATATATATATTTTTTTTTTTCGGGGGGAGGGGATGTGGGGGGCGGGGTGGGGTGGGGTAGAATGTGTGTGTGTGTGTGGGTAGAGGGGGGAGGGGGCGGGGGGAACATGCGATCTATTATGGAAACAGGTAGGATGCGTCAAAACTAAAAGGAGTAAAAGAGCAACAACAACAACAGCAGCAACAGCAACCATAACAACAACAACAACACGGTACACAAGAAAATGACTCACTTGGGGGTTCTGTTATGGCATTTCGTTGCAAAACAACAACAGCAAAATACAACAACAAACAAACAAAAGCAAACAAACAAAACAAAGTGATACTCTCAAGGAGAACTTTATCTGTATGTTTTGTTTTACACTGTCGCAGCTAGTTTTCTAAACCACTGTTTACTTTGTCGTACGAGTGAAGACCTAACACACACACGCACACACACACACACACACACACACACACACACACACACACACACACACACACACACACAGAAACACACACACACACACATACGCACACACACGCACATAACACAGACACAGTACAGACAGACAGACACACACACACACACACACATGCATCAAAGTAAGAGAAATAAAATGTGTGAGAGGTAAGATAGGTAATTAAGTGAATTCAGCCCAAACGTTCATTCTTTCAAGCACTGCCCAGTTTATCTCAAAGGGCGAAAAACTGGGTAATTGCAACAGGTTGTGGAACGAGGCGTCCCCAAATGGCAAGGCAAGGCAGGGCAAGCAACGCCAAGTTTCGACAAGACAAGACAAGACAAGTCAAGGTAAGGCAAAAGCAAGGCAAAGCAAGGCAAGGCAAGGCAAAAGCAAGGCAAAGCAAGGCAAAGCAAGGCAAGGCAAGGCATGACAAGGCATGGTATAGCAAGGCAAGGCAAGGCAAGGCAAGGCAAAAGCAAGGCAAAGCAAGGCAAGGCAAGGCAAGGCAAGGCAAGGCAAAAGCAAGGCAAAAGCAAGGCAAAGCAAGGCAAGCAAGACAAGGCATGGCAAGGCAAGGCAAGGAAAGGCAAGGCAAAAACAAGGCAAAGCAAGGCAAGGCAAGGCAAGGCAAGGCAAGGCAAGGCAAGGCAAGGCAAAAGCAAGGCAAAGCAAGGCAAAGCAAGGCAAGGCAAGACAAGGCATGGCAAGGCAAGGCAAGGCAAGGCAAGGCAAAGCAAAGCAAGGCAAGGCAAGGCATGGCAAGGCAAGGCAAGGCAAGGCAAGGCAAGACAAGGTATGGCAAGGCAAGGCAAGGCAAGGCAAAGCGAGGCAAGGCAAGGCAAGGCAAGGCAAAGCAAAGCAAGGCAAGGCATGGCAAGGCAAGGCAAGGAAAGGCAAGACAAGGTATGACAAGGCAAGACAAGGCAAAGCGAGGCAAGGCAAGGCAAGGCAAAGCAAAGCGAGGCAAGGCAAGAAGTTTATTTCATGTGCCCTCACAGGGACATTGAAACATTGTCACCGGCGACAAATATTGGACAGGCGACAATTTGCCGCGTAACACGACGTATTTATTGCTCATGATGTGAGCAACGGCCCGATAGAGCTCACTTGACGAATTCAAGAAGGGATGCTAGAGAGATTTTGGCAACGCGATGCATGGAAATGGGAAGGAGTCATGATCATTGCAGCCTATATCACGAACGTCCGACAGGAATGAGATTTTGAATGAAATCTGAAACTGTTCACGGAAGAGAGAGAGAGAGAGAGAGAGAGAGAGAGAGAGAGAGAGAGAGAGAGAGAGAGAGAGAGAATCATCACTCAAAAAGTAGATGAAAAGAAAGAGAAGAGAGATAGAGACAGGCAGACAGAGGCAGAGACAGAGAGAGACAGAGACAGAAAGAGGGAGAGAGAGAGAGAGAGAGAGAGAGAGAGAGAGAGAGAGAGAGGGCGGGGGGAGGGGGAAAGGAGACAAATATTATCATTATTATTATATCTATATAGCGCTGAATCTTGTGCAGAGACAAATCAAAGCGCTTTCGCACCAGTCATTCACACGCATGCATAACTCTAAAACTGGAACAACTGAAGACAAGGAAGAGACAGGGAAGGGAGGCTATTTCAGGAAGAGGTGGGTTTTGAGAACAGACTTGACAGATGTGTGTGGGGCGCTGGGATTTAAAAAAAAACAAAAAAAAACAAAACAAAAACGACCCGGTCGGTGATAGTGGTGTGTGGGGACAGATCAGGTGTGTGTGGGGAGGTGGGGGGACGGGCGGAGGGGAGGGGGGGGGGGTTAAAAAGAGAGATATATATATATATATATAACGACGCAGGGTCGGTGGTGGTGGTAAGTGTGGGGAGCGTCGGTAAAAAAAAAAGTAAAAAAAAAAAAAAGTAAAAAAGCAAAAAAGGAAAAAAGTAAAAAACCAAAAAAGAAGTTAAAAAAAAAAAAAAAAAAAAAAAGCACATGGGAAGGTAAGTCGGATGTCACGTTATACTGGCTTCAGCACCGCTTTTGTCTTGAAGGCATTCGTGACACACGGGCCACCAGGTGTGAGTCGAAACGGAAATGTTTTCCAAAGATAGAGTGGGCGGGATCAGCTCGTTAAAAGCTCTTCGTTCAGGTGACCAAAAACACAGCCGTTAGTCTTCACAACAGACGGGCGCAATAGCCGAGTGGTTAAAGCGTTGGAATTTTCAATCTTAGGGTCGAATCTCGGTGACGGCACTTGGTGGGTAAAGGGTGGAGATTTTTCCGATCTCCCAGGTCAACATATGCGCAGACCTGTTTAGACCTGAACCACCTTCGTGTGTATACGCACGCAGAAGGTCAAATACGCACATTAAAGATCCTGAAACATACCCAGCATGCACCACCCCGAAAACGTAGTATGGATGCCTACATGGCGGGGTAAAAACGGTCATAGACGTAAAAGCCCACTTGTGTAGATGCAAGTGAACGTGGGAGTTGCAGCCCACGAACGAAGAAGTCTTCACGACAGACGCTGTTGACTATATCACAGCCCACATAAGTATTGGGAAATTCCCAACTCTCAGCTTATATCACAGGTTGACATCAGTTTACAGCTGGGCCAACACCAAAGGGAGAACTGTATCATCAATGGTATCTCTGTTGCAATGGGAAATCATTTACAGCTTAGTCTTTTGTGAAGGACTATGACTCTCAAACTAGGAGGCCAAATTGTACTGACTCTTAGTGCTGCAGCCTTGGGGGCTAGTTGGCCTTTGGGAACCATCCCAACGCCGACTGTCCTAAAACCTTCTTGGCTGAGAGAGTGGGGATGTAACTTGGGCAAGATACTCTCCACTGTGATCAAATTCTAGCCCAGATAGTCGGGACAGCAGTTGTCTCCTCTGCTGTTCTGATGGTCATGGTCGAATACGACTGACTGTAATAGAATTGGAAAACCGAATTGAATAGAATGTAGTAGCGCATGACTGTAGCCTTATTCCTTGTCTTTCTCACCTGGCAGATACACACTGGAACAAGACGAGCCTGGTAAATTGGGCTACATTCGTTCACTATCATTTGTGAATACATTTACGTTACATTTACAATGTCTGTTTTCTTACAGCACAGAATTTAAACTAAATCCAGTTGAACAGATGACTTTACCTCAGATGTTTACTCAACATGGAAGCATGCAGCATGGCGCTAGGCTTCCTGTATAATCAGCATGAGGACCCAGCAAGACACACGCCTCAGATCCTGTTCACAAACTGGGCGAAAACAGATGTCGCTTATGACGAACTTTGAACATACCCGCACTCTAAAACCATAGTGCTTTTTCTCCACAACGGCTTAACCCTTCGGCGAACTCCAACATGGCAAGCGCTCCCATGGATTCCAAAAGAAGCGCTTCAAAGACACTCTGAAAGCTTCTCTGAAGGCCTTCAACATCAGCCACGACACATGGGAGCTGAATGCAATGGACAGACCAAAGTGGCGTTCAGCTGTCCACAAAGGCGCCAAATCCTGTGAGGCCAACAGAATCGCTGCAGCAGAGCAACGCAGACAGCCAGGAAAAGCAGTGCCAGCAAGTCCCCGACAGCCGCCACCATCCCCTGTCCACACTGCGTCAGAACCGGGCGCGGATTGGCCTGACCAGTCATCTGCGCACACACAAAGCCCAACCCACCCACCCCCAGGATGACTAGATGGTCCTCGTCGATCCCGACGGACGAACCACACTTAACCCTTCTGAAAAGTCACCAGACTCGAAAACGTTTTAACTCAAAATTTTAATTTCCAGAAATGCATTTCCCTACAAATAAAAACTGGTGGTAAACTATCCTTTCTTCTACGTGATGCCATCTAACAGACCACTTGAGACAGACGTCTTTGATTGTGTGGATTTCAGTTCATTACTGCTGAAAAGGTCAAGTGGAAACTGAAATGTAAGAGAGAGAGAGAGAGAGAGAGAGGGCGAAGGAAGAAAGAGAGAGAGAGAGAGAGAGAAAGAGAGACAGCGAGAGAGAGAGAGAGAACCTGAAACGTTTAATGTCATTAACTGTAAAGCTATAGTGACAGAGTAGGTGCAAATCGAAAAAAATGGTGCGACGCAGATAAAATGGAACAGAAAGGGAAAACCGATTTGGAGCAAAATAAAGAAATAAGAGATAAGCGACACTTTGGCATTTTCTGTCATTAGCCTTAAAAGTCCACGTGACAGGGGGCAGGGGATATTGTGCTTTTTTTCTCTCAGTTGTTCGACTCCAAAGTTTGGACAGTACACAGAAAACAAAGTAGATATAAATCATATGCTGATTATTCAAGCATGTGACATCGAAACACATCATATCAATACGAACACATAACAAAGTACATATGAATCATTGAATGATTTTTGAGCATGTAACATCAAAACACATCATATCAATACGAACATATCATTATAATTACATTGTCGATGTTGACCGTCTAAATGTAACCCTTCCTTTTCATCTGTGCTTTTTTCCCCATAGATACATTTCAGTCCGAGTGCTCTCAATCTGAGCCACACAAAGCAGATTTTATACCATATATTTGTTACGATCTTAATATACTTCTCTGTTTGGAATATTGATTTAAATGAACAGAACCATTTATACCCATCATTGCTCTCTATTTCTCCGTGCCACTTTTGTTTGTAAAATGCTGTAAGTCAATCTTTAAATTCCGGAGGTGGGCTTTAAGGCCAGACTTGACAGCTGTGTGTGGGGCGGGGAGGATTAAAAAAACCCAAAAACGACACAGAGTAGATCCGAAACCGATCGTAGAGAGCGAGATGGAGTGTAGAGGTGAAGGCAGCCACAGAGATAGGAAGGGGCAGATTTGTGAATACATTTATAACATTGAGTGCTGATCTTGTACTTTATTCTGTGTGAGACAGGGAGCCAGTGGAGATGTTGCAAAAGAGGAGTGATGTACTCAGATCTTTTCTTTCTGAGGACGAGTCGGGAAGCAGAATTTTGTATGCACTGAATGGACTGAATGGGTGAAGCAGGCAAACCAGACAATAGAGAGTTACAGTAGTCAAGGCGAGAGAGAATGAGAGAAACGACAAGTCTAGATGTTGCGTCAGTAGACAGATATTTCCGGATGCAACTGATGCGCCGTAATTGGCAGTAGCAGGATTGACATGTCTGACTGGTAAATTATTGCATGGACAGTGTGTTGTCAAGGGCAACGCCGAGGTTCCTGATTGAAACGTTTGAATCAGGCTTTTGACACTATCAGGAAGTTCCTAAAACTGGTGTAAATCTTTCTTGACTTCTGAAAAGCTGCACTGACTTCTGAAAAGCCGCACTTCTAGACAATATATCATGTTGGAAAGAATTCAGACGAAATGATCAATAGTCTATATAAAAACATTTGTTTAAACTGATACAAAAGGCGAAGACATCTTGATAAATAACTTAAGCCAGACATGTTATAAAAACGACACAAAAAATCAAAGGATACACGTCACATTATCAATAGCAAACACATGATACACATAAAATATCAGAGGACATAGATATTATTATGGACTGTCTAAGCTAAACATGTTACAAAACGGACACGAACAACAACAAAGGATACAAATGATACCAACAGCGTTATTCAAACATGATGTAACTGATAAAAACATCAAATAATACAGATGATATTACCAACAGTGTAAGCTGAACGCCCAACAATACTGACATGAGAATATCAAAGAATACAGATGTCACCATGAATCCACAAAGCCAAAAACACATCAAAGACCTGGCGCAAAAAGTATCCGAAGACACAGTTGTTATTTTAAACAATCTGAACCCAACATGACACAAGGCAAACATAAAAAGACACCAAAGCTTACACGTGATGATACCAGCAGTGTGGGCCAATCGTGTTACAGCTGAAACAGTACAAACGACCACTCAACGACAGATAACGTGAACGATCAATCGTCATCATCATGGAAGTACTTTACGAACGATGAAGACGTCAGTGACTCTGGAGATGAGAACACACCCCAAAGGCAGACCAGCAAGTGTGACCGCACTGTGGGCAGGGAATAACAGATGATGGGTCTGGGCTCCTCTCTTTCAGGGATTGACCTTCTGGTCGAGGTCCTGAAAATGGCTCTCATCAAACGCCAGAACTCCCCTGTACACTGCCAGTTGCAAGTCGCTGCTATCAGTTAATGACGGTTTCCCACCCTAGTATGGGAGTTTTGTGGGCCCAATAACTTTCAGGCGGTCTTTGAAGCGTTTCAGTGGCCTTCCAATGTTCCTTGCGCTGGCAGCCAACTCGGAGAAGAAGACGACCTTTTTCAATCGCGTGTCGTCTGTTCGGGCTGCATGTCCAACCCACTGGGATTTCGTGTTGAGTGCTACAGCTCCAGTCATCTTTGTTCTGTGGAGCACTTTCATGCTGGAAACTGGTCCCGTGAGATGTCCAATGATCGTACGAAAACCTCGGTGGTGGAACTGATCCAGCAGTCTGACCTGTTTTCTGTACAGTGCCCATGTCTCACAGCAGTAGAACAGGGAGGTGCTGACAGCTGTCTTGTAGACTTCCAGCATGGTGTCATTTTGATGCTACCTTCACCCCGCACTCTTTTCCTCAGCCTTTATGTGAGAGAAAACACAAACTGTCAGTGATATACACCTGACCAAACACCAATCGAATTTCACCTTCGTCTAACAGTTAGGGAAGAGGTTGCCAGTAGGGACCATTTTCTTCACATCGTGGTCAATACTAAACAGTCATAAACAATACTCAGTCACGTACACGTGAAAGTCGCGAAAACACAAACCATCGGTAATATGCACTGAACCAGCAATCACCTGACCGATAAATCGGTTTTCACCTAAGTTCATACCAGCAGAGGTCTACAAGGATGGAGGCACTGTGCTGACTGAGAAGCTCCATCAGCTGTACTCACTCATGTGGAAAGAAGAGACGATCCCCCAGGATTTCAAAGATGCATCTATCATTCACTTGTACAAGCGAAAGAGGAACCGGCAAGCCTGTGATAACCATCGGGGCATTTCCTTGCTCTCCATCGCAGGCAAGATACTTGCCAGGATCCCACTAAACCGCCTCACAGCACACCTTGACCAAGGTCATTTGCCTGAGAGCCAATGTGGATTCCGGAAAGAGCGCGGAACCACCGACATGGTGTTTGCTGCAAGGCAGCTGCAAGAGAAATGTCAGGAGCAAAATGCTGATCTGTTCTCCACCTATGTCGACCTCACTAAAGCATGAGTAGAGAGGGACTGTGGAAGATCATGGCCAAGTACGGATGCCCTCGGAAATTTATTTCCTTGGTCAGCCATTTCCATGAAGGCATGCAGGCTCGAGTCCAGGATAATGGCGAAACATCTGCTCCTTTTCCTGTCACAAATGGTGTCAAGCAAGGCTGCGTCCTGGCTCCAACGCTGTTCAGCCTCATGTTCTCTGCAATGCTTACTGATGCCTTCAGAGATGGCGATGTTGGAATCGGCCTAAAGTACCGAACAGATGGCAAGCTGTTTAACCTCAGAAGGCTTCAAGCAAAAACGAAGGTAATGACAGACATCATCAGAGACTTTTTGTTTGCTGATGATTGTGCCCTCAACGCTGGATCTGAAGCTGACATGCAACTCAGCGTCGTCAAGTTTGCCACTGCCAGCAGGAACTTCGGCCTTACCATCAGCACGAGGAAAACTGAAGTTCTCCATCAGCCAGCCCCAGGGAAACCCCACGTTGAGCCCAACATCACAGTCAACGGTCAGAGACTCAGTGCGGTGGAGCGGTACACATACCTTGGCAGCATACTGTCACGAAATGCTACCATCGACGATGAAGTGAATGTCAGGATTGCAAGAGCAAGCGCAACTTTTGGTAGACTCAATGCAAATGTCTGGAACAGAAGAGGCATTGGTCTTGAGACCAAACTAAAGGTCTACAGAGCAGTAGTTCTCCCCACACTACTGTACGCCTGCGAAACTTGGACAATATACCAACGACATGCCAAGAAGCTGAACCACTTCCACACAACATGCCTAAGGAAGCTACTGAACATCAAGTGGCAAGACAGGACCCCAGACACGGAGGTGCTTGCAAAAGCCACCCTTCCCAGCATCTTCACCATCCTGATGCAGTAGACTAGAAATGAGTGTGTGGAGGAGGGGGGTAGAGGAGCGTAGACTAGAAATGAGTGTGTGGAGGAGGGGGGTAGAGGAGGTGCAAGGTAATGTGTGTGTGTGTGTGTGTGTGTGTGTGTGTGTGTGTGTGTGTGTTGGAGCTCATGTACGTTTATATGTATTTGACTGTGCTTTCATATCTGTGAAACTGCATGTTTGGTGGATTTCTGTTGTGCATGTGTGGGTGTGTGTGTGAATGTGTGTCTTCATGTTTTACATTTATTCGCTTATTTATCACCATTGTTGTCTTATTTATTTATTTATTTATTTATTTTATTTTATTTTATTTTATTTTTTTTATTTTTTTTATTTTTTTTTTATTTATTATTTTTATTTATTATTTTATTTATTTATTTATTTAAATCATTTTATTAGTATTACTATTATTATTACTACTACCTTTTTCTATATTATAATTATTATTCATTTATTTATTTATTTATGTAAGCTTATCTAATATTTATTCCCCTGTTTTTTGTTGTTGTTTTTTTCTCAAGGCCTGACTAAGCGCGTTGGGTTACGCTGCTGGTCAGGCATCTGCTTGGCAGATGTGGTGTAGCGTATATGGTTTGTCCGAACGCAGTGACGCCTCCTTGAGCAACTGAAACTGAAACTGAAACTGATGCAGTCCCAGCTTCGCTGGGCTGGACACGTGGCGCGCATGCCAGACCATCGGCTGCCCAAAAGGCTCTTCTATGGCGAGCTGCAAAAAGGGAAGAGATCACATGGAGGTCAGAAGAAGCGCTTCAGAGATACTCTGAAAGTCTCTGAAAGCGTTTGATATCAACCCCGACTCCTGGGAGGAATCTGCAGTGGACCGTGACAAATGGCGCGCTGCTGTGCACAAAGGTGCCAAGTTGTGCGAGGCCAACAGGACTGCTGCAGCTGTTCAGAAGAGGCAGGCCAGAAAGTCACGG
>NC_134886.1:42702248-42719748 GCF_041734735.1 Babylonia areolata
GTGTGTGTTTGTGTGTGTGTACACGTGTGTGTGTGCGTGTGTGTGTGTGTGTATGTGTGTCTGTGTGCGTGCGTGTGTGTGTGTGTGTGTGTGTGTGTGTGTGTGTGAAGGTTGTGTGTGTGTGTGTGTGTGTGTGTGTGTGTTAGTGTTGGTGTTAGTGTTAGTGTGTTAGTGTTAGTGTTAGTGTGTGTGTGTGTGTGTGTGTGTGTGTGTGTGTGTGTTTGTCAGTGTGTGTTTATCTGTGTCCGTGTGTGTGTGCATGCTCTCTCTCTCTCTCTCTCTCTCTCTCTCTCTCTCTATCTGTCTGTCTGTCTGTCTGTCTGTCTCTCACTGTATGTCTGGTCTCCCTTCATTCAAAAAAGTTCCGGCGGAAAACAACAATGTGCATTTTGATATCAACATTCAGTTTCACAAGACGACACAGACAGGGCCAGACCAGATATTGAAACAGAAAAGCACTGTGAGTAAGTCCGGCGTTTTCCGGAAACATGACATTCCCACCTGCCCCGGCGTTCAGTTAAACGCGTTGTGGGAAATGTCTGTCTGTATGTCTGTATGTCTGCGTGTCTGTATGAGTATATGTGTGTGCGTGACTGAAACTGATCGAATAGTGACACAGGAAACGAATGAATATGTCTGATGCTAACGTCCATATTCTAAATATATTTCTGTTTAATAATTACGATGTAATAATTAATTGCAATGTTTTTAAAAGCGAATATGTGAAATGCTTTTATTTGAGAACATGTGTTTATTACTCTTGTTTGATCAAGTTATCTGCGTGTGTGGGGTGGGGTGGGGTGCGGGGGTGCGGTGCGGGTGTGTGCTGATCATCTGGTTGTGGTTTTCCGCAATTCATCTTTATTCTTATCTTATCTGTCTATTATAATCAATGTGCAGTATAGTAGGCTATGTTTATAATTATATTCAAATAATGTTTCTTAATTCTTTCTGTTTTTACATTAAGAATACTAGTTATTACCTGCAGTGTGTGGATGTATGTATGAAACGATGTATGTGATATTTTTTACATTTGTATCTTCGTAATATTTGTTGGGGCTGTTGTTGGCTTTTACAGTTATGGTCCCCATGTTGTTTACTTGTCTATGTTGTGATAATGCACCTGACCAAATTTCTCCAGGTGGAGATAATAAAGTTATTCTTATCTTATCTTATCTTATCTTATGACGAGCACCCCGTAACTGGCAGCCGTCACTGAGTTTTGCGGGCTCCACCCAGGTAGGCCTAGTGCAGCCTCGAATAACTCCATATTTGTAAAGCCCTCCGTGCTTTGAGCTGGGTCTCCGACCGAGGATAGGCGCTATATAAGTATTCACACCACCATCATGATCATCATCATTATCATCACCATCATCAATAAGAGTGATACAGGATGTCAGCGCCAGAGGATTGTGGAGTGGAATAATAATTGTTCAATAATGCCCCGTCAAGGTCACAATTACTGTAGTTGGTTCAAGGACCTTTTCGCTGAACTATTGAATTTTCACACTGCCGCATTAAAATGGATGTTTCCGTTTCAAAGATAGGGGGAAATGAGTACGTGTCTGGAATTAACGCTGATTGTTAATTACTGACGCTGCTACAGACTTTGTATGATATTGCCAATTACATTGTATTGTATTGTATTGTATAGTATTGTATGACATCGTATCGTATCGTATTATATCGTATCGTATCGTATCGTATATCTTATCGTATCGTATTGTATTGTAGGGCATCGTATCGTATGGCATCGTGTCGTATGGTATCGGATCGTATCGAATCGTATCGTATCGTATGGCATCGTATCGTATCGTTTTGTATTACTTTTCGTCACAACATACGTCTCTGTGTGAAATAAGGGCTGCTCTCCTCAGCGAGAGAGCGTCGCTATACTGGCAGTGAAGCTTCAGTCCCTCAACCCACACAACCCAACCCAGCCTCCCTGGGGTTTGGGGGAGAGGGGTGGGGGGTGTCTTTCTTTCTTTCTTTTTCTGCCTGCAAACGTATTTGTTTTCCCATCAAAGCGAATTGTTTCTACAGAATTTCACCAGGGACTGACCCTTTTTTTGTTGTCGTTGTTTCTTTTACGTGCGCTTAGTGCATGCTACACACGGGACCTCAGTTTATTGTCTAATCTGAATGATTACTTTCAAAGAGTTTGTGCGTTCTTGCGTTTACAATGTCTACGTGCCCAGTACTCTTGGCTACTCCCGGGTTACGCTCTGGATACTCTGGATTCTCCCTAGCTTCCTCCTGGCTACGCTCTGGTTATGCCCTGGCCACTGCCTGGCTACTTTCTGGCTACGGTCCCTGGCTACGCTCTGGATACTGTCTGGCTACGCTCTGGATACTGTCTGGCTACGCTCTGGATACTGTCTGGCTACTTTCTGGCTACGGTCCCTGGCTATGCTCTGGCCACTGCCTGGCTACTTTCTGGCTACGGTCCCTGGCTATGCTCTGGATACTGTCTGGCTACTTTCTGGCTACGGTCCCTGGCTATGCTCTGGCCACTGCCTGGCTACTTTCTGGCTACGGTCCCTGGCTATGCTCTGGCCACTGCCTGGCTACTTTCTGGCTACGGTCCCTGGCTATGCTCTGGCCACTGCCTGGCTACTTTCTGGCTACGGTCCCTGACTATGCTCTGGATACTGTCTGGCTACACTCTGGTTATGCCCTGGCCACTGCCTGGCTACTTTTTGGCTACGGTCCCTGGCTATGCTCTGGCCACTGCCTGGCTACTTTCTGGCTACGGTCCCTGGCTACTTTCTGGCTACGGTCCCTGGCTACGCTCTGGATACTGTCTGGCTACGCTCTGGATACTGTCTGGCTACGCTCTGGATACTGTCTGGCTACGCTCTGGATACTGTCTGGCTTCTCCATGGCTACGCTCTGGATACTGTCTGGCTACGCTCTGGATACTGTCTGGCTACGCTCTGGATACTGTCTGGCTACGCTCTGGATACTGTCTGGCTACGCTCTGGATACTGTCTGGCTTCTCAATGGTTACGCTCTGGATACTGTCTGGCTACGCTCTGGATACTGTCTGGCTTCTCAATGGTTACGCTCTGGATACTGTCTGGCTACGCTCTGGATACTGTCTGGCTACGCTCTGGATACTGTCTGGCTACGCTCTGGATACGAGAAAGTGAGATATATAGAGAGAGAGATAGAAAGAGAGTGAGAGAGAGAAAGGGAGAGAGTGAAATTGAGAGAGATCGAGAGAGAGAGAGAGAGAGACAGAGAGAGACAGAGAGAGAGAGAGAAGAAAGACACCCACACCCACACACGAACACTCTCAAGCACAGTCACACACACACACACACACACACACACACACACACACACACACACACACACACACACACACACACACACACACACAGACAGAGCAAAAAAACAAACAACAACAAAAAAACAACAAAAAACAAAAAAAACACCCTAGCCATGTATATGTGTGTGTGTGTGTGTGTGTGTGTGTGTGTGTGTGTGTGTGTGTGTGTGTGTGTGTGTGTGTGTGTGTCGCAATCTCGTCGATGTTTATCAAAAATCACCCATTAATGTTTCAAGAAAATTGAATTCAGGTAAGGCCGGCAGCTTGGTTTTTCGCACAATTGATTACAGCTCACACGTTGGAGGAGTGATTCTTACATTTCTTCTTACTGATTAAAGACCTGTTAAGGTGTTATATATATATATATATATATATATATATATATATATATATATATATATATATATAAATAAAAATGTGAGCCTGGCTGCTTTCCACACGTACGTATCTTCACAGCTCAGACGGCAGTGGAGTTGGATGAAAGGTTCCAGAAGGCTCTGGAACAAATCTCACCGTCGGAGTGTGGGATGGAATTTGAAAGAACTGGAAAGACATTAGAAGGAGAGAGAGAGAGAGAGAGAGAGAGAGAGAGAGAGAGAGAGACAGACAGACAGACAGACAGACAGACAGACAGACTTATATATATATATATATTGCAGATACAGAGAGGGAGAGAGAGAGAGAGATAATGTATTATATATATATATTATATATATATATATATATATATATATATATATATATATTGCAGATACAGAGAGAGAGGGGGGGGGGGAGGGAGAGAGATAGAGAGGGGGGGGGGGAGATCTAAACGCGGGACAGCAGTGACAGTACGTAACTTGCTGTTCCGCCAGTTCATGCGTTTTGTGTAGAACCGGGTGAGTGTATGTTTTCGTGTGATGTCTTGAGGAGGCGTGTGGGGGGGTGGGCGTGTGGGTTATGTTGGATGAAAGTGAAAAAGGGGCGTTAGAGACTGACACACCTGGACTTCCCTGTTTGTCTGTGTCTCAGACCGACGCACGCCCACACTCATCCGCATGCCCCCCTCCCCGCCCCCCTCTCCCACACACACACACGCACGCACACACACACACACACGCACGTACGCACACACACACACACACACATACACACACACACAAGTAGAAGAATAAGAATAATAATAATAATAAGATGATGATGATGATGATGATGATGATCATCATCATCATCATCATTATCATCATCGTCGTTATTGTCATTATTATTATCATCAATATTATTATCATTATTATCATTATTATTATTGTTGTTGTTGTCGTCGTCGTCGTCATCATCATCATCATTATCATCATCATTAAGACGTCTTGGCAGGTTACTGACCGCTGCTGACCACTACACTGTCCATTATTTGACGGTTCAGATTGTTTTTGTTGTTGTGTGTTTTTGTGCGCGCGCGCGCGCGCGCGTGTGTCTGTGTGTTGGTTCTACAGTGTTGGAACTTTTTCTGGCCGCAAGCTTAGCGTCATGGCAGAAAGTAGGCAGGATCGTATTGCACGGTGACGCAGTTTCGCTGCTGAGTTAGAGGTTCCAAGGGAGCAAGTTGCTGAGTTTGTTGCTAGTCAAATGCTTAAGAAGGATAAGGCTGCGGATAAAACGGAGTTAGAGGAAAGGGCTCATCAGAGACAGCTGGAATGGGAAGAAGAGCAGCGGCGGAAACAGCTGGAATAGGGGGAGGAGCAACACCAACATCAACACCAACAACAGCGTGAAGAGCATTCCCTCCGGCTTGAGGTTCTGCGGAGGGAGAAGAAAGGGAAGAATTATGGCAACAGTATGGTGATGGATCAGGTAGAGGGGGAGTCGGACACTGACGACGACCGTGGATTTCGCCCCAGCCTTCCAAAGTTCGATGACAGTAAGGGTGACATTTCGTCTTGGTTGAAGAGGTTTGAGCGTGTCGCTACTCTGTACGGATGGAAGAAGAGCACCTGGGCGACTCGAGTTTCTACTCGTCTCACTGGTAAGGCCGAGGACGTCTACAACAACCTGAGCGACGCTGACGCGGGTGACTACGATAAGTTGGAGCAACTTTTAGCTCGTTACCAGTTGAATGCAGAGACGTATCGTCGTCGTTTCAGGAATTGTTAAAGAAAAGACAATGAAACCCTTGTGCAGTTTAGTGCCAGGTTGCGCGACAACTTAAAGCAGTGGCATGAGCAATCTAAGATTCCTGATCTGAAACAATTGATTCTCCTTGAGCAGTTCTTACAATCTTTGCAAGCTGACATGGCCGCCTACGTGATGGAGAAGCAGCCACAGTCTCTGGAAGAAGCTGTCGCATCAGCTGAAGTTTACTTCATGGCTCATAGGGGTGGGAGGAAGTTTCTTCAGCCGGTAGGTCTTAGTGGTAATGCTTCAGCAGGGCAGGATAAGTCCAAGGTGGGTGGAACTAAGAGCGAGTCTGGGAATTCCTCTGTTAAGACTTGTTTCATCTGTCAGTCACCTAAGCACTTGGCTAGAGACTGTCCCAGGAAAGGGAAATCGGCGGGCGCAGTACAGCATCAAGGGACAGAGGTCAGGCAATCAGTTCAGGTGCCTACTCTCTGCACGCCATGTAGAGAGCAGGGATACGATCCACACTGTCTGGTCGTGGTAGAAGGCAAGGCAGTACCAGGACTGCGTGATACAGGGTCTCATGTCTGTGTCGTGAAGAAGTCTCTCATATCTGATTGTCATCTTACCGGCAGGCAACTTGAGGTTTCTATGGCCGAGAAAGACATCAGGCGGCGCTATCCTATCGCTGTGGTTAGGATAGAGAGTCCGTTTTTCACGGGTCAGGTTGAGGCTATAGTTATGGAGGCTCCAGTGGTTGATTTCGTAGTTCGAAATCATGCTCGGTTGGAAGATCCAAAAGTTTTGCCGGTATATGGTACACCCAAGGAAATCTCTGTGGTCACTCGTGCTCAGGCAGCAGAGGGGAAGAGGCAACCTTCTTTGCGAGTGGCATCTTCAGGTCTCGAGACAGTGACGCCAGAACAGTTGAAGGAACTACAGAAAGGTGATCCTGGATTGAAGTCTTTGCGGGAGGCAGCCGATCGTAGAGACGTTAGGGTTTCTGGTCGTACAGGCGAGGTGTCCTTCAGGTGGAGGAAGGGTATTCTGTACCGTGAGTATCGTCAGGGGAAGACTGAGTACAGTCAAGTTGTTGTCCCCGCACAGCTTAGACAGGGAGTAATGAAACTGGCTCATGAACCGCCTATGGGGGGTCATCAAGGAGGAAAGAGGACTCTGGACAAGATTTGGAAACAGCTTTTCTGGCCTGGTATGTGTGCGGACGTTCGCCGATTTGTTTCGTCCTGTGACCAATGCCAAAAAGTCTCTCCAAAACCTCAGAGAGTACCTCTAGGGAAGATGCCTCTGATCGACACTCCTTTCGAGCGGGTAGCAGTTGACCTTGTTGGGCCGATTACTCCTGCGTCAGGGTCAGGGAACCGCTATATCTTGGTGGTTGTGGATCACGCCACCCGGTACCCTGAGGCCGTTCCTCTTAAGACCGTTGAAGCTACCACGGTTGCTGAAGCGCTGTGGGAGGTCTGGACTCGAGTTGGTGTGCCGTCTGAGATTCTAACTGATCGCGGAACCCAGTTCATGAGCGATGTGATGAGGTAGATGGACAGACTGTTGTCCATCCGTGGGTTGGCAACAACTCTTTACCATGCTCAAGGAAATGGGCTGGTAGAGCGGTACAACGGCGTTCTGAAGACTGCGTTGCGGAAGCTTACTCAGGAGAAACCAAAGCAAAGGGATCGGTATATCCCTGCACTGCTCTTTGCTTACCGGGAAGCGACTCAGGAGAGTTTAGGGTTCTCACCATTTGAGCTCCTACACAGAAGAACAGTGCGAGAGCCTTTGTCTGTCTTACGCCAGCTGTGGACAGATGAACACACTTCTGAAGAAGTTCGCACTACTGCAGAGTACGTAGTAGACTTGAGGAACCGTATCGAGGAAACCTGTGAGTTAGCACGCAGGAATTTGGCTGCAGCCTCTCAGAGACATGCTGAGGTTTTTAACAGGAAGTCTCAGAATCGTGCGTTCTCCCCTGGTGACAAGGTACTGCTGCTTTTGCCCCAGAGACATAACAAATTACAGCTGTGCTGGCAGGGTCCCTTCCAGGTGTTGGAGAGGAAGGGAGAAGCTGACTATAAGATTCGGATGGGAGGACAGGACAAATTGTACCATGCGAATCTGCTGAAGAGGTATGTGGAAAGACAGGCGGACTCTGCTTCTTGTGAAGTTCCGATGGTGGCTGTTGCTGTCATAGAGGAGACTGAACCAACTTCTGTCGCTGACAGGGAGTTGCCTGTGCCCAGTCTGGTGGCTGAGGAAACAATAGCTGACTTGAACTTTGGACCAGGTCTGAATGACAAACAGAAGGAGGAAGTTTTGACAATTGCTCGTCAGCATGAGAAGGTCATCACGGATGTAGCGTTGCAGACGAACTTGGCAGTGCGAGTAAAACAGTACCCTTTGCCCCATGCCAAAGTGGAGATCGTCAAGCAAGAGGCAGAGACCATGAAGACGCTTGGGGTGATAGAGCCTGCTGCATCTCCCTATAATGCGCCGGTAGTTCTCGTACACAAGAAAGACGGAAAGATCCGGTTCTGCGTTGACTACCGACGTTTGAATAACGTCACCGTCTTCGATGCGGAACCTCTACCTGACGTAGAGCATCTTTTCTCTTCTCTAGGTAAAGCCCGGTACTTCAGCAAGTGGGACCTCAGCAAAGGTTACTGGCAAATTCCGGTCAGAGAAGACATCCGGCCTATGACCGCTTTCACTACCCCCAGTGGACAGTTCCAGTTCACTGTGATGCCCTTCGGCTTGAAGAATGCAGCAGCAGTTTTCTCAAGGATGATGAGAGCTTTGCTGGATCCCATAGGCATGAAAGATGTACATAACTTCATGGACGATATCAAGATTGCGTCCGAAACATGGGAAGAACATCTCTCCGCTATAGAGGCAGTTTTCCAGTGATTGGAGAAAGCAAATTTGTCAGTCTGTCCAAAGAAGTGCTTCATTGGGGTCGAGGAACTGAGTTTTCTGGGACATGTTGTACTGTACGGTCAAATCCTGCCGGAAATGGACATGGTGGAGAAAGTTATGAAAGCACCAGTTCCTGAGACTAAGACACAAGTGCGAGCCATCTTGGGCCTGGTAGGCTACTACCGTAAGTTTATCCCTAATTTCTCTGCCATGGCACTTCCCCTGACTGACCTCACCAGGAAAGGTGCTCCCAACAACGTTGTTTGGACTTCTTCCCGTTGCATAAAGGGAGTTTCGTCGTCATCAGGCGATCGTTCACTCCTTTCGGGGGGCCAGCCAGCTTGCCAACGAGGGTTGTCTTCACTGCAAAGCCAACTCCAGCCTCACGTCTCTCTTCAGGTCCGCGACCACTCCAAAAGAAGGTGTAGCCTGCGCCTCGCTCACAGAGTTCGCCTTCTTCTGCCAGTCTGGTCTCACTTAAGGCAGCGATGTCGATGTTGTACCCGGCTAGTTCACTCGCAATGACTGCTGTGCGTCTCTGTGGTCTGGCTGAGTCACCTCTGTCCAGAAGCGTACGCACGTTCCATGTGGCAATGGTCAATGGGGTGCTCCTTGTTTTCTTCTTTCTTTCCTTTGTGTGTCGACCGCTTGAGTAGGGTCCCCGTCAGCCGCGGTATGCTGACTAGGGTGGTGTGGAGCAGGCAATGTTTAGGGCACCTTTTCTAGCCCCTTCCTCAGGCCATGGAGATGAATAGTGCTGTCCTGAAGAGGGCTGCTCAGTCGCTCAGGGCGCTGCCGATCTCCACCGCTGCTCCAGTCGGTGAAAAACGACCCTATGGCCTGAGCCGCCTGTGTGCAGGTCCGCTTGGGGAAAATGATGGTATGGGATGAAGGATGACTGATGACTTGTGCGATGACTTTGTTTATAGTGAGGAGGAGTTGCGCACCGTCGACCTCACTCTCTTGTCCGAGACCGTCTGTATCCAGTGGCAAGACGAGGTCAAGACGACTGGAGATGGAAACGGATGCAGTGGATGACCAGGATGTCCTATGTGCCTCATCCTGCCCTCAGCACTCCACAGTGCTCTGCTGCAACCGCCTCCCTCTCCGTTGAACCATGAAGGTTTCTTCCGCAGAGTCCGCCGGATCCAGTCTTCACATGCTTGGGTAGATAAGCCCTAACTCACCGAGGGTTTGAGACCCGTCGGCTACCCTCACCTAGTTTAGCCAGCCTGTCAAAGCCGTTGCCTGGGGGTTGGGCGCTGCCGCATGCTAGCAGCTTCTAGGATCCATAGGTGAGAGCTGGGTACCGGTGGGGACCAATAGAGGACGAACCACTCCCGGGAAGAGCGTGACAAGCCCCCCCCCCCCCCCCCCCCTCTAGAGGTACTACCCCTCCCGTGCACCCCCTAACACCCGCTGTGAACACGTACGTGTGGAAAGCAGCCAGGCTCAGATTTTTATTCTATCATTATCGTTTTTTTAAAATTATTATTAAATTAATATATAACCTTAACAGGTCTTTAATCAATAAGAAGAAATGAAAGTCACTCCTCCAACGTGTGAGCTGTTATCGACTGTGTGAAAACCAAGCCGGCCTTACCTGAATTCAATATTCTTGAAATATTAATGGGTGATTTATGATAAACATCGACGAGATTGCGACACACACATACATGGCCGGGCTTTTCTTTTTAGCGCGAAAATGTATGGATCAGTGCTGGTTTTTTTTTGTTTTTTTTGCTGTGTGTGTGTGTGTGTGTGTGTGTGTGTGTGTGACTGTGTTTGCGAGTGTTCGTGTGTGGGTGTGGGTGTCTTTCTTCTCTCTCTCTCCCTATTTCTCTCCCTCTCTCTCTATCTCTATCTCACTCTCTCGATCTCTCTCGTTTTCACTCACTCTCTCTCTCTCTCACACACACACTCTCTCCCCTCTCTCTCCCCCCCCTCTCTCTCTCTCTCACACACACACTCTCTCCCCTCTCTCTTCCCCCCTCTCTCTCTCTCTCACACACACACTCTCTCCCCTCTCTCCCCTCTCTCTCTCTCTCTCTCACACACACACTCTCTCCCCTCTCTCCCCTCTCTCTCTCTCTCTCTCTCACACACACACTCTCTCCCCTCTCTCCCCCCCCCTCTCTCTCTCTCTCTCTCACACACACACTCTCTCCCCTCTCTCCCCCCCCCTCTCTCTCTCTCTCACACACACACTCTCTCCCCTCTCTCTCCCTCTCTCTCTCTCTCTCACACACACACACACTCTCCTCTCTCTCTCCCCCTCTCTCTCTATCTCTCTCGATCTCTTTCTTTCTGCCCTCCTCTCTCTTTACCCCCCTCTCTATCTCCCCCTCTCTCCCCCCTCTCTCTCCCCCTCTCTCTCCCCCTCTCTCTCTCCCCCTCTCTCCCCCCTCTCTCTCCCCCTCTCTCTCTCCCCCTCTCTCTCCCCTCTCTCTCCCCCTCTCTCCCCCTCTCTCTCCCCTCTCTCTCCCTCTCTCTCCCCTCTCTCTCCCTCTCTCTCCCTCTCTCTCCCCCTCTCTCTCCCCTCTCTCTCCCCTCTCTCTCCCCCTCTCTCTCCCTCTCTCTCCCCTCTCTCTCCCCTCTCTCTCCCCCTCTCTCCCCCCTCTCTCCCCTCTCTCTCCTCTCTCTCCCTCTCTCTCCCCCTCTCTCTCTCCCCCTCTCTCTCCCCCCTCTCTCCCCCTCTCTCTCCCCTCTCTCTCCCCCTCTCTCTCCCTCTCTCTCCCCTCTCTCTCCCCCTCTCTCTCCCTCTCTCTCCCCCCCTCTCTCCCCCTCTCTCTCCCCTCTCTCTCCCCCTCTCTCTCCCCTCTCTCCCCCTCTCTCTCCCCTCTCTCTCCCCCTCTCTCTCCCCTCTCTCTCCCTCTCTCTCCCCTCTCTCTCCCCTCTCTCTCCCCCTCTCTCTCTATCTCTCTCGATCTCTTTCTTTCTGCCCTCCTCTCTCTTTACCCCCCTCTCTATCTCCCCCTCTCTCCCCCCTCTCTCTCCCCCTCTCTCTCCCCCTCTCTCTCGATCTCTTTCTTTCTGCCCTCCTCTCTCTTTACCCCCCTCTCTCTCCCCCCTCTCTATCTCTCTCTCCCCCTCTCTCTCCCCCCTCTCTATCTCTCTCTCCCCCTCTCTCTCCCCCCTCTCTATCTCTCTCTCCTCTCTATCTCCCCCTCTCTCCCCATCTTCTCTCTCTCCCTCTTTGTTTCCCTCACTTTCTCTCTCTCCCTCTCTCTCTATGTCTCTTTCCCTGTCTGTCTGCCTCTCTCTCTCTCTGAGTGCGTGCGCACGTGTGTGTGTGTGTGTGTGTGTGTCTGTTTGTCCCTCCCCCCCCCTCTCTCTCTTGATTTACATAACTGCGATCATCATCAGCTAATCACTCAAGACTGTGCGTGTGCACCACCGGCAGATTGTATGATCGTTTTGAGTTCCCTCTGGAGTGCGCAGAAAGGTTGCCTTATAGTGTGGACAGTGTACAAGGGAGGGGGGGTGAAAGGGAAGGCAGAGTCTTTTTCTTATGATGATATGAGTATGTTGCTTTATTGGTCCACATTTCGGCTTCCTGTTTCTCCGTAAATGTTGTTCACGAGTAACAGTGCACAGCAAGGTGAAGGCCCTACATTTTGAGTGATCGGCCTTGAGGGTCGAGAAAATGAAAGCAGACGAAAACGCAGTCGAAAATTGTTTTCCAGAACTTTTGGATTTTTTTCATGATTTTCACGTACACCCAGCCAGGGAGAAGCCAGACAGTATCCAGAGCGTAGCCAGACAGCGAGACAGTATCCAGAGCGTAGCCAGACAGTATCCAGAGCGTAGCCAGACAGTATCCAGACGGTAGCCAGACAGTGTCCAGAGCGTAGCCAGACAGTATCCAGACAATATTCAGAGCGTAGCTATAGAGTAGCCAGACAGTATCCAGAGCGTAGCCAGGGAGAAGCCAGAGAGTATCCAGAGACTATCCAGACAGTACCCAGAGCGTAGCCAGACAGCCAGACAGTATCCAGAGCGTAGCCAGACAGTAGCCACAGCATAGCCAGACATCATCCAGAGCGTAGCCAGACAGTATCCAGAGCGTAGCCAGACATCATCCAGAGCGTAACCCGGGAGTAGCCAAGAGAACTGAGCACGTAGACATTGTAAACGCAAGAAGGCACAAACTCTTTGAAAGTAGTCATTCAGATGAGACGATAAACTGAGGTCCCGTGTGTAGCATGCACTTAGCGCACGTAACAGCAGCCACAAAGAAATGGTCAGTCCCCGGTGAAGTTCTGTAGAAACAATTCGCTTTGATGGGAAAACAAATACGTTTGCAGGCAGAAAAAGAAAGAAAGAAAGAAGGAAAGAAAGAAAGACACCCCCCCCCTCTCTCCCCCAAACCCCAGGGAGACTGGGTTGGGTTGTGTGGGTTGAGGGATCGAAGCTTCACTGCCAGTGTAGCGACGCTCTCTCCCTGAGGAGAGCAGCCCTTATTTCACACAGAGACGTATGTTGTGACGAAAAGTATTACAATACGATACGATGCCATACGATGTGATACGACACGACACAATACGATATGATACGATACGATGCCATACGATGCGATACGACACGACACAATACGATATGATACGATACGATGCCATACGATACAATACGATGCGATACGATATGATACGATGCCATACGATACGATGCGATGCCATGCAATACGATACGATACGATACGACACGACACGATGCGATGCGATACGATGCGATACGATACTATACGATGCGATGCGATACGATACGATACGATACGATGTCATACAATAAAATACAATGTAATTGGCAATATCACACAAAGTCTGTAGCAGCGTCAACAATTAACAATCAGCGTTAATTCCAGACACGTACTCATTTTCCCCCTATCTTTGAAACGGAAACATCCATATAAATGCGGCAGTGTGAAAATTCAATAGTTTAGCGAAAAGGTCCTTGAATCAACTACAGTAATTGTGACCTTGACGGGGCATTATTGAACAAGATTCCACTCCACAATCCTCTGGCGTTTACATCCTGTATCACTCTTGATATGGTGATGATATTGATGATGATGATGATGATGATGTGTACACTTATATAGCGCCTATCCTCGGTCGGAGACAAGCTGGAAGCGCAGCATTACAAACACGGAGTTACTCGCACAAGAAGCGGCCGGCATGTCTACCTCGGTAGAGCCGACTGACTCCGTGACGGCTGCCATTTACGGGGTGCTCATCATTCGTTTCCTGTGTCACAATTCGATCAGGTTTCAGTCACGCACACACATATATACTCATACAGACACGCAGACATACAGACATACAGACAGACATTTCCCACCACGCGTTTAACTGAACGCCGGGGCAGGTGGGAATGTCATGTTGCCGGAAAACGCCGGACTTACTCACAGTACTTTTCTGTTTCAATATCTGGACTGGCCCTGTCTGTGTCGTCTGGTGAAACTGAATGTTGATATCAAAATGCACATTGTTGTTTTCCGCCGGAACTTTTTTGAATAAAGGGAGACCAACGAAACGAAACGAAAGTTTATTCAATAAGGCCATGGCCCCATTTGAAGGGGTGATTACATATTTTGTAAGAATAGATTTGCATATGAATATAATCTTACAACGTGTATGCTCAAAGCTCTGTTCTCTTTAACCAATCATGAAACTCCGTCGTTTTAATGACTTATAGATAAATATGGCAAGATTCGAAAAAACGTTATCATTTGTAGAAGACAGAAGTAATACTAACCGAAACTTACTTGGTCTGTTATAATATCTCAACGGAATATATATTTGTCTCAAATCATCTAATACAGGACAACATAATACGAAATGGACTTCATCTTCTTTTGCAGATCTACATAACGGACATACCATATCGTTTACAGTTTTGGGCTTGTGTCTTTTACTATGTACGTTGATATCAGATACACCAAAACGAAACCTTGTTAAAGCACATCTGATGACTCGGTTAATATTTTTTTTGCTAAATATGGTTCTGTGAAATGATTCCTTTTAAACAATCTGAACAAAGAAAATCTTTCACTATTTTGTACATGGTCCTTCCATCCCTGCCATCTACAGTCAACCATACGCTGTTTAAAGCAAACAAGAAAATCATGAACACATCCAACCCCTTGATTAAGCCATACAAATGCAAAACCATTACTACATAAACATTTTCGAATGCTAGTCACCCATGTTACCCTTCCCCTGGCATCCAAATCAAATAACACTTTATAAGCTTGAGCAGGCAATCTACATTCATTCATTTGAACCAGTTTTAACCAATACCTAATACATTTTACAAACGAATTAATATAAATCGGATACCTACCAAGCTCACCGTAAACTAAGTCATTTGGCGTTCTTCTGTCCACCTGCAAAAACCTCTTCATAGCAAACAAATGTAGTTTTTCTATCTCGTACCCCTTATCCAACCCCCAAATCTCAGCACCGTACTGTACTATAGGCTGGGCTTGAACATCAAACAATTTAAAAAACAATCTAACAGAATTACTTTCAAACTTATATAATAATTGTAATAGGCTCACGACCGCTCGTTTCCCTTTACTAACAAGGTTTCGACAAGCAAACGTAAAACTAAGTTTTGTGGAAAAGAATAAACCAAGATACTGATAAGTATTTATGACAGAAATTTGAAGATTCCCCAAATACCATCGTTCATATGCAGCTAAATACCCACCCTTTCTGAAAACCACTACATTTGTTTTATCCATATTTACTTTAAGCTCCAACCTGTTTGCTGCTTTGTGTAAATTGTTTAACTGGTTTTGTAAACCAACTACAGTTTCAGACAGTAAAACAATATCATCTAAAGGGAGACCAGACATACAGTGAGAGACAGACAGACAGATAGATAGATAGATAGATAGAGAGAGAGAGAGAGAGAGAGAGAGAGAGAGAGAGTATGCGCACACATACACAGATAAACACACACATACACACACACACGCAGACGCACACACACACACACACACACACACACGCACACACACACACACACACACACACACACACACACACATACTGACACACACTGACACAGACACGCACAAACGCACACACAGACACACACACACGCGCGCGCGTACTGTACGAACATATGCAATTTTATTCACCCTCCCATCATCCTCTCCGACTTCCCAGTCAAGAGAAACAACCAAAACAAAAAGAAGAAGAAGAAGAACAACAACAACAACAACAACGACAACAACAACGACAACAATCAAACAGCACAGTGTTGCATGTTCTGAAGAAACCCGACGGACAGTAATGGATTAAATATCCGCTGCTGTGAGCGATCTCTTCAATAGCGCCGCTGCGCACTCTCTGCCCCCGTTCTCCTCCCTACTATACCACTCCACTCCCCGAAATCTCTCTCTCTCTTGTAGGCTCTGCTCTTTTGGTCTCTGCCGCTGACAGGCAGGCAGTTCGTCTGCTGGGACTCAACACTCGCTCTCTTTCTCTCTTTCTCTCTCTCCCACACACAGTTACGCGCGCACACACACGTGCACACAGTGGCTTGCTAGCCTGCTTGTTGTGTGGGTTCTCTGGGACAACGTGTGTGTGAATTTTTGGTGCATGTGTGTGAGTGTGTGTATAGATGGGTGCACCGATTACGAAATTTTTTTTGATTAAAGGGGACAAAAAGTTTGGTTTTTTTGTGTGTATTTGAGTATTTTTTTGTGTGTTTTTTTTTTTTTTGGCTTCATTTGTTTGGGTTTTTCTAAATTTTATTTTTTTATTTAACAGTCTACACTATCAGCTTCAGAAATCATTTCCCTGGTTCGTTTTGCTGGTTGGCTTGCATGATTGTTTTGACGAAACAAGCCTTGGTGTTGAAGACAGTGGTGGAAGGCGATTCAACAGTTTTCGGTGAGTCCGTTTTTTAAATTATTTTTCTAATTGCTATTTTCTTTTTTCTAATGGCTTGTTATTATTGGGGTTTTTTTGTTTTGTTTTTGGTTTGTTTGTTGATTATTGTTGCTGTTATTGGTGTTTATTTTGCGTTGTATTTCGTTACGTAATAGTTCTTGTCGTCGTCGTCGTCGTCATCCCGAGTCGGTGTTGTTTCTTCTTCTTCTTCTTCTTCTTCTCCTCCTCCTCCTTCTTCGTTTTATTCAGTTTTTCCTCCTCCTCCTCCTTCTTTTCCTTTTCTTCTTCTCCTCCTCCATCTTCTTCTTCTCATGATTTCGGATGAAGTGAAGAATACTTGTAAATGAAACAGAGGAAGAAGAAACCGAAAGGAACTGACAACTTGAAAACCACCGTTGATGGTGGTGTGTCCATCGAGATCGATGATGACCATCGTTGTCATCCAACTGGGGGATGGGGGGAGGGTGGTGGTGGGGTGGGGGGGAGGATGCTCATGAATCTATCTGTGAATGCGCAGATGGCTGAATAGTCCAATCTGCGCACGAAATGTTCGCTGACAGTTGGGGCAGACAAAGACAGGCATATCATTGTCAGGGAGCTTGTTTGCCCGTGACTTTCTGGCCTGCCTCTTCTGAACAGCTGCAGCAGTCCTGTTGGCCTCACACAACTTGGCGCCTTTGTGCACAGCAGCGCGCCATTTGTCCCGGTCCACTGCAGATTCCTCCCAGGAGTCAGGGTTGATATCAAACGCTTTAAGAGAGACTTTCAGAGTATCTCTGAAGCGCTTCTTCTGACCTCCGTGTGATCTCTTCCCTTGTTGCAGCTCGCCATAGAAGAGCCTTTTGGGCAGCCGATGGTCTGGCATGCGCGCCACGTGTCCAGCCCAGCGAAGCTGGGACTGCATCAGGATGGTGAAGATGCTGGGAAGGGTGGCTTTTGCGAGCACCTCTGTGTCTGGGGTCCTGTCTTGCCACTTGATGTTCAGTAGCTTCCTGAGGCATGTTGTGTGGAAGTGGTTCAGCTTCTTGGCATGTCGTTGGTACACTGTCCAAGTTTCGCAGCCGTACAGTAGTGTGGGGAGAACTACTGCTCTGTAGACCTTTAGCTTGGTCTCAAGACTAATGCCTCTTCTGTTCCAGACATTTGCACTCAGTCTGCCAAAAGTTGCGCTTGCTCTTGCAATCCTGACGTTCACTTCATCGTCGATGGTCGCATTTCGTGACAGTGTGCTGCC
>NC_134886.1:42747248-42749748 GCF_041734735.1 Babylonia areolata
GCGACACCTGCAGTCGCCTGTGTGCTTCTTTCCGGCTTTGGGCTGTGGAGTCACACTCGCTATCAGAATCAGAATCAGAATCAGAATCAGAATCGGAACAACTTTATGATCTCAGAAGAGAAATGAAGTATCGCTGAGGGCACAGACCTGGTCATCGTGGGCTCCCGACGGACTACCAAGGTTATTTTGGACAGTGTTATTTATCTGTTAGCTCTGTATTTGTGCTCCGCGGTTTGGGACTGCGTTCTCATCTCCGGAGTTACTGACGTATTCATCGCTCGAGATGGACTTCCATCATCATTTTTGAATGTGCGTACTGGGAGTTAAAACAAAGTTAACGTTAAATGTCTTATAGTTGACGGGCGCGATAGCCGAGTGGTTAAAGCGTTGGACTTTCAATCTGAAGGTCTCGGGTTCGAATCTCGGTAACGGCGCCTGGTGGGTAAAGGATGGAGATTTTTCCGATCTCCCAGGTAAACTTATGTGCAGACCTACTAGTGCCTGAACCCCCTTCGTGTGTATACGCAAGCAGAAGATCAAATACGCCCATTAACGATCCTGTAATCCATGTCAGCGTTCGCTGCGTTATGGAAACAAGAACATACCCAGTATGCACACCCCCGAAAACGGAGTATGGCTGCCTACATGGGGAGGTAAAAACGGTCATACACGTAAAAGCCCACTCGTGTACATACGAGTGAACGTCGGATTTGCAGCCCACGAACGAAGAAGAAGAAGAAGAAGAAGAAGAAGAAGAAAGAGAAGAAGAAGCCTCATAGTCATTTACAGCCATCGGGTGGGTGTACAATTATTCACCGTGTCCAGGGCTCGGCACAGGTAGGCGGCGCCCGATTCTCTCCACCTTCGGATGTTTGAACCTTCCCCGACCGAAGTCAGCAACCCGTTCACACCTGAGCTGAGTGGGGAAAGCCGGGGTACAGCACCTTTCCTCAAGGACATTGCACCATGCTGAAACAGAGCCAGCAACCCTGGGGTACCCTGGATCCGAACTCCATCGCTTGACCACTTCCCCCACGGTATGTCACTGTTGAAAGCCGGTTAAAACGAAGGACTTCCGGTGGTGCGTCAAAGCTTGAGTTTTTGCTAAAAGGTAACTTTTGTTTTTATTTTATTTTATTTTTTATTTCCTGTTAATTCTGTTTCTTGCATCATTTCTGTTGAAAGCCGATAAAAAAACAAACAAACACTTAACACCATGGCCATTAAGGACTTCCGGTGGTGTACCAAAGCCTGGGTCTCTGTAAAAAGGTCTTCTTTTTTTTCTGTCAGTTCTGTTTTCCCGACAAATCCGCAACGTAATTTTTAGTGCACTGCTATTATTTTGTTGTTGTTGTTGTTAAACTTTATAAAGCTGGCTTTAATTGACGTACATTACCGTTTTTAGACACCACGTTCCTGGCCTTTCAAGTCTCCTCTTCCCGTCTCTTTGCTCGCCGCTGTGTCCTTTGTCAGAAGGGGAGGTGAGGGCTGCCTCGTCACTTAGTGGTGAAGGTGAGGGTCATGATTAGCACAATTCCCACCGTGTCGCACGTGCGCGGGGATAAGTATGCGCTCACACAGACACACAGACAGACAGACACACACACACACACACACACACCCACTCTCTCTCCCCCTCTCTCTCCTTCTTTCCCCTCTCTCTCTTTCTCTGTCCCTCCCACCCACACACTCTCTCCCCCCCCCTCTCCCTCCCACCCACCCACTCTCTCCCCCTCTCTCTCTCTCCCCCTCTCCCCCTCTCTCTCTCCTTCTTTCCCCTCTCTCTCCCTCTCTCTCCCTCCCACCCACCCACTCTCTCTCCCCCTCTCTCTCTCCTTCCCACACACCCACTCTCTCCCCCTCTCTCTCTCCTTCTTTCCCCTCTCTCTCCCTCTCTCTCCCTCCCACCCACCCACTCTCTCTCCCCCTCTCTCTCTCCTTCCCACCCACCCACTCTCTCTCCCCCTCTCTCTCTCTCCCCCTCTCTCTCTCCTTCTTTCCCCTCTCTCTCCCTCTCTCTCCCTCCCACCCACCCACTCTCTCTCTCTCCCTCTCTCTCTCTCCCCCCTCTCTCTCCTTCCCACCCACCCACTCTCTCTCTCCCTCTCTCTCCCCCCCCTCTCTCTCCTTCCCACCCACCCACTCTCTCTCCCCCCCTCTCTCTCTCCCCCTCTCTCTCCTTCCCACCCACCCACTCTCTCTCCCCCCCTCTCTCTCTCCCCCCCTCTCTCTCCCTCCCACCCACCCACTCTCTCTCCCCCCCTCTCTCTCTCCCTCCCACCCACCACTCTCTCTCCCCCCTCTCTCTCCCTCCACCCACCCACTCTCTCTCTCCCCTCTCTCTCTCCCTCCCACCCACCCACTCTCTCTCCCCCCTCTCTCTCTCTCCCTTCACACACCCACTCTCTCTCCCCCCTCTCTCTCCCACCCACCCACCCACTCTCTCTCCCCCCCTCTCTCTCTCCCTTCACCTACCCACTCTCTCTCCCCCCTCTCTCTC
>NC_134886.1:42754748-42759748 GCF_041734735.1 Babylonia areolata
CAATTTCGTGTATTGGTGTGTGATAACTGCTGAATCGACTCTGGATCAAACCAATGTCAGTTCTTTTCAGGGACAAAAACTACGCCGTTTTATCAAGACGCAGATAATGCACTTTCAACGGAGATGATACAATTTCAACGGACAAAGGATGCAGTTCGACAACCCCCCCCCCCACCACACATCCTTTCCAGAAAAAAAGGAAAGAAAGGTAAAGGAGAGGAGTATGTTCGGAGCAAAAGTTGACCTCACCCCACTCCTTCCGCGTTTAACTCTCTCCATACGAACGGCGAAAGAGACGACGTTAACAGCGTTTCATCCCAATTACCATCATCAAAATATTGCAAGTGGAAGGCTCTTATACTGAAGAGGTAAATGTTGACAAAGAAAACCACAATTCTGACGACGGAAGCTAAAGGTTGGGTCATTGAGACACCCACTGGACATCCGAGGGGTCTGTGTAGAGGAGAAGAGAGGACTGGCCGTACTGAGTGAGTTAACCCTCTATCCCCTCCCCATTTCACCCTCATCACTCCCACCTCACACATACCCCATGGCCCATTTCACCCTCATCACTCCCACCTCACACATACCCCATGGCCCATTTCACCCTCATCACTCCCACCTCACACATACCCCATGGCCCATTTCACCCTCCCCCTCCCCCCCCCCCCCAGATCACCTTCCGTAATATTACCCTCTTCCCCCCCCCCCCCCACCTACCCCCCTGCCCCCCGCTCCGGAATTCTGCACAAAAATTAATGTCACAGATAACAGACACGTAGAAAGGAAATGTATACCCAGTAGTCATGTGTGTGTGTGTGTGTGTGTGTGTGTGTGTGTGTGTGTGTGTGTGTGTGTGTGTGTGTGTGTGTGTGTGTGTGTGTGTGTGAATAAGAATAAAAATGCTTGCTACAAAAAACAAACAAACACAAAAAATCCAGCATGTTGTTTTGCCTGAAACAGACCCAGAATGAAAACAAACAGGATAAGTGTAAATAATAATGATGAAAACGTAAAGAAGTAAGAAAAGAAAGAAAGGGGAAAGAAGACAGAAAAAGATGAAAATAATAAAAGAGAGATGAAAAAAAAAATTAAGAAAAAGAAAGGAATAGACAAGTCCGAATTCACCAGTCTAGTAGAAATCAAAGAATAAAAGGAAAGAAAGAAATGAAAGAAAGAAAGAAGAATGAACAATAAAAGAAAGAAAGAAAGAAAGAAAAAAGAATGAACGGAACAGAAAGGAAAATAAAACAAAAGCAAAGAAAAGAAATCAATAGAAAAGAAACGAAACGAAACGAAGTAAACACTTGAATCACGTCCAAACTCCGTTCCCCACCGAACCGAACTTATCAGCGCCGTGAGCCGGTCTCACAGCCCATTAACTTCTTTCCTCTGAATAACCTGACTGCGAAATTCCGTTGGCAATAACATCTTTAATTAAGCGAGTCAAAAGATTACCCTGGATTTACGTCAGATCGTGATGGAACACTTTGAGCTACAGGAAAACTATATGCTGGGCCGAAAGCTACAGGAAAGCTATAGCCTGGACCGAAAGCTATAGGAAAGCTATAGCCTGGGCCGAAAGCTACAGGAAAACTATAGCCTGGACCGAAAGCTATAGCCTGGGCCGAAAGCTATAGGAAAGCTATAGCCTGGACCGAAAGCTATAGGAAAGCTATAGCCTGGGCCGAAAGCTACAGGAAAGCTATAGCCTGGGCCGAAAGCAAAACTATAGGCTGGAGCGAAAGCTTTTGGCTGGGCCATTTAGACACCCACCGTCCCTCAGATGGAGGTCTGTGTGGGTGAAAGGAAGGGACTGGGCGTCCACAGTGAGTTAATCTAAACTTCGTCTCACAGCTAGACGACTCGTGCTGTCAGTTGGGTTTGGAGTTATCATTGTTATCAAGTCAGCGCCCAGCCCTTGCTGATTTTGCACATAGTTCATAAAAGAACTCACGGTTAACAAGATTTTGTGTGTGTGTGTGTGTGTGTTTTATGTTGTGTGTGTGTGTGTGTGTGTGTGTGTGTGTGTGTGTGTGTGTGTGTGCGCACGCGTGCGTGTTTCACACACACACACACACACACACACACAGAGGCAAAACACACACTGACACACCCCCCCCCACACACTAACACACACTAACACACACGCTACACACAGACACACAGACAGACACACACACACACACACACACACACACACAAACACGCGCGCGCGCGTACACACACACACACACACACTAACACACACGCTACACACACGCTGCACACAGACACACAGACAGACACACACACACACACACACAAACACGCGCGCGCGCGCGTACACACACACACACACACACACACACACACACACACACACACACACACACACACACACAAACTTTCTTTCGTCGAATATCACTCTTAATGAAAAGACGCAGAATCGATGAGGGAGAAAAGAAACAGAACTATAAAGGTAACATTGTCTGTTTCTGTATAATCATGTGTGCCCTTTCCAGCAGAACATTGTCGTGACAATTAGAATGTGAAGAAAAATAACAACAACTAATCCCTTCAAAATCCAAAATTGATGTCGACAGACAAAGTATTTCAAGAGAAAATGACTATGTTAAAGTTCAACATGGGGACAAGCACACGCGCGCACACACACACACTCTCTCTTTCTCTCTCTCTCTCTCTCTCTCACACACACACACACACACACACACACACACACACACACACACACACACACACACACACACGCACGAATTAATCCATATAATGTTATTATCCCAATATAGCGTTAATTCGTAATTTTCTTCAAGGTCCAAGAGACGGTCGGATCACGAAGAACAAATATCAATATCTTTTATCTTTTTCCTTTTATTTTTATTTTTTATAATAGTAATTGAAAAACAGGAAAGACCTTGGCAGTTACTTACTTTGTTAGGAAGCTAGAAAGGCGAAAGGTGTGTGTGGTGTGTGTGTGTGTGTGTGTGTGTGTGTGTGTGTGTGTGTGTGTGTGTGTGTGTGTGTGTGTGTGTGTGTGTGTGTGTGTGTGTGTGTGTGTGTGTATGTGTGTGTGTGTGTGTGTGTTCGTTCTTTAGTTTAGCGTCTTTTCACTATTAGTGATATTAGACGATTTAAAAAAAAAAGAAGAAAAAAAGTGGGGTGGGGTGGGGAGAGGTGGATGGGGAGAGGGGAATGAGAAGTCAGAATAAAACAGAAAAGGTAGAAAACTACTAAGAAATGCATAACTGACATCAAATCAGCGTTAACAGTAACAATTCAATAATGATGACAATAACTAAAACCTTTAACGTAGTTATGAAATACATTAAAGGAATATAGAAATAGGGCTATGAACTAATGCCTTTGAAAGTTCCACTAAAAGAACCTCGTTAGAAATAACCTCCCCTTAATCATCTGCAGAATAGTTACTCTCTGTAAAATACTTTGGCAAGAAGATACGTAACTGCTGACATTGAAACAAACTATGATGCAAGCCTAACTGCTTACCACAAATACATATAACATTTTTACTATATTTTGTCTTCAGCGCGTCAAGTTTTATACGGAAGAAAGTAGAGGTTATTAATCTTGAAAAGCAAGCTGATGAATTCGGTATTTTTTCTTTAATAATATGTTCGGGGAATAATGTCCCTTTCTGTTTTGAAAACTTTGCCTTCCATCGGTTATGAAATCGACCCCATGCTGTTTTTTCTAACATAGTGTATGTTTCTTTCACGGAAAGTCGGACAAGTATTTTTGTCGATTTTTCTGAATCTTGTGCTCCTCTTTTAGATGCTTTATCAGCAGTTTCATTGCCATAAATGCCCACATGAGAAGGCACCCAACAAAAACTGACCTCAGTCCCTTTTATCCTTAAACAATGTACCAAATGATTTGCCTCAATAACTAAGTCAGGTCTTGTTTCAAGGCTAAATGATTCTAGAGCATAAAGTACTGGTTTGGAATCAACAAAGAATGCTATTTTCAAGAAAACTATTCGATGGCTCACCAAGTAGCTCAAAGCTTGTATAATAGCAACAAGTTCAGCCGTAAAAATGGAAAGATTCTTTCCAATAAAGTAAGAGTTTTCAACTTTAAAAGCGGGAATAGAAAAAGCCGCACCAGCATTATTGTCATCAAGAACGGATCCGTCTGTAAGGATATGGAGATGATTCTGGTATTTTTCTGCTATGTGTATTCTGGCAGTATTCTTCGTGATATTTATGTTTTCTTCCTTTTTTGTTTCAGAATAGTTGATATCAAAATCTGCTTTCAACATTTCCCAAAAAGGAACAGGAGTATAAGATGGTTTTACAGCTAACTCGTCCATGTTAACACCAGATTCTTTAACAGATTTGAAACGTAAGTTGCAATTGTTTCTTGTGATGAAATAGCTTTAGCTCTTTTAGGAAAATCAATGTCAGATCTTACCGTCAGTTCATCAGCAGTGAAATTTTCTGTCATAGATGTGTATCTTACAGCGAATTTTGCTGTTGCTAACTCACGATGTTCATTTAAAGGAAGAATTCCGGCTGTTTTGTATGTTTCCTGGTTGGATGCATGAGAGGGCACTCCGAGGACAATTTTGATAGCCTTACAGTCTACACTTTGAATCTTTTGTAACAAATATTTAGGTGCACTGAAAAGTATTTCTTGTGCATACGTTAACTTCGATCTTACAAGAGCCATGGAAAGATGGATAAATGTTTTTGTATCCATTCCCCAAGGTAAGCGGATTAGAATTTTCATTTGACTGATACTTTTCCTTGCCTTTGCTAAGATGTAATCAAAGTGAATGTTCCATGTCAGTTTCGAAGTAAGATAAACACCTAAAAACGTCACCACCTGTTTATAATCAATGACGTCACCAAGTAATTTAAAAATTGACATGCTAGATGGGTTACCACCTGAATTAAACAACATCATACATGTTTTTTTCTGTCGACAAGGCCAGACCATTTTCAAACATATAGTAACCAAGGTTGTCAAGATCAGATTGA
>NC_134886.1:42764748-42769748 GCF_041734735.1 Babylonia areolata
TCCTTTTCTACAACTGTCTATCCATGCACTTCCAAGACTCAACTTAGTTGTAAACGGAAGACCTAAATATCTATAAGAATTTGTTACTTCAACTTCACAGTCTCATAGAACCATTTTTTGTGAATTGCAAGATGCCCTCCCTTTGGAAAAGCCATTACATTCGTTTTGTCCAGATTTACCGTCAAATCTAACCTATCAGCCTCGAACTGTTGTGCATCCAACTGGTTTTGTAGCCCCATAGCAGTGTCTGATATAAGAATAGCGTCATCAGCAAACAACAAAAACACCCCAACAGCACCAGGAATTAACTGTATACTATGTCTTCCCCTTTTTGTCACCTCTATAGCAATTTTGTTTTTCTTGTTTTTGTTCTCCTCCTCCTTCTCCTCCTCCTCCTTCTTCTCCTCTTCCTCCTCCTCCTGCTTCCTGTTCTCCTCTTTTTCCTCCGAGTCCTCCTCCTTCTTCTTCCCCTCCTCCTCCTTCTTCTCCTCTTCCTCCTTCTTCTCCTCCTACTCCTCCTCCTTCTTCTTCTCCTTCTTCTTCTCCTCTTCCCCCTTCTTCTCCTCCTACTCCTCCTCCTTCTTCTCCTCCTCCTTCTTCTTCTCCTCCTCTTCCTCCTCCTCCTGCTTCCTGTTCTCCTTCTCTTCTTCCTCCGAGTCCTCCTCCTCCTCCTCCTCCTTCTTCTCCTCCTACTCCTCCTTCTTCTTCTCCTTCTTCTTCTCCTCTTCCCCCTTCTTCTCCTCCTACTCCTCCTCCTTCTTCTTCTCCTCCTTCTTCTCCTCCTCCTCCTCCTCCTTCTTCTCCTCCTCCTCCTCCTTCTTCTTCTCCTCTTCCCCCTTCTTCTCCTCCTACTCCTCCTCCTTCTTCTCCTCCTCCTTCTTCTTCTCCTCCTCTTCCTCCTCCTCCTGCTTCCTGTTCTCCTTCTCTGCCTCCTCCTACCGGTCCTCTTCCTCCGCCTTCTTCTTCACCTCCTCCTCCTTCCTCCCTCCATTTGTTTTCTTCTTCTCCTTCTTTTGACTCTTGTTAGTTTGTTTCCCGTCCGGTACAAAGACAACCAGCCTCAGGGTGCAGCCTGACAAAAGATGTGCTGGAGAGATGTGGTGGTGTGTGTGTAAACACTGAACGGCGCGCGGTGGGCTGATAGGAGCCGACAGACAGGAACGCCTGATATCCAGGAATTCTTCACACGGTAAACACACCACGGCGCCTTCTCTTGCTTTCTCAGCTGGCTGGAGGTAGGACTGACTCCCACAGAACGTCGATATAGTGGGGAGGGGGGCGGGGACGAATAGTTAGCTTCAGAGTTGGTGGACTATTGACCTGTATTCTTCAAACATAGATCTCAGTGGTGGGCACCGTTGTATTGTGTTGTATGGTGCGATATTGTATTGCATTGTATGGTTTGGTATGTATTATATTGTATTGTATTGTGTTGCATTGTATTGTATTGCATTGTGTAACTCTGTTGTCTCAGCAGATGTCTATGTGTGAAATTCGGGCTACTCTTCCCAAGAAGACTGCTTTGTCACAATAACAGCACCACCCATTTTTTTTCTGCCTGCCTGCAGATGTATTTGCTTTTCTATGAAATTTGACTTTTCTACAGAATCGTATCAAGCGGGGATGACCCCTTTTTTTGCCGTGGATTATTATTTTTTATGTGCCCCCAGTGCATGTTACTCACGGAACCTTGATTTACCATTTCATCTGAATGACTAGCGTCCAGTCCACCACTCAAGAAGCTCGCCCTTTCTCCCACGTTTGACTGAAAAATCTAGTCATTTGGATCAGACGATAAACCGAGGTCCCGTTTGCAGCACACACATGACGCACTGGAAAAGACCCAATGAATTTAGTGGAGTGAAGTAACGTGTCCGCCTAGGAAGCGAGAAAATCTGAGCGCGCTGGTTCGAATCACGGCTCAGCCGCCGATTATTTTCTCCCCCTCCACTAGACCTTGAGTGGTGGTCTGGACGCTAGTCATTCGGATGAGACGATAAACCGAGGTCCCGTGTGTAGCATGCACTTAGCGCACGTAAAAGAACCCACGGCAACAAAAGGGTTGTTCCTGGCAAAATTCTGTAGAAACATCCACTTCGGTAGGCAAAAACAAGTAAAACTGCACGCAGGAAAAAAAAAAAAAGGGGGTGGTGGGGGGTGGGGGTGGGGGGGGGGTGGCGCTGCAGTGTAGCGACGCGCTCTCTCTGGGGAGAGCAGCCCGAATTTCACAAAGAGAAATCTGTTGTGATGAAAAGAAATACAAATACAAAATACAAATACAAATAAATGGCAACGTAAGTGTTGTCTTCGTGTTGCTGAAATCCAGTCTGATGGGTACACAAATACATACATGCGAACACCAAAGGCATGGTTTAGCGTGATGGGTCATGCCCTTGGTTATGCATCTGCCCAGTGGATGTGGTATAGCGAATATGGATTTGTCTGAATGCAGTGCACTACACCTCCTTGAGAAACTGAAACTGAAACAGATGCCGAGCACTGTCTCCATCGTCTCAACAATGACCGTCCACAAACAGAGATTAAGATCTGTTTTAATGTAAATGATTCAGTGTTAGTAAATTTGTCCTCCTTGACAAGAGTGGTCTCCGTTGCTATTAGGATTACGATTACGAATAAGAATAAGATTTTGTTCAGGTACAAAATGATGCAATGCTCGGTCTTGAAATCTGTCCTGAACCTTTTATTTCGTCTGTGCAAATGAGTTTTCCATCCACGTGCATGTTCATGAGGCTTGGAATGGTGTACTGGTTTATATTCATCGTATTTTTATGCTGTTGAATTTCGCCACGTGGAGAACGCACCTCGCCACGAACCAAGTAAACGAGGACAGAACACACTTCAAAAACCAACTCATCTAAAAACGTCATGCACGTCATAACATCATTTAAACTTTTTTTTTGACACACATGAAATCCCTTTATATCAAGCAAAAATCAAAACAGAAAAAAGAGGCCAGATTGAAATCAGTCGTACGTGGTCTGAATCACGAGCCTTTCTACAGCGTCAAGTCACTGCTCACAGCAGTAAATCAGAGAACAGAGCAATGTCTGCCGACGGGGAATAAACTCTATTAAAAAAAATACCGACGGAAGGGCGGATAATCTGAGGCGGTGACAGACTTATCTCCCGTGTAGTCTGAAGTGGGACAGAGTATGTGTCCGTGCAGACAGCGAGGTGTGTGTGAGATGCACAACGGCCGATTTGTGGCCACGAAGAGAGGCTGCCTGGTGGCTGTTTGGGATGGTGTCAAACTCATGGTGATTTTTATTTTCCCAGAGACCGGTTTTTCATTGGGGGGAGGGGGGGTGGTGGGGGGGGGGAGACTCGAGGGGTAGTAGAGGTGGATGGGAGATTGTGTGCGTGATATTGTCCCGTTAGGCCAAGGGAGTGGGGGGTGGGGTTGGTGGAGGGAGGGAGGGAGGGAGAGGTTACAGCCCTTGGCACAAGGGTGCCTTCTCACGTCCCGGTCAACGAAATTAAGACAAGCTTAACTTTAAACCCTCAGAAATCATATTCATATGACAGAAACCAGCTTTTATCTTAGATAAGGTCTTTTCTATCCAGGAATGAAATATTTCCCCTCCTCTTCGCACTGTCGGACTAGAAATGTCTGTACACACACACACACACACACACACACACACACACACACACACACACAGAGTACAGATTAATGAGTTATATAGATGAAAGAAACTTTTCTAAGTGCTTAAACTCGACTTTGAAACCTCGTCAGTAGATTCTCTTAGACTTTGGTTCTATTTGCAGAACTGTTTTGATTATATTTCCACACCGTTGTGTAATTTATTTCTTGGGTCGACCACCCTTTTATTTTGTGTATGAATTACGCAATCAACTAAAAAAAGGAGGCAATAATCAAAACCAATACCTGGCATTCCATAACTATGTCATAGTAATCAATAACATTAATTTTACGGAATAAATCACCTATATGAAAAAAAACAAACAAACAACTTTTCATTTAGTTGACACAAATATAACCACATTCATCATGCACTGAAGACATGAGCAGCATGTTGGTTTTTGACTTTTCACATTCACTATCAGCAGTTGTTGTACTTGCTGAATTAACAACTTCGCTTCATTACGAAGTCCGTTGAGTAGTGTTCTTTAATTGCACTTCTGATTATTTCAAGACGTTAATCTTTGATTTCATCCTCGATTTATCCTACCTCCATCCCGCCACTTCCCAAATCCCAACCCCCACCCCCACACCCCACCCTCCTCACCCCCCGCCCCCCAACTCCCAACCGATCTTCTGCCATGTTTTTATTTACTTGTTTATTATTGATTGATTGACTGATTGATGTTAAAATGATGACATTAAAAAAGAAAAAAAGAAAAAAAAAGAATACTGTGACGAACACAAGTACCACAGTAGGTGTGAAGGCACATTAAACAAAACTCCTTCCCTTCCACACACACGGCTTCCGTTGTATATTTTGCAGAATTTTTCTTTTCTTTTCGGATTTATCTGCTGTCAGTGAAATGTACCAGTCTGAGACAAAAAGAACGAACAAATTAAAGACAGCAGTGCGTATGTACGCGCTAATGTGTTTTTGAAGCCAGTTGCATTTACCAGCGTAATAGTGATTGTTTCTAAATGTGAATAATGATGATAAAAGTGAGGTTGGTGTGCTTCTGGATATTTTTTGTTTACCCCCTTGAATCTGTGCGGTGGTAAAACACCATACCATAAAGAAAGAAACTGCGACGAGAACATTTTCTTTTTTTTCTTTTTTTTTTTTTGGGGGAAAAGGGGTGGGGGGGGGGGGGGGGGGTTAAATCATCAACATGATCTGAACTGACAACACACATAAAAGTATTTATCAGCTTCAAGAAAGCCGGTCAGATTATAAATCAAGTGAGCGTGCTTCACATCACAGGCCACCATCTCACTGCTTTCAAAGTCCTTCCTCAGACACGCTACACAGCCACACTGCTTTCAAAGTCCTTCC
>NC_134886.1:42774748-42779748 GCF_041734735.1 Babylonia areolata
TCTTGTATGCTGTTCACATCCCCCTTCATCAGGGGCCATGGAATAACATGAATAAATCATTTGTATCCGAACCTGCATCTCTCTCTCTCTCTCTCTCTCTCTCTCTCTCTCTTTCCCTCTCTCTCCTCTCTGTCTCTCTGTCTGTCTGTCTCTCGTTCTTTTCTTCCTCTTCTTCTTCATCGTAATCGTCATCGTCGTCGTCGTCGTCGTCGTCATCGTCGTCGTCTCCTCCCCTTCCTCCTTACACCTCTCTTCTTCTTCTTCCTCGTCTGCTGATAGCCAGCGACGCCTTGTCTTCAGCAGAGAGGCTGTTGTACCCACGGCACGGAGGGAGTGTGGTGGGCATGACGGACCCCTTTGTCTTCAGAGCAGATCACTCCGTGCAACACAGGGCTATGTGCTGGGGGGAACAGGATGGGTGGCCAGGACTGAGGGGGTGGCTGGGGGGGGGGGGGGGGGAGGTGGACAGACAGGGGGTGGGGGTAGGTATGGAGGGTGGGGGTGGGTATGGACAGACAGGGGGTGGGTATGGACAGACAGGGGGTGGGGTGGACAGACAGGGGATGGACAGACAGGGGCTGGGGGTAGGTATGGAGGGTGGGGGTGGGTATGGACAGACAGGGGTGGGGTGGACAGACAGGGGGTGGGGTGGACAGACAGGGGATGGACAGACAGGGGATGGACAGACAGGGGGTGGGGGTAGGTATGGAGGGTGGGGGTGGGTATGGACAGACAGGGGTGGGGTGGACAGACAGGGGGTGGAGAGACAGGGGGTGGACAGACAGGGGGGGGTATGGACAGACAGGGGGTGGGGTGGACAGACAGGGGGTGTGGTGGACAGACAGGGGGTGGACAGACAGACAGGGGGTGGACAGACAGACAGGGGGTGTGGTGGACAGACAGGGGGTGGACAGACAGACAGGGGGTGGACAGACAGACAGGGGGTGTGGTGGACAGACAGGGGGTGGACAGACAGACAGGGGGTGGACAGACAGACAGGGGGTGGGTATGGACAGACAGGGGGTGGGGTGGACAGACAGGGGATGGACAGACAGGGGATGGACAGACAGGGGATGGACAGACAGGGGGTGGGGGTAGGTATGGAGGGTGGGGGTGGGTATGGACAGACAGGGGTGGGGTGGACAGACAGGGGGTGGACAGACAGGGGGTGGGTATGGACAGACAGGGGTGGGTATGGACAGACAGGGGGTGGGGTGGACAGACAGGGGATGGACAGACAGGGGATGGACAGACAGGGGCTGGGGGTAGGTATGGAGGGTGGGGGTGGGTATGGACAGACAGGGGTGGGGTGGACAGACAGGGGGTGGGGTGGACAGACAGGGGGTGGACAGACAGGGGGTGGACAGACAGGGGGTGGGGTGGACAGACAGGGGGTGGACAGACAGGGGGTGGGGTGGACAGACAGGGGGTGGGGTGGGGTGGACAGACAGGGGGTGGGGTGGACAGACAGGGGGTGGACAGACAGGGGGTGGGGTGGACAGACAGGGGGTGGACAGACAGGGGGTGGACAGACAGGGGGTGGGGTGGACAGACAGGGGGTGGGGTGGGGTGGACAGACAGGGGGTGGGGTGGACAGACAGGGGGTGGACAGACAGGGGGTGGACAGACAGGGGGTGGGGTGGACAGACAGGGCGTGGACAGACAGGGGGTGGGGTGGACAGACAGGGGGTGGGGTGGACAGACAGGGGGTGGACAGACAGGGGGTGGGGTGGACAGACAGGGGGTGGACAGACAGGGGGTGGGGTGGACAGACAGGGGGTGGGGTGGACAGACAGGGGGTGGAGAGACAGGGGGTGGAGAGACAGGAGGTGGGGTGGACAGACAGGGGGTGGGGTGGGACAGACAGGGGGTGGGGCAGTACTCATCACCACGATCTCTCCTCCCGAGTACTCATCAACATCTCTCGTACAGATCAGTGCTAGACAAGCACGGTACGTTCAGTCCTAAGGAACGTATTTCATCATCATCGTCATCATCTTCTTCTTCTTCTGACTGGTACAGCCTTCTGTAGTGTAATGTAGTTTGACTTATTAGTTAACTGTAACTATGGAGTTTGCCCGGGCTAGCTCAGTGAAGGATGGCAGCAACCCACCCTAAAAATAGCTCTGGCCCCACACCAAAGGCAAGGAATTCAGTCGAACAACCACTGACCCCTTTCCAAGCTGATAGTCAACAGTCTCTGCCTCTCTTTCCCTGTCTTTGCCATGCAGTGGCCACTCAACAGCACTTCCGCCCAGACTCAGCTTTGCGTGCAGACCTTTCTGTACTGCAGCATGTTGTGAAAATGAAGGGCAGTTTCCAGATCCAGACACTGTTCTTTCTCTGGATGTAAATGAACGAACTTTACAACCGACAATACAACAGCGTCATTATTATTTCATCTTGTTGTTGTTCTTCTTCTTTCTTTCTGTCTTCTTCTTTCTTTCTTTCTTTCATCTTCTTCTTCTCTTTCATTCTGTCTTTCTTTCTTCTTTTTCTTCCTTCCTTCCTTCTTTCTTTGTTTCTTTCTTTCTATCTTTCATCTTCTTCTTCTCTTTCATTCTGTCTTTCTTCTTTCTTTCTTTCTTCTTCTTCCTTCCTTCCTTTCTTTCCTTCGCTCTTTCTTTCTTTCTAGATCTTGTTAGTTTGTTTCCCGTCCGGTACAAAGACAACCAGCCTCAGGGTGCAGCCTGACAAAAGATGTGCTGGAAAGATGTCGTGGTGTGTGTGTAAACACTGAACGGCGCGCGGTGGGCTGACAGGAGCCGACAGACAGGAACGCCTGATATCCAGGAATTCTTCACACGGTAAACACGCCACGGCGCTTTCTCTTCTCTTGCTTTCTCACTGACAAATTGTGCTGGTGGATCATGTCGGAGGACTGGCTCCTGCTCTAGTGTGTTGAAGCTTGATATACAGACAGCAGAGAGTGAGTATATACCTCGTGTGGCGGTGGTGGGTGCGAGAAAGTCCCGTGTGTGTGTGTGTGTGTGTGTGTGTGTGTGTGTGTGTGTGTGTGTGTGTGTGTGTGTGTGTGCGCGCGCGTGTGTGTGTGTGTGTGAGATAGAAGAGAGAGAGAGAGAGAGTGTGTGTGCGTGTGTGTGTGAGTGTGTGTGTGTGTGTGTGAGAGAGAGAGAGAGAGAGAGAGAGAGAGAGAGTGTGTGTGTGTGTGTGTGTGTGTGGAAAGAACCATCCAATACCCTGGGGGCAAGCTCCGTGACTCACACTGAAGTGGCACAGGTTCTTAACTTGGAAGGATGGTAAGTAAGAATAACAGAGGTCCGTTTAAAGTCAGTTCACACTCTTTATGGAGAAGAAGGGTAGCAGGGCGCCAGTGAGAAAAGGAAGAAAAGGAAAAATAAACGAATGACAATCATAATAATAATAATAATAGGAATACTACTACTACTGCTACTACTACTACTACTACTACTACTAAATAAATACATAAATAGATAAATAGACAAATAGATAAATTAAAAAAAAGAATAGATAAACAAGCGAAAATAAAGTCCGACTGCCAAAAGTCTCTTGACCTTCTTTTTGAGAAACAGAAGTTTCAGTTTCAGTTTCAGTATCTCAAGGAGGCGTCACTGCGTTCGGACAACACATACACGCTGCGCCACGTCTCGGTGGGTGGCAAATGCCTGGCCAGCAGAATAACCCAAAGCACTTAATCAGGCCTGGAGTGCATGCATGTCTATTTGTGTACCTATCAGAGTGGGTTTCTTCTACAGAATTTTGCCAGAGGACAACACTTATGTTGCCATGGGCTCTTTTTCAGTGTGTCAAGTGTGTGCGACACACGGGACCTCAGTTTATCGTCTCATCCGAATGACGCTCAGTTTGGTTTTCTGGTCAAACTTGGAAGAAAGGACGAGGTCGGGGTTCGAACCCAGACTCCCACAGACACTGTACAGTAAGCGTCTTAACCACTGTGTCACATCCACTCCATCATCTAAGAATTTTTTTTTTAAATAAATATTTTATTCGAGTTTAACATTTAATACATACAGACGGACATACAAAACCAACATCTGAAATCAACAATATTTGCCACTGTGCACCACCTAAACTGCAAATCAGGAAAACGGCACAACACTGTCTTCATACAGAGAAAAAAACAAACAAAAAAGTCACATGCACTGTTAAAAACAAGTAAGTAAATGAAAGGGAAAAAAGTAAATAAAAGAACAAATTTTTAGTCTAAGAATGTTTTTTTTTACAATGACCTAGCAAAACTCGCTCTTGGTTTTTTTGTTGTTTTTTTTCCTTCTACTAATTCAGTTAAAAGATCATACGAATCTAGCATAATTAACTATTTGTAAGTCTAGTCCTCCTGCCAAAAGTGGTTTTACGTTGACGAACAGTGCTCAGTTGAAGGTTTGAACATGTGTAAAATATGTTACTGTCTTAACTGAATATATTTCCCCTGTCTAGATCAGTACTGAATTCAGCTGGACGCCCTGACGGCTGTAAGTAAAGGCTCTGGGACCTGTAATCATTTTAATCAACCAACATAATATGTGGGCGATGACTTAATCCTCCAAATTCTTCATTCATGCCACGAGATTCAGTAGCCACATGCCGCACAAAGAAAAAACAAAAACAAAAAAAACCCAACAACCAAAGTGCCGTTCGTTATATCAATAAACTGCAGCCACACACACACGCGCGCGCGCGCGTTTTAAAATACAAGAACCCGGTATGCAAAAATTAATGCTGAAGACACACATAAAGGAAAGCCCGCGATTTATTAAAAAAAAAAATATATATATATATATATAATATAAAAAGTCGGAAAAGATTAAAATCACGCGTACGTGTTCCGGAACATGAACCCCCTACTGCGGTCAATTCATCACTCAGGCACGCCGCACAGTTACAGAACACATAAATGTCTGGCGCCCAGGAGGGGTTAACAAAAAAACACCGACGCAAGGGGCAGATACTCTGAGGAGGTGACAGACTTATCTCCCATGTAGCCTGAAGTGGGAGAG
>NC_134886.1:42782248-42784748 GCF_041734735.1 Babylonia areolata
CCACCCCACCCCTTCTCCAACTTTTTTTTTCTGTTGCCCTTTTCTTTCAGCTAAAATAACATACATCACAACATTGAGCAACGCAAAAAAAGCCAGCCCCCCCCTCCCTCCCAACCCCTAAACCCATTTCCCCCCCCCCCCCAACCCACCCCCTTTTTTTCCCTCCCTCTCTTCCTCTTCATCCTCCATCTGCCTCTTGCATCTTTCTTGCGTCAAATAAAACATCCCTCCCCAGACCCACTCTGCCAACCCCCACCCAACCCATTCCCTGCTTTCAAGACGCCCCCCCCCCCCCGCCCCTGACCCCCCCCCCCCCCGGCCCCCATTCCCTCACCCCCCTCCCTCCCCTCAGATCATCATCATATATTATGATGATGGAATGCGACGTGCATGAACGCCTTTCACTCTTCGCACTTGATGTGATTGATCTGTTTTTGTGCCACAGCTGCTCACTGATCATATCGACAAGGAGTCAGTGAGCGACGTCAATGAGAGTAGCGATTCAGTTTCCAAGTGTGTCAGTTTCAATGGGGATGGGGGTAAGAGGTGTGATGGGAGGGGGGAGGGGCGTTTGGGGGTTAGGGGGTGGGGGTGGGGGGGGGAGGAATCGATAAAGCGTGCGTCCGAACTGATCCATAGACGCTACACTACATCTTCTTTATATATCATTGAAAGAAAAGGGAAATAAAATACCCCCCAAAATTGAATTGGGTTGATCGGGATTTTGTTACAATTCATGAGGGAATTGGAATAAGGTAGGAAAGAAAATTATCCGGCCCTCAGGGGAAAGAAATTAAACAAACAAACAAGCAAAACACGCACGCACGCACGCGCGCGCGTACACACACACACTCACACACACACACACACACACACACACACACACTGACATCACCCTTCCCATACACACACATAATCGCAGGCACACAAATACAGACACACACAGAGCTGTACACATACATGCACAGACACAAACTCTTTCCTTCCCTCTCTCTCCCTCTCTCTCTCCCTCTCTCTCTTTCCCTCTCTCTCCTTCTCTTTCTCTCTCTCTCCCTCTCTCTCCGTCTCTCTCGCTCCCTCTCCGTCTCTCTTTCTCTCTCTCTCTCCCTCTCCCCCTCCCTCTCTTTCTCTATCTCCTTCTCTCTCTCCCTCTCTCTCTCTCTATTCATTTGTCAATGATTTACACAGAGAAGTATATTAAGATTGTAACAAATAGAAGTATATTAAGATTGTAACAAATATATGACATAAAATTTGCTCAGCAAAAGCTCAGATTGATAGCTCTTGGACTGAATGCCAATACAAGATGGTTTGATTCAGATGTAGCAACTTCTCCTTGCTCAATGTGTGGCGAAAGCCCAGAAAATGAAAATCACTGAAAATAGGGGAGGGGCGGGGGAGGGGGGGGGGGGGGGGGACTGCATTAATGCCATGTTTGTTTTGAATTTTGGTTGTATGTTTTTACAGATTAGTATTAATTAAAATTTATTTCACCATTGTATTCATTGATACGTTGTGCATACCAATATACGATAACTGCGCGCAGGTGCTTGCATACGGGCGGGTGTGTGCGTGCGCACGGGAATGTGTGTTTAAAATAATGGAAAGTTATCGAACTTGCTTTGCTATGACTGAGTTGAGTGTTATTTTGTTATATATATGTTGTGTGCCAAATTTTACCGTTTTGCTTATAATTTGTATGTATCACAGACTTCACCACACTTAATTTCTCAACGAGATAATAAACGTATTCTGATTCTGATTCTGATTCTGATTCTGAGTTTGTATTCTTCTTCGTAAATTGACTACTACTATTCAAACTCCTCCTCCTACTCCTCCTCCTACTCCTCCTCCTCCTCCTACTACTACCACCAGCACCACCACCACCACTACTACTACTACTACCACCAGCACCACTACCACCACCACCAATACTACTCCTACTACTACCACCACCACCACCACCACTCCTACTACTTCTCCTCCTCCTACTACTACCACCACCACCACTCCTACTACTCCTACTACTACTCCTACCACCACCACCACCACCACCACTACCACTACTCCTCCTACTACTACTACCACCACCACCACCACCATCACCACCACCACCACTACTACTACTACCACCACCACCACCACCACCACCACCACTACTACTACTACTACTACTGCTACTACCACCACCACCACCACTACTACTACTACTACTACTCCTACCACCACCACCACCACCACCACTACCACTACTCCTCCTCCTACTACTACCACCACCACCACCACCACCATCACCACCACCACCACTACTACTACTACCACCACCACCACCACCACCACCACTACTACTACTACTACTACTGCTACTACCACCACCACCACCACCACCACTACCACTACTCCTACTACTACCACCACCACCACCACCACTACTACCACTGCCACCGCCACCACCACTACCATGGCTGCAAACACCACCACCATCACAACAGCCGCCGTC
>NC_134886.1:42789748-42797248 GCF_041734735.1 Babylonia areolata
GAGTGTCAGCAACTTACAGACATGAGATGTAGGTGCTATATGTCTGTAACTGCCAATGTGTGTTTTTGGTTTGCCTTGTTTGTGGATTGGAACTATTATTGACTCCTTCCAGATTTTAGGGAGAACATCAGTGTCCCAACATAGTTTGAATATATTAAGAAGAATGTTCATCCATGGTAGATACTTAATCATTTCGTTAGAAATTGCATCATTTCCTACCGATGTTTTCTTATTTGAAATGAAATAGACTGCATCTTTCATTTCTTGGTGTGTTGGACGAGCATTAACGTAATGTTGATTATCAGGAGCAGGATCGTTATAAATTTCAGATTTTTCTTCTTTTGCTTTCTGTACCTGTGGTAGTCCATCTAGTCTGCTTACTTTAGAAAACAAGTTGACAAATGCATTAGCTTTTTCTGATGTCGAAGGGAATTTGTTGTTTCCTAAAGAGACAGAATATTCTGGAAGTTTTATCCCATTCTTCATGATATTTAATTGATTCCACACTTTTTTTTTTTTTAGTATTTTTATAGTCTGAGACTTCGGTGTTACAAAATGTTGTCCAGCATGTTTTCTTGGCTTGTTCTATTACTCTATTACTTTTTAATTTGGCGTGGTTCATAGCCTTGTGGTTCTGAGTCGATGCTTTTCTTCTATATATTCTAAACGTGTGCTTTTTCTTACTGACTGCTCCGTCACAGTCTGTAGTCCACCATACATTGCTTAAGTGATTACGGTTTTTAACACTGCATGTATTCATTTTAGGAATAGCTGCATTGGCAGCATTTAGAATATTGTTGTAAAATTTGTTGTATATTTTGTCAATATTATCTTCGGTAGATACTGTTAGATCTAGATCGTTTAGAATATTTGCGAAAGTGACCCAATCTGCTTTTTTGTAGTTGTACTTTGGGATTGCATCCTGGATAGTATTTTCTAATTGAAAGTTATCGTTAATCGTGGTGTGTGTGTGTGTGTGTGTGTGTGTGTGTGTGTGTGTGTGTGTGCGTGTGTGTGTGCTCCTATTATTTATCTATTTATTTATTTATTTATATATTTATTTTTCATTATTATTATTATGAGCATTTGCGCCTAATCTTGAAAATAAGCCCTAGGCGTTTACAAATAGAACACATATGTAAATATCAAAAAGGAAGAAACTGACCACAAGATACCAAACATTATCAAACATTATTCATCCCCCCCCTCCCCCCCACACACACACAATACACACGAGCACGCACAGACACACAAGTCCTAGCACACAATCGTAAATAGTGTCCAATCAAAAATACAACCAACAATTTCTAAAACTATCAGAACCCACTCACTCACTAATAGTCATTTTATTTCATACTGGGATGAGCTGTTGAGAATTATTCAGGAGGGAAACGGTGGGTCTTCAGACTGGATTCAAAAGAAAGCAGCGAAGATGAGTGACGGAGAGGCTGAGGAAGTTGATTCCAAAGAAAGGGTGCTTGGTATGAAAAACTGCGTTGGCCATACGTTTTGGTTGGAGCAAGGGGGGTCCAGAGCATAAGGGTTCCTCCTCACCCCTGCCTCCTTGTCTCTTCAGTCTCTCTTTACCTTTTATCAGCCGTCAAGTTACTGAACAGTACACGACAGCCACAACTGTTCAGCAGAATGGTGGGTTTTCTTCCCCTGTTCTCGTTTCTTTTTCTCGAACGAACAGTGATTACTGAACGTTCTTGTCTATGTAGGAAACATGAATGATTGTCGTGTCTGACAACTCCTATCAGAACAGCTGTGGGGACAGCTACTGTCCAGTCTATCTGGGCTACAGTTTGTTTATGGTGGAAAGCGTCTTGCCCAAGTTCTTTTCCCACTCTCTCAGCTAAGAGGGGGCGGGGATTTAAGACAGTCGGCGTTGGGGATGATCCCAACAGGCCAACTAGCCCCCAGAGCTACAGCACCAAGAGCCAGCGCTATCTTGCCTTCTAGTTTTGAGAGTAATAATCCCTGACAAAAGACTAAGACGAAGCTGTAAATGCAGTAGAGAAACCGTTGATGTATATATAAAAACCCAGCTCTCACGTTCCCGTTGGTCTGACTGCAAGCTAAATAAAAGCCGAGGAGAGTTGCACATTTGTAAACGTCTACATTCCGTGAACATTAATTATGGATTCAGAGAGTTTCAGTTTCAGTTTCAGTAGCTCAAGGAGGCGTTACTGCGTTCGGACAAATCCATATACGCTACACCACATCTGCCAAGCAGATGCCTGACCAGCAGCGTAACCCAACGCGCTTAGTCAGGCCTTGAAAAAAAAAGAAAAGAAAAAAAAGGTGAATAAATAATAGATAAGCGTACATAAATAAGTAAATAAATAAATAAATAATAATTATAATATATAAAAAAAAGGGGTAGTAATATAATAATAATAATAATAATAAATAAATAAATAAGACAACAATGATGATAAATAAGCAAATAAATGTAAAAAGATCCAGAGAGACGCGGCACTAACTACGTCAGTGAAGGATAGAGGCCTATGGTCATTAATCTGGGCTTATGGGCACGGTTGTCACGTACGTCAGGATGACTGGCAAGCCGAGGTACTCTCATCGGCTTCCTGAAAGTGTTTGGCTTGTTCCGAGACACGTTAGAGCTTGTGTACTGTTCTGGGAATCGTCACGTTCGTTATAGAGTCTTCCTGGAAGGTTCTTCTTCTTCTTCTTCTCCTTGTTCTACTTTTTGTTCTTGTTCTTCTTGTTCTTACATTTGTTTTACATCTATTTGCTTATTTGCTTATTTATCATCATTATTGTCTTTTTATTTCTTATTTTTATTTTCTTTTCTTTTTTTCTTTTTTAATTCATTTATTTATATATTTTTATTTATTTATTTATCATTTATATTTTTGGGGCTTTTTTGTGCGCTTAGAGTTGATTTCAACAAGATTTTGCACCTAATGAATACCATAATTATTATTATTATTATCATCATTATCTTTATCTATTATTTTTATTTATTTATTTTATTTCATTTTAAATTCATTTTATTCTATTTTATTCATTCTTTTTTCTTTTCTTTTTCTTCTCAAGGCCTGACTAAGCGCGTTGGGTTACGCTAAGGTCAGGCATCTGCTCGGCAGATGTGGTGTAGCGTATATGGATTTGACCGAACGCAGTGACGCCTCCTTGAGCTACTGATACTGATACTTGTTCTTGGTCATGTTCTTCTTGTTCTTCTTCTTGTTGTTCTTCTCATTTCTTCCTACTCCTCCTTCTCCTCCTCCACTTCCGCCTCCTCCTCCTCCTTCTTCTTCTCCTCTTCCTTCTCCTCCTCCACTTCACCTCCTCCGCCTCTTCTTCTCCCCTCCTCCACTTCCGCCTCCTCCTCCTCCTTCTTCTTCTCCTCTTCCTTCTCCTCCTCCTCCTCCTTCTTCTTCTTCTCCTCTTCCACCTCTTCCTTCTTCTTCATCCTCTTCTCCTCCTCCTCCTCCTTCTTCTCTTAGTCTTCGTCGTCGTCGCACTCCTTCTCCCCTCCTCCTCCTTCTTTTTGAAAAAAACAACAGCCTCCCTTCACAGGCGCTGTTAGTGTTCCTGGTTGTGCTCTTTGACACAGGCTGAGACAGATATTGATTGATTGATTGTTATGAATACATATATAGTGCCTATTCTCGGTCGGAGACCAAGCTCTAAGCGCTTTACAAACACGGAGTCATTTACACAACAGGCTGCCTACCTGGGTAGAGCCGACTGACGGCTGCCATTGGGCGCTCGTCATTCGTTTCCTGTGTCGTTCAATCAGATTTCAGGCACGCAGACATACACATGCAGACAAACATGTAACATTTAACATTTTACGTGTATGACCGTTTTGTTTATTTACTCCGCCATGTAGGCAGCCATGCTCCGTTTTCAAGGGTGTGTATGCTGGGTATGTTCTTGTTTCCATAACCCACCGAACGCTGACATGGTTTACAGGATCTGTAACGTGCGTATTTGATTTTCTGCGTGCGTATACACACGAACGGGGTTCAGGTCTGCACATGATCTGGAACATCTGAAAAATCTCCACCCTTTACCCACCAGGTGCCAGCGAGATTCGAACCCAGGACCCTCAGATTGAAAGTCCAACGCTTTAACCATTCGGCTATTGCGCCCGTCCAGTTTTAGTCTTTGGGGAGATATCTTAGACTCAAGGCCTGATCAAGCCCTTAATTTATTAGATGTGCAGCGTGTATGGATCTGTCCGCACGCCCTGACTTCTTCTTTAACCTGAAACAGATCTCTGATTACCGCGTTTATGTTTAAATTTTTTTTCAATCGTCTATTCTAATCATAGTTTAATGCAGATCACTTTAGAACTGAAAAATCAGTTCTCTATAAAACAAAACAAAACCCCAAACAAACAAACAAACAAAAACAAAAAAACAATCACCGCGTTATAGTTAAGTCAGTTACTCAAGGATATACGCTACACTGCATCTGCTATGCAGATGCCTGACCAGCAGCGTATGCCGACGCGCTCAATCAGGCTTAGAAAAGTGTTACACAACAACATAGACAGGCTGTTGGAACGTGCTTGAGTATGTGATGTGCATATTTTTGGGGTTAAATGTCAAGCTCAGTGATTTAAGTCCTGTGGTTAAGCACACACACACACACACACACACACACACACACACACACACACACACACACACACACACAGTGATTGAGTAGGATCCACACTTCTTGCCATTTGATCTCTGTGGTGGAGACAGAGACAGAGAGAGAGTGGAAGAGGAAAACAGAGATTTGGAGAGACAGACAGACAGTCAGACAGACAGACAGACAGACAGAGACAGAGAGAGTGGCAGACAGTCAGACAGACAGACTGACAGAGAGAGAGAGAGAGAGAGAGAGAGAGAGAGAGAGAGAGAGAGAGAGAAAGAGAGAGAGTGAGTGAGAGAGAGAGAGAGAGAGAAAGAGAGAGATATATATAGACACACACACACACACAGGAGACTGACAGATGTTTTATTCATAAAGGCCATGGCCATTTAGAGCTTGTGCATGAACATGACGGTTGTGTTACATAGATTGATAGAGAGAGAGAGAGAGAGAGAGAGAGAGACAGAGACAGAGACAGAGACAGAGACAGAGAGAGATTCGGGTAATCTATTTATGCAGGCCGTTGCCCCTCATGAAGGGTGGCAATATAAGATATTATTGACAAACAAGTGTAAAGGAATTATAAAATCATAATCGATCTTAAACGCTTTACGAAAGACTAAAATTGACAGTTTCTTTATAATGCTTCACACACACACACACACACACACACACACACACACACACACACACACACACACACACATTCCGAAAACATGTATATTAAATGGGATTGGGATGACGTCAATGCTGAACATCAAAACGAACGGGAGAGTGCGGGTGGTTTCTTTTATCTACGTTCATCATCATCAGGGTGATTATTTACCAGCAGCGGACAGAGAGACAGAGACACACAGAGAGAGAGAGAGAGAGAGAGACAGACAGACAGACAGACAGACAGACAGAGACAGAGAGTAAGAGAGAGACAGAGAGAGAGAGAGAAATGGAGATGGATGGATGGATGGATGAATCAAGGAGCCGAGAAATGAGAAGAACTCCACAGCTCAAAGCCGTGAGGAAAAGAAGAAAGAAGAAGAAGAAGAAAAAAAATAAACAAAGCGAAAAAGAGTTTCTGATTGCAACATTATTCCAAATCTCTGTCTCTGTCTGTCTGTGTGTCTGTCTGTGTGTGTGTCTGTCTGTCTGTCTCTCTAATCTGTGTATTGACGAAAACTATTTTCCGAACGCATTTAAGAAAGCGAAAGTTATTCCTATTTACAAATCAGGGGACACCACCGATCCTTCAAACTACAGGCCAATTTCCATTATTTCTATTCTTTCAAAACCACTGGAAAAGCGCATAAACAAGCATATTTCACATCACTTTGATGTCAATGAACTTTTACATCCAGTTCAGTCTGGTTTCAGACGAAAGCATTCATGCCGCACAGCATTGGTCAACAGTGTAGATGACTGGCTTACCAATGTCAATAACAATAGATACTGTGGTGTTTTATTCGTTGATTTAAAAAAAAAAGCATTTGATGTCATAGACCACAACCTCTTACTTAGAAAACATGAACTATATGGTCTGCCAACCAATTGTCTTAGTTTACTTAGATCCTATATGACAAACAGACAACAATGCGTGACAATGAGTACATCAATCTCCGCACCAACAACACTTGATTATGGCATTCCTCAGGGGTCTATTCTAGGCCCTTTACTATTCTCAATATATATAAACGACCTACCGCTCCATATGAAATCCGTCTGCGAACTTTTTGCGGATGATACAACAATCCACACTTCTCATACTGACATTGTCGCTCTTGAAAATGACTTACAAGAAAGTACTGATGAGCTCGTTAGATGGACCGAACTAAACCACATGTCTCCTCACCCACGAAAAAGAAAGAAAAAAAGCATGTTAATCACAACCAGACAAAAGAGGTAAAACACTATACATAATTTTCCTTCCATCCAAATTAAAGGTGAACCTATCGAAAAGGTCAGTTCTGGGAATCATAAGTGACAACAATCTCACTTGGAATCCTCACATAAATTCCCTTTGCAAAATGAGAACCCAGAAAACCCATCAACTGTCCAAAATCAAACATTTCCTTGACCTTCATTCACGGAAATTATTTTTTCAAGCACATATCCAGTCTACAATAGATTATGCATCAGCACTATGGGACTCCGCAAGAGCGAACACCATGTAGCCATTACAGAATCTTCATAAACGGGGGCTGAAGCTGGTACTCCTTAAAAAGACTTCCCTTTTAGACTCGGACTATAAACAAGCGAATATTCTCCCACTAATCCGCAGATTAGAGTGTAAGAAAGGAATCATGATGCAAAAGATTATGACATGTAATGCACCACCAACATTAATAGACACATTTTCTGTAAATTCATCAAGGAATCCCCCCAAGTCCATATCCCAATTCCAAGAATCGACTTGTTCAAAACCAATCTGGTTTACTCAGGCGCTACCCTGTGGAACTCACTCCCAGAAACAATTAAACAACACCATTGCCCAACCACCTTCAAAAAACGTTGCCTTTCCCACCTTATGCTATAATGTGTTATGTAAATCGTTCATTTTAATGATACTGTTTGTCAGATGTGTATGGTTGACTGAGAACCTTCCTCACCCTCCATCCCCCATTCTGGTCTGTAGTGCGGTGTGTGTTGTGTGTGTTTGTTTCTTTCATTTTGTTCATTTTTTCTTATTCATTTTACTAACACCATGCTTGTGCCTGTATACCATGTGTGTGTGTGTGTGTGTGTGTGTGTGTGTGTGTGTGTGTGTGTGTGTGTGTGTGTGTGTGTGTTGTTTGTTTAAAAAATATTTTTGGGGATATTTTTTCTCCTTTGTTATGTATTTCTACTAACACCATGCTTTCATTTTATTTAGTATTGTGTAGTGTTGAC
>NC_134886.1:42799748-42812248 GCF_041734735.1 Babylonia areolata
GGCGTCACTGCGTTCGGACAAATCCATATACGCTACACCACATCTGCCAAGCAGATGCCTGACCAGCAGCGTAACCCAACGCGCTTAGTCAGGCCTTGAGAGAGAAAAAAAAGAAGATAATACATGAAAAGAGAACTACTACTACTAATAATAATATGTATAAGGCGCAAAATATTGATGAAATCAACTATAAGCGTACAAAATAAAATAAAATAAATAAATAAATATATAAATAAATAACTAGCTAAATAACTAACTAAATAATAATAATGTAATAAAAAAAATAAAGTAAAAGAAAATAAATAAATAAATTAATTGATTAATTAATAAATAATAATAATAATAATAATAATAATAAAATAATAATGAGGAGAAGCAGCAAAGTGGAAAAAGCACTCACCATTTTCTTCTTCTTCTTCTTCTTCTTCTTCTCGACCTTCAAAGAAACAAACAAGCACACACATAAAAAAATTCCTCCTCAGCGCGTTAGAAGATGGGTCAGATAGAAATAGCTTCTTCTTCTTCTTCTTCTTTGTTCGTGGGCTGCAACTCTCCACGTTCACTCGTATGTACACGAATGGGCTTTTACGTGTATGACCGTGTTTACCTGGTCATGTAGGCAGCCATACTCCGTTTTCGGGGGCGGGGGATAGAAATAGCGATAGGTAAATAAAAAAAAAGAGGGTGGAGATTTCTTTTTTTTATAATTTTTTTTTTCTTTTTCTTGTTTTAGGTTGGGGGGGACTCAGGGGTGATTATTTTGTGTGTACAAAAAAAAGGAAAAGGATGGTAACTGCGTGCTGGAACAGGTATAGCGCTTGCAAATAATGCAGCTCAGATTATGCACTCGCGTACGTAGCGATAACAGGTTGATAGACAGACTTGGAGGATTAGAGGAGGATCCCAGAGAGATATATAGATAGAGAGAGAGAGAGAGACAGACAGACAGACAGACAGAGATCACCGCACTGAAATCACCCCACCCCCATCCCACCCCCACACCTTCCCCCCTTTCCTCCAGAAAAGTAGTTTTCACATTCATCGTATAGGTAGGCGATACGTAGTCCTTAGCAAAAAAAAAAAAAATAAAAATAATAAAAAAAAAGAAAAGGATGCAGTATTGTTCATAGTCATCATAGCGTCGCACACATACAGTCTGTTATTGTCCCTAGTTCCCAGAAATAAAAAAAAAACCCCGTAGGATTACCCACAGAAAATGTACGAATAAGACCTGCCATTAACGTGGGGTTGTCAGTATCCACCTCTGCTTTCTCGGCTGAACATCAGCATGTGTGTCAAATGATGTAGTCCAGTCATTAGCAGAAAAAAAACATCATTTCTGACATTTCCTGTTCGATTTCTCGAAAACCTGCATATTTGTTTGCTGAGATTGTGTTTTGTTGTTGTTGTTGAGAGAGAGAGAGAGAGAGAGAGAGAGAGAGAGAGAGAGACAGAGAGACAGAGAGACAGAGAGACAGAGAGAGAGAGAGGGAGGGTTGGGAGATGACGAAGAGGAAAATTAATCGACACGTCTTGTGTGTGTGTGTGTGTGTGTGTGTGTGTGTGTGTGTGTGTGTGTGTGTGTGTGAGAGAGAGAGAGAGAGAAATTTAATCTACTGTCAATCCTCATTAAAGTGCTATCAGACATGGGCACTATTCACAACATTAACAACTATCTGGCAAAAAGAATAACTTTCCTACTGTAAAACATATAGTTGAAAAAAGCTATTACGGCATTCTACTTGAACTCTATGACAAAGATTTGGAAAAAAAAAAAAAAAAAACTGTGAAAAGTCTATGATTTCTTACCCCCCCCCCCCCCCCCCCTTCCTCCCTCCAAAAAAACGAAAAAAACAAACAAAAAACCCAAAACAAAACAAAAACAACAACCAAAAAACAAAACAAAAACAAAAAAACAACAACAAAACAACAACAAAAAAAAAAAAAACAAAAAAAACAACGCAAAACGAAATGTTGCAACAACAACCCAATTGAACTATCTAACGATAGTTTAAAAAGTCAATGCATTTGTCATCAGCATACTGGACAAGTACAATGTTTTTTGATAGTTTTCTTGGTAGGTCGAACATTTAAATACTAAATAATAAAGGAGCAATAACACACCCTTGGGGGGATACCCATTTGTATCTGCCTTGCAGAAGAATAAGTATTGCCTGTTTTGTTCGAATTTGCCTGTTGTTCAGGAAATCTTTGATCGATTCAAATACATGGCCCGACAAGCCAATAATTTTAATCTTACAAAGCAATCTTGAGTGCCATACTTGATCATACACCTTAGTCACATAAAAAATAGCTAATATGCACTTTTTTTCTTGAAATTGATGCTTGACTTGAGTGGTTAATTTGACCAACATTTTATGTACAGTTGTGGATCTAGCCTAACAAAACCCTGCTTGATTCACAGGAATAACATCTTTTTTTTCATAATTGTAGATAAGCCTATTTAAAACGATTTTTCTAATAGTCTACAAACATCAGAAATTAAAGATATAGGTCTATAACTGTTGCTTGTCAATGTCATTGATTTTGAATATACTTCTTTTGGCCGCCGAAAATCCGTAGGAATGTCCCATCCTTTTTAAGCTGCACTTCTTCTTCTTCTTCTTCTGCGTTCACTCGTATGCACACGAGTGGGCTTTTACGTGTATGACCGTTTTTACCCCGCCATGTAGGCAGCCATACTCACTCCTGGGGCTGTATTCAAAAGACCATCAGTGCCTGCAGGTAATCTGCCTGAGGCAAGGCAAACTGCCCGAGGGTTAGCAATATCCGATATTCAGTAACACAAAAACCGTACCTGCGGTTCTAGAAACCCGAAGGCAATTTACCCTTACTATCTGCCAAGGGTGACTGCCCGCAAAGCAGAGGTAAATATGGCGAATCCTTTCCTTGTGTTGAAAGGGAAAACGGGCATTTTGCGGAGAGACCCTGTCTTGAGTATGGTCTCTGATAGTTCGATTTTATCCTTTGTTCGCTTGGCAGTCAAAAATGACATATTGAGAATGGCAGATGCCATTACATTCCTTATGAATTACGTATGTAGTTGTGAGGTGAGTGCATTTGCAGACGATAAATTATGGAATGCCCGAAGTATGCAGATCATCGAAATTCGTTCTTTCCAGGAAATATTTGAAACCGAACTCTGTCATTTCATTTAACTTTTGCCATTAGCTGAAAAGCAGGGAGGACAATGTGTCAGAATACGAAAGTGGCTCCTAGATTTGACAAGTTGCTGACTCTAATCGATGCTTTGCCATTGAAGCTTTTTTTTTTTTTTTTTTTTGGTCACACTATGGCACAGTACGAAGTTAAAGGGCATGCTCAGAAGGGAATACCCGAGATTTTTATTTGTAGACCACGACTTAGCCGCCTGAGTGCACTTTGTGTGTCTAGAATATGAAGATAACTTAGCCGTCAAGGTAAACTGTAACCGGGGGTCCCTGCCCTGTCAAGGGTAACTTGCCTTCGGGCAAAATGTTTTTGTCTTGAATACGGTCTCAGGGTGTAGAATCATGGAGAACAACAGCTGGAAGTTCTTCGTTCTTCTCTTTTGACGTAAGTGAAGTTGGTCTTTTCTCTTCAATGACGTCATTTGTTCTTTGAGAACCCCTGGCCTGTGTACTTTTGGAGGGTTTTTTTTTATGTTTGCCCTGCTGTTGTATTAACCGGCTGTGGTTTGTTAGGGTGAGTCCGTCCGGCTACTTGCGCATAGGCTGAATTGCACACTTGGTCTGTCTGGGTGTTGGCTTTGTCATCCTTTCGGTAGGTCGCATTTGCTTTTTCATATATATTTTGTTCCATTGACGCGATGAGCTGACTTAAGGTCAAATGATGGGAAAAAAACACCAACTCAGACATCACAACACAATAATACTGATAATAGGATTTATATCGGACATATTTTGGCACACATTCCGTTCATGCAACACGTAACTAATAGAAAGCCACACGCTATGTGGAAGGTACGAAGCTGAAGACTGGAAAGCTCACATATATCCTGACAACACGCACATGCACTGTCACCCCCTTGTCATACTCCCCACCCCCCCTTACCCCCACCCCCTCCTTTCCCCTTCGCCCAGGAATCAGTGCGGGTAGGAGGAGTGGGTGTGGGGGAGACACACACACACACACACACACACACACACAGAAAGAGAGAGAGAGAGAGAGAGAGAGAGAGAGAGAGAGAAGGTGAATGCAGACCAAATGTTCAGAGTGCAGATATCTGACTGTACCAATCCAATGTCCAAACTTTGATCTTAAGACCAACTGAAGATCGATGTGGTCAGCAGACATACAATGATACACTGTCCAGATCACGTTATTCCTTGAACTGAAACCTTTGTATGACAGTCAGGTCAGTCGTTCCGACTATGACCATCACAACAGCAATGTCCGACCAATACCATCAGGACAGCAGAGGATGCAACTGCTGTCCAGACTAGCTGGACAAGAATTTGATTTCAGTGGAGAGTGTCTTGCCCAGGTTACCTATCTATTCTGTCGGCCAACAGGGCTTTAGGACAATCAGCGTTGGGATGAACTGCCAAAGCCACCTAGCCCCCAAGGCTGCGGCACTAAGAGCTAGTAAAATCTTGCCTCCTAGTATGAGAGTTACAGTCTTTACAAAAGACTAAGTTGTAAACGAAATCTCACTGCTGTGGAGAAATTATTGATCACACAGCTGTCACTTTGCTGTGGGCCCAACTTTTCTAAGATGATGTCAGTCTCTGAACTAAGCCCAGTGTTGAGCCACGTCCTGAAGACATTTCCCTGTGGGTGAAGAACGTGCTGGCACTTAATGGATTTCTGACACAAACACGTGTTTTGCTGCCCCAGGTTTCTGCAAGTCTCACTCACACCATACTTATTCCTGCATGGGTTCATGTTTACAGGCTTCCCTACTAACACGTAGAAAAGTGGAGGGTGGGGGATAAGAGAGAGGGGAGGGTTGTGAAATCTGAGCTTGAAAAAAAAGGCAATGGCAAACACACCCAGTTCCGTAGTTACGTCGGTTTCTTAATTGTTGACATTTGAATTAGCCGAAAGAAATTTTCTGCTTTACATTAAGTGTTTCATGGAGCAGACAGTAAAGCATTATTGACATGAACTAACACAGCCGGCATTGCTTTCTCTGCAGATAAAAAGTGTACTGCATGCTCAAGGTCAAGACGTCATGGAGACAACCACCGCCGCCGCCACCACCACTACCACCACTTCCAACCAGGCCTGACGATACTCACAGCCACAGCCTCCCTCTGAACGCGCGCGGCTCCACCATGGGCGGGCAGCACTCAAGCTGCACACACCCCAAAACCAAGTGCTACCACGCTGGAAGCCCCAAGACACAGGTGGTGAGAGTTGCGCCCCCTGACCTGACCTCCAAGCAGAAGGCGCTGTTGAGAACGGCATGGGATCAGCTGGAGAGGGACATCGCAAACGTCGGCATCATTACGTTCCTGGGGTGAGTTCGTAGGCCCGTTCTTGTCGTGTTTTTTGTTGTGTTTTATAACACGGCAGTGCGCCAGGTGCGTGCCGCACACAGGACCTTCATTTATAGTCTCATTCGAATGACTAGATGCTAGACTGGAGAAAGGGCGAGACCGGATTCGAACCCAGACTATCAGGGACACTGTATTGGCAGATCATCGTCTGAACCGTTCTGCCAGCAAAAAGTGTTGTACTCTGGCAAAGTAAACGAAACCCACTCTGACGTACGTGCATTTCAAGTCAAACTGTGGAAGAGAGTTCAGTTTCAGTTTCAGTAGCTCAAGGAGGCGTCACTGCGTTCGGACATATCCATATACGCTACACCACATCTGCCAAGCAGATGCCTGACCAGCAGCGTAACCCAACGCGCTTAGTCAGGCCTTGAGGAAAAAAAAAAAAAAGAAAAAAAGGTGAATAAATAATAGATAAGAAAGACCCATATGACTGCCAGTTTTCACTTTCTTTTTGGAAAAGATTACAAGGTATCATCATTGAAAATTGCCAAAATTGTGCTGACATAAACTTGAATATTGATCTTATACTATTTGGAAGTGAAGAAAACAGCAGACTGGTGATGTATTAGATCTTATCTTACTACTAGGAAAATTCTTTATATATTGATGCAAAATAAACAAATTTAGACCAAATACCCAAACGTTTTTGACAGAATCAAAGATTAGATACAGAATTGAAACACATGCACACCCACTGAACATGCAAAATCACGAATTTGTTGTAAAATGACTCCCATACATGAACTTAATAGAATAATGAATCATGTCAAAACAGTTTCACAATGCCTTAGTTAAAAGAAAATGATCTTCTGTTTACACTATGTTATCTTCTTCTGTTATTTACTCATTTGATATTATTTTTACATTAACTTTGCCTTTTTCGTGCTTTGTCTTGCAGTGATGTCAGCTTGCATCTCGAGTGTATTATTACCTATTTAGATAACGAAAACGTGCAGTACAGACATCCATATAAAGATAATTCCTGTTTGTTCATATAAAGAAAGTGTCCTTAGTTTTGTCCTTGTATCATATTTGACCTTCCTCATTTTTTATCATTCTGTTTTTGTCTTTCAAATACTGTCGTTGTTGTGCTTTTTCTTGTCTCCCTCTGTCGTTCGTGCAGTTTATGATGATGAGGAAGGAGTGCAGAATATGCACTATGCAAATCCGATGCCCTTCTTCTGCATATGTCTTATCTCTTATTACCCTTCCTTTTCTTATTTGTGCATTAATTTGATGTGATGCATTTATCCGTATTGTTTAGTATTAAGTGTTATGCATTGTAAAAAAAAAAAAAAAAAAAAAGCGATAAGAAAGTACGCAAAACAGCAGAAGAAAGATTAAGACGGAAACAATGCACATAAAACCAGGAGGACAGAAACGCCACGCAAACACAAGAGTCTACAACCCACGTCTAATCCGACGTCTCCATTTTTTTCTTCTCCTCTCCACTCTCCCCGGACACCCCCACCCCACCCCACCCCCGCCCCACACCGGCACACACACACACACGCTCTCTCCTCCTCTGAGACTGGTATATTATTATATGGGATTGGGATGACGTTAATGCTGCACATCTAAACGAACAGTAGAGTGCGGGTGGTTTCTTCTGTCTATGGTCATCGTCCTCAGGGTGATTAATTACCAACAGTGGACACACACACACACACACACACACACACACACACACACACAGAGGCATGGATGGATGGATGAATAAATGGATGACAGGTTTATTCATTCATTAATTTATAGGCCATTGTCCCTCATGAAAGCGTGTCAGAAAAATAAACATTTGAAAGAGAGAGAGAGAGAGAGAGAGAGAGAGAGAGAGAGAGAGAGAGAGATGAATAAATGGATGACAGGTTTATTCATTAATTAATTTATAGGCTATTGTCTCTTATGAAAGCGTGTCAAGAAAATAAACATTTCAAAGAGAGAGACAGAGACAGAGAAACAGAGAGAGAGAGAGAGAGAGAAAACTTTATTACTCAAGGATGAAGAATTTAGGCATAGTCTTGTCTTCCAATCTGTCCTTGTGACAACAAAAGCAATAACGATAAGACACAACAATAATGATAATGGTAAATACTACTACTACTACTGCTACTACTGACCACCACCACCCCTACTACAAATGATAATAATGATAATCAACGCACCATCATCATCATTATATAAAAGAAATGATAATAAAGGGAACAGTCACACACTCACATCCACCCACACACCCACATACATATGCACACTCCTCCCCAAACACACACACCCCTTATGCACATACATATATGCACACATACACACACGCATGCATATGTCTACATGTACATACAAATATGTATACATATGCGTACATAAATGTAATTAGGTATCAAATCATATTGTACTACAATACGAATCATATTGTAGTACATTAGCAGATATAGAAAAAAGAAAAAAAATCCACATTGAAAGGCATGAATTAAAGGGGTTATCAAGACTGTCAAATTAATCACCACACAGAATACAGGAAAGAGGCATAACTAAAATGAGAAATAGATAAAGTAAACAGAGAAACCTAGTTATATCACTGTACATATACAATACTGATGACAGTTCTGATACTGATGTTGCAGGCAATAACATCCAATCAATGGCGTGCATGTAATACATGAAAATCACAAAAGGGTAGAAAATAAAATGAAACACTTTAGGAATAGACAACGCACACATTTCTCAAAAAGGTGTTTTTAGGCTGGTTATATTTGTCTTTGGGGCCAATTGTTTGTGGGGCAGAAGTTTTCGTACCCTTGATTTGAAGGACGATAATAAATCGCACATCTTGATGAACGTAGAAAGAGAGTTCCAAACAGATGGTCCAAAAAATGCAAAGCTAGATTTGTACAAGTCAAGGCGCACACGAGGCAGAATGTAATTATTTGAATCGTAACGTTATGTTGCCCTTTGAACAAATTTATTGAGGTGCGGTGGTGACATGTGGTTGTGTACTTTGAACATGATGACCATTCTATTGCAGTCGAATTGCTTGTACAGAGGTAATATTTCCAGTTTTTTTAATTTCTCATCGGTTGATAGTGAGTGGTCGGGTATGCAATGAGTTAATGTTGTTTTTTTTTAGCTTGTTGTGACTGGCGTTTCTCCAGACTGTAGATGCATAATTGATATGAGAAAGACAATGTGCCCCGAAGAATGATTTTTGGGTTGGAACATCGACACAATATCTAAGTTTATTGAGTAAGAACAGATTGCGAGCTAACTGTTTGCAGACATGGTCAATATGAGCTTGCCAGTTTAGTTCTTTATCAATTATTACCCCAAGAACGCGGTGCTCACAAACGTGTTGAACTGAGTTCTTGTTTATCTAAAGTTTTAGAGTAAGAGGCTTACGTTGGTGTTTTTGTCTGGATGTCATTGCCATACTTTTTGTCTTATGTAGGTTAAGTTCCATGTGATTCTGGTAACACCAGTCTGAGATGTCATTTATTCCCTGTTGTAGCGATGATTGTACAAGATCGATGTTAGCGTCACTACAGTGAAGAGAACTGTCATCGGCAAACAGACCGCAGATGACGTTGCAAGGTGATATGTGCATCGGCAAGTCATTTATATAGATGCAAAAGAGTAGAGGTCCAAGAACAGAGCCTTGCGGTACACCACAATCTACATGACCTTCAGAAGAATGCGTGCCGTTTAAGTAAACACGCTGTGTTCTGTTTTCCAGGTAAGACCGGAAGAATGAGACAGCTGACTGGTTTTGAGTTTACTATTTTAATTTGTTTATCAATATTTCGTGATCCACAAGATCAAGGGCATTCTTTAAATCGAAGAAAACTGTTCCAGTGATCTTGTTATGATTGACTGCTGATAACCACGTGTCACAAAGTCGGGTTAAGGCTGTGTGACAAGAATGATAACGGCGAAAGCCGGAATGAAGGGGACGAAATAGGTTGCATTGCTCCATATGTTTCATAAGGTGTTTGTGGACGTGCTTTTCGAGAGGCTTGGAAACAACGGATAGTAGGGATATTGGTCTGAAATGTTGAGATCTGTAATATCTTTTGACTTTGACAGTGGGTTTACTTTTGCTGTTTTTAGCGCAGCGGGAAGGTTGTTCTGTTCAATGCACAGATCATAACTATACATAAGGGAGTCTACTATGTAGGGCAAAGCAAGTTTAAGAACAGATGCATTTGAATTGTCTGGACCCATTGCCTTTTTATTCTTTAGATTTCAGATTAAGGATCCAGCTTCATGAAGAGCAAGTGGGGGGAAATGAATGATTCAGCAGATTTAAGACGTTCTTGAAAAAAATGTTTGCAACGTCGTGGGGGAAAGGGGGGCGGGGGAGGGGGAGCGAGGGGGGGTATATAACATTCTGAAGGAAGGTAGATTGTAGATGTCTGTGTTGACTGAGCTGTTTTTAGAAAATGGTCATTGAGTGAATCCGTTGTCCACATAATTGCGACAGCATTTGTCTTCTTTTTAGTCTGATCGGTAATTTCATTAACAGCACACCATAGTGTTCATGTGTCTCTGTTGTTGATAAGGTTCTTAAAATGATCTGACTTTGCTTGTTTAACTAAGTCACCCACTTTATTTCTTTGCTTTCTGTATTCGGTCTCCATCCCAGCAGCTTTTAAAACATCTCTGCCATAGCTATGATGAGATCTTGCGTCAACCAGTTCGGAAGTGTTTTGTGTTTTACTCTCCTCGTCCGAAGAGGAGCATGTCTGTCAACGACTGCAAGAAAGGTTTCGGACTATACTGTTAATGCTTGAATGGGATCTGCAGTCATGAATACTTTATGGATTGGTGCCAAGCTCAAATCGAGAAAAAATGCAGCGGAATTGAATTTTTTTAAATAGCGGTATTGGATCGTTGTGTGGCCCTTGCTTTGTTTCCGAGGAAGTTTACAAGACCATGTACAGATAACCGGACAATGGTCACTGATGCTTTTGTTGGACACTGTTATATTGTGCACCAGATATTTGTTATTTGTGTAAATATGGTCGAGTAGTGTGGATGACGTCTTCGTGATTCTGGTTGCACTGTGAATGAGTTGATGCAAACCAAAGAGATTAGTAGTTAGGTCCCATGCGGGTGGTGGTTTAAACAGTTCAATGTTGAAATCTCCTAGCAGAATGACATTTTGTTTATGTTTATAAACATTGTCCGTCATTTCTACAAAGTCATCATACCAAGGGAATCTAGCTGAGGGATTTCTATACAGAAATCCTTCGAGGAAAGGGGTAGACTTAGATGGTTTGACCTGTAACCACATACATTCCGCATTGTTGGTTTCTAGGTCATGTCGTCTTTTTGTAAACTGGGAAATGCTTTGATGAATGTATATCCCTAATGCTGTTTCACCATCACGTCGAAGAAAATCATAGTAAGGTGTGGATAAGGCCTCGTTGCTGAACCGGAAATCAAGACGTGTTTCACTGAGCCCGAGCAGGAGGAGATTCATTCAGGAGCATACAGACATCGTGAAGCTTATTGTACAAATGATAAACATTTAGGTGTTCAAGCCGTAATCCTTTCTCATTAGTAGACCAGTCAGACTGTTGCACATTAGTAACCATAGTGTAGACTGATAGTAAGGAGTATTTGGCAAAACAATATAGCTGTGGGGAATATGCATAAAGGGAAAAAGTAAGATAATCACAAAAAAAATGAACGTAAATCGAGCAAATATTTGTTTTCGGCCGTTGCTTGGGCAGGGCTGTGCTGGCAAACACCACAGGATAGCGTCCACCAGTCAGACACAATCCTGTATCTAGCAAACGGCAATCAAGCAAGCAGATAGAAAACTTCAACAACAAGAACAACAACAAAAACCGTGGCACAGCACAGTCAGAGAACCGTGGCACAGCACATTTTAGGGAACCGCGGCACAGCAGCACAGTCAGAGAACCGCGGCACAGCGAACAGTCAGAGAACCGCTGCAATGCACAGTCAGAGAACCGCGGCACAGCGCACAGTCAAAGAACCGCTGACAATGCACAGTCAGAGAACCGCGGCACAGCGCACAGTTAAAGAACCGCGGCACAACACAGTCAGAGAACCGCGGCACAGCGCACAGTTAAAGAACCGCAGCACAGCGCACAGTTAAAGAACCGCGGCACAGCACAGTCAGAGAACCGCGGCACAGCGCACAGTCAGAGAACCGCGGTAATGCACAGTCAGAGAACCGCGGCACAGCGCACAGTTAAAGAACCGCGGCACAACACAGTCAGAGAACCGCGGCACAGCGCACAGTTAAAGAACCGCGGTAATGCACAGTCAGAGAACCGCGGCACAGCGCACAGTTAAAGAACCGCGGCACAGCGCACAGTCAGAGAACCGCGGCACAGCGCACAGTCAGAGAACCGCGGCACAGCGCACAGTTAAAGAACCGCGGTAATGCACAGTTAGAGAACCGCGGCACAGCGCACAGTTAAAGAACCGCGGCACAGCGCACAGTCAGAGAACCGCGACACAGCGCACAGTCAGAGAACCGCGACACAGCGCACAGTTAAAGAACCGCGGTAATGCACAGTCAGAGAACCGCGGCACAGCACAGTCAGAGAATATATATATATATATATATATATATATATATATATATATATATATATATATATATATATATATATATATATATATATATATATCAGGAAAATAAAAATCACAACAAAAAATAATGTTATACTAAAGTCAAGAAAAAAATACACATTTAAGAAAAGGAAAAAGGAATTTTAAAAATCACTTGATTTTAAAGTACACAATTTCTCGAGAGTCTAGTCTGTTTATGGTACAGTAGCACCATATATCCTGCAGACGGGAGAGTGGCCAACCACCTGGACACAATCATTGGTCATCACAATCCCCAAGAAGGGCAATCTACAACAGTGTAAAAACTACCGCACTATCAGCCTAATCAGCCACCCCCAGCAAGGTCATGCTAAAGGTCCTTCTCAACCGACTGAAGCC
>NC_134886.1:42817248-42862248 GCF_041734735.1 Babylonia areolata
TGAAGTTTTTCTTGAATCCGGCCCCTGAGTGGAGTAATTTTGCCAGAGGTCAATACTTATTGCCATGGGTTCTTTTTCAGTGCACCAAATGCCTGCTGCTCATGGGATATCGTCTCATCTGAACACTCAGTTTGATTTTCCAGTCAAACTTCGGAGAAAGGGCGAGAGCGAGATTGGAAGCCAGATCCTCACGGACTGTGTATCGGCGGATGAGCTTCTCAACCATTCTGCCACCTGTCTTGGCTTGACTGTGAGAGCGCATGAGGTGTGCGTGTGGATCTTTATCACTTCAGTGGCCTGTCTGCACTCTGTTCCTAGTCGGCATGACTCTCCTGTTGGCAGCTTTCGTCTGCAAATATCTTTATTGCAGGCTTTCTTTTTCATAACGGTATAATTATGTCTGGCTGGCGATGGATTAATGGCATTTAGTCAGTGGGAGACGTCAGTGCTTTACTGTGACCGTAAAATAATGTTACGTGCCTATTTTCTTGTTTATTTTCAGTCTAATATCATCATCTTAGATGAACAGACATTAAATAAGTAAACAACAACATTGATTTTAGCATGGTGGTGTTCACACATAACGCAAGTCTGTGTAATAACCCTGTGTTTCTGGTGTGTGTGTGTGTGTGTGTGGGTGTGTGTGTGTGTTTCATTCAACGGATTTCCTCAAGTGTGATTAGTGTGATTTATAGGGGTGGGGGGAGGGGTGGAGGGGGGGGGCGTGCGTGCGTGTGTGTGTGTGTGTGTGTGTGTGTACGAGCACAACAGATTTCCTCAAATGTGATTAATGGAGGTGTGTGTGTGTGTGTGTGTATGTGTGTGTGCGCGCACGCGCATGTGTGCATGCGAGTGTGCGTGTGTGTTAAACATTTATCCTTTAACCTTATCGACAACCGGCAAGTGTGAGAGGAATCCAACTTGGCAGGGTACAGCATGATGATAAGACTTTTCTTGGCATGCTCTTCTCTCTACGAGGCCAAACTCCTAAATCCCCCATAAACTTCTCCACAGCTTTTTTTTCTCTTGTATTGCTTGATGGTGTATTATCGCAGTCAGCCACGATGTATACGTGTTGTTGCTTTTTACACAATAAACACGTAGATTGTTCTGTGCATGGGCCAGCATCAAAGTAAGTATTAAAAAATTAAAAGAAGATGTATTATCAGACTAGTTTTATGCAATTTTGTTGGCGCCAATGATTATTTTCTGCCGAATACATATCAGTTTAAGTGTCGAGGATTTACACAATTACAAAAATCCATATGCGTGCAACCTCACATCGGATTGTCAACGGCAAGAAAAAGGTCGACTCCAATCTTGTCTTCAGACACATGAAAAAATAACATGCAGTGGGTTTAATTTTGTCAGGTAAAGGGGGGGTGGGGTTGGAGCGGTGTGTGTGTGAGTGTGTGTGTGTGTGTGGTTAAAATCTATTACCTTCCAGACATATTCTTTCAATTCTCGTTTATTGAAGAGAAACCAGAGTCAAGCACGTTGGCTTACACTGCTGGTCAGGCATCTGCTTAGCAGATGTGGTGTAGCATATATGGATTTGTCCGAATGCAGTGATGCCTCTTGAGTTAGTGATACTGATACTCTTTCAATTGATTTGTACTGATTTGTATTCTGCAAAATATACACAATTCTCGTGAGCAGATTTCTAAAAAAGTGCATTCCATTGTGTCGTGGAAAGCGAATTCCTAATGGTATTCAGAAGAACGAAACAGGGACCATCACATGATAACTTTCCCACGACAACACGCACTGTTTGGTGTTTGCAGGTGAACAATATTGTATCGGTTTTGTATTTGCCCGAGAAAAAAAAAGTTCATTGTGGTTTTTATTACTGAATGGTTTCTCTCTATATATAAAGCTCCGTCTGTTGATGCAGAATGGAATAAGGAGTGTATGTCAACTGTATTATTGATATATCTGTATTTTTACAACTCAATCCAAGGCCATATGTAGGCCTATTTGTATGTGATGTGAAAGGCAACCCGTCATTAGGCTATCTGATTTTTCATAGGGTGTTAATATCTATCTATCTATCCATCTATCTCCCTTTTTCATAGGGTGTCTCTCTCTCTCTCTCTCTCTCTCTCTCTCTCTCTGTGTGTGTGTGTGTGTGTGTGTGTGTGTGTGTGTGTGTGTGTGTGTGTGTGTTCTGCTTATATATTGTATTTTGTGGTGGTGTTTGTCAGTTTGTCGACAAGATGTTTGAGACTTACTCCAGCATCGCTTGAAGCTCTCTGTCGGTCTGTCCGCAAGACGCTTGAGACTTACTCCAGCATCGCTTGAAGCTCTCTGTCGGTCTGTCCGCAAGACGCTTGAGACTTACTCCTGCAGGTATACTGTTTGAAGGTGTATGTCGCTTTGTCTACAAGAAGTCTGAAACTTACTCCTGTATGTGGTAGTGAATATGTATTTGTCTACAAAACGTTTGATACTTACTCCAGTATTTGGTGATGGATATCATTTTGGTTTGTGTACAAGACGTTTGAAACTTACTCCAGTATTTGGTGATGGATATCATTTTGGTTTGTGTACAAGACGTTTGAAACTTACTCCAGTATTTGGTGATGAATATCATTATGGTTTGTCTTCAAGACGTTTGAAACTTATTCCAGTATTTGGTGTTGAATTTCGGTTTGTCTGCAAGACGTTTGAAACTTACTCCAGTAATTGGTGGTGAATATTATTTCGGTTTGTCTACAAGACGCTTGAGACTTTCTCCAGTAATTGGTGGTGGATATCATTTCGGTTTGTCTGCGAGACATTTGAAACTTATTCCAGTATTTGGTGTTGAATTTCGGTTTGTCTGCAAGACGTTTGAAACTTACTCCAGTAATTGGTGGTGAATATTATTTCGGTTTGTCTACAAGACGCTTGAGACTTTCTCCATGTATTTGCTTGAAGCTGTATGTCGGTCTTGTCTTACAGGATGTTCGAGACGCATCCCCAAGTGCAAGAGGTGTTCATGCCTTTCGTGGGACTGGCCAAGACGGACGAACAGCACAGTAAGACGCTTCGCCAGCACGCGCTGAGGGTCATGGCCACAGTGGAAAAGTGCATTCACCGATTGGACGAGCCGGAGCGCATGCGCACCGTACTGGAAGCTCTGGGAGGGCGACACATCGGCTACAACGCCAAGATAGAATACGTGGATGTAAGGATGGATTGTATTGGTCAGTCATTAGTGAGAGTGGAGTGAGCCTGTATTGTGGTGTTTGAGGGGCCGGAGGGGTTGGGGGGAGGGGGTGGAGGGGGAGGTGTGCGTGGGCAGGGAGGGGAGGGATGTGTGGTGTGGTGATGGTGGTGGTGTGTGGGTGGGTGGGTGGTGGTGGAGGAGGGGTGTGTGGTGGTGGAGGTGGTGTGTGTGTGTGTGGGGGAGGGTATGTGGAGAGGTGGTTGTGTGTGTTTGACAGTTTATGTGTATGTTTCTGTGTGTGTGTGTGTGTGTGTGTGTGTGAGAGAGAGAGTTTATGTGTGTGTTTGTGTGTGTGTGTGTGTGTGTGTTAATATGTGTGTGTGTGTGGGGGGGGGGGGGGGAAGGTGAGGGGTCTGTGGTGTGGTGGTGATGGTGGTGGTGGTGGTGGTGGTGGTGTGTGTGTGTGTGTGTGTGTGTGTGTCTGTGTGTGTGTGTGTGTGTCTGTGTGAGGGGTGTGTGGCGTGGTGATGGTGGTGGTGGTGTTGGTGTGTGTATGTGTGTGTGTCTGTGTGTGCGCGTGTGTGTGTGTGTGTGTGTGTGTGTGTGTGTGTGTGTGTGTGTGTGTGTAGTAACTGATAAGAGAGAGAGAGAGAACTTTAGAGTCATTCATCATATAGGTCTGCAGGAAACAACAGCAACAGTTATCGAATCAAAAGACCTCTGACGATTCACGTAACGTATTGATTCACGTAACGTATGGTGAGACGTAATCTTTTCTGTGTCACCTTTTCCGCTCAGACGGATTGCTTCCAGTCGATTTGCATACATCATCCATTTGGGGAGAAAAGCAGCGAATTTTTTTTTAATTGAAAACATTCCATGACAAGGAAGTTCTCCAACATAGTGAAAAAAAATCATGTGTAAATACATGTCATTAAGAAAGCTATAACAGTTCGTGGGGGGGGTGGGGGGCATGGGGGGGGTTGTTGTTTGTTGGTTTTTTATTGTGTTTTTTTTTTGTAAAATCATTATACACATTGGCTACGACTGAGTCATTGAAAATGCCAGTCTTTTACACAAAGTGATATTAAAACATCAGAAAGGAATAGCATATGCCTTTCGTCTGCAGTGGAAAAACAAACGTTTTGTTTTCAGTGTATATTTCTTCTAAAATAATCATAATATTACAGTAATAATTTTTTTTTAAATTTAAAATATGAAGCAGAGCTGGTTTTCGTCAGAGAAGGCTTATTTCTTGTTCGTACCTGATCATTTCAAGTCCGCTGTCACACGGAGCGATTGAACTGAGATGTAGCAATCACAAATAGCTGAAATGAACTTTTTTTTTTTTTTTTTTTTTTTTTTTTTTTTTAAATCACAACAGATTTCTCTGTGTGAAATTCGGGCTGCTCTCCCCAGGGAGAGCGCGTCGCTATACTACAGCGCCACCCTTTTTTTTGTATTTTTCCTGCGTGCAGTTTTATTTGTTTTTCCTATCGAAGTGGATTTTTCTACAGACTTTTGCCAGGAACAACCCTTTTGTTGCCGTGGGATCTTTTACGTGCGCTAAGTGCGTGCTGCACACAGGACCTCGGTTTATCGTCTCATCCGAATGACTAGCGTCAAGACCACCACTCAAGGTCTAGTGGAGGGGGAGAAAATATCGGCGGCTGAGCCGTGATTCGAACCAGCGCGCTCAGATTCTCTCGCTTCCAAGGCGGACGCGTTACCTCTAGGCCATCACTCCACTGTGATGGTTGAATGATTGAACTCGTGTATAGCAATCATAAATGATCAGCTTATGATTGAATTCAGGTGTAGCAACCATAAATAACTGGTTGAATTACTGAACTCTTGTGTAGCAACCATAAATTACTGGTTGAATGATTGAACTCGTATGTAGCAATCGGGAATTTTTTTATGGTTGAATGATTGAACTCAAGTGTAGCAATCATGAAATTTTGACGGTTGAATGAGTGAACTCGTGTGTAGCAATCATAAATGAATCGCTGAATGATGGAACACGGATGTAACGATCAAAAACCCAATAGAATCCAGAGTGGACCCCCAAAGGTTGCCTGGTGATGAACCCTATCTTCATTCCGGCAGCCCCTGCAGCTCAGTGGCCCGGAACTGTTACTCTGGGTCCCTCCTGGCCCCAGCTGCTGGGTCCGATATGGGGGGTCATGGTGCATGGGCAACACGCGGCTTCCGTGTGGTTAAAGCGTTGGACTTTCAGTCTGAGGGTCCCGAGTTCGAATCTTGCTGACGGCGCCTGGTTGGTAAAGGGTGGAGATTTTTCCGATCTCCCAGGTCAGCATATGTACAGAACTGCTAGCGCCCGAGTCCCCGGCGTTGTGTATGCGCGCGCAGAAAATGAAATATGCACGGTAAGATATCCTGCAATCCATGTCAGCGTCCGGTGGGATATGGAGCCAAGAACATACCCAGCATGCACATCCTCGAAAATGTAGTATGGCTGCCTACATGGCGGGGTAAATAAACAAAACTGTTATACACGTAAATGTTACATGTCAGTCCGAGTGTGTATGTCTTCGTGCCTGAAATCTGACTGAATGACACAGGAAACGAATGATGAGCGCCCAAGGGCAGCCGTCAGTCAGCTCTACCCAGGTAGGCAGCCTGTTGTGCAAATGACCCCGTGTTCGTAAAGCGCATAGAGCTTGGTCTCCAACCGAGGATAGATGCTATATAAGAATCCATATCACTCGTCATTCATCTGTTTTTTTCTTTTTTTTCTTTGTTTTTCCGCGATTTGGTGACTCCATTCTCTAACGTCAACGCGATCGTGATGAACTTCCTTGAATTATCTTCTCTGATTACAACGGTGCTTTAAAAACAAAAAAAAACAACAAAAAAAAAAACACACAAAAACAAAAAACAAATAAACAAAAAAATCTATTCATTTATTTATTCACAGATTCATTATCTGTGCACTTCATCTCAATCTTTTCCTTATCTTTTCATAGCCATGTTTTTATTCATTTATTCATTTTGATTTTCTTTATCTGTGCACTTCATCTCAGTCTTCTCCGTATCTTTTCATAGCCATGTTTCTTCCGACTTCGTAATGGAGGGCAAGAAGCTCCACAAGGGCCAGTGTACCTTTTCTCTTGTCACTGATTCTGTCAAACAAGGAAAACAAAACAAAACAAAACACAAAACAAAAACAATAACAACAACAACAGCAACAACAACAACAAACCAATCCTGTCTTCTGCCCGCAGTCATTGAAGCCGGCGTCCCCTGCAGTTCGTTTCAGTCAGATGTTGTACAGTTAGCACCCCCTGGTCACTTCCCTGTCGCTGGTCTGTGGTTTGAAGTCGAGCAAAAAAAAAAAAAAAAAAATCATTAGTCAGTCGTCACATGTGTCAAGCACCAAGGTGCGAAGGCAGGCACAAAAGCTGGTCGGTTTCTTGCTATTGGTGCCGTAATGAGGCAGTTTCTGCCCTGTCCCTGGCTTGGAATACATTAGGAGTCGTCGGGTTTTCCACAGACACGGACGCGAGAGAGACATCGCCTCATCTCTTTTCTCTTGTTCTTCGTTGTTTGTTTGTCTGTCTGTCTGTCTGTTTTTCTCTGTCTCTGTCTGTCTGTCTGTGTCTTTCTGTCTCTGTTTCCCTGACTTTCTTCCTCTCTCCCACATTTTATTAGTTTGAAATTCTTAAAAAAAAAACACACACAAAAAAACAAATAAAAAATGGACACCTGATACCTGATATTCATTGTCTCTTTGTCTGGACTGTCAGGTTTATGTGTTTGCTTTGAGTATTTTGTTGTTGTTGTTCGCTTTCTTTTATGACATTTTATAGATCAGGATGCAGACAAGCCATTTACTCGCTTCTTTCCTCCAACGGACACTGTTTTCGTCTGTCTGCCTGTCTGTCTTTATATCTGTCTGTCTCTCTGTCTCTCCATCTATCGATCTGTCTGTCTTTCTGTCTTTCTGTCTGTCTGTATCTATCTATCGATTGATCGATCTATCTGTCTGTCTGTCTGTCTGTCTGTCTATAAAACTATCTCTATAATATATATGTATATGTCTCTCCCTCTCTGTCTATCTATCTGTCTATCTATCTATCTATCTGTCTGTCTGTCTGTCTGTCTGCCTGTTTGCTTGTCTGTCTGTCTATCTATCTATCTCTCTCTCTATCTATCTATCTGTCTGTCTATCTCTGTCTCGTTCTCTCCACACCCCCACCCTTTTATATATACATCTCCCTCTCTCTCTCTCTCTCCATCGCTCTTCCTCTCTCTCTCTCTCTCTCCCTCTCTCTCTCCCTCTCCCTCTCTTCCCTCTCTCTCTCCCTCTCTCCCTCCCTCTCTCTCCTTCTCTCTCTCTCTCTCTCCCTCTCTCTCCCTCTCCCTCTCTCTCTCCCTCCCTCTCTCCCCTTCTCTCTCTCTCCCCCTTTCTCTCTTCCTCTCTCTCTCTCCCCCTCTCTCTCCCCCCGCTTTCTCTCTCCCCCTCTCTCTCCCCCTCTCTCTCTCTCCCCTCTCTCTTTCCCTCTCTCTCCCCTCTCACTTTTCTCTCTCTCCCTCTCTCTTTCCCTCTCTCTCCCTCTCTCTCTCTCTCACTCTCTCTTTCCCTCTCTCTCCCTCTCTCACCCTCTCTCTCTCCCCTCTCTCCTTCTCTCTCTCTCCCTCTCTCTCCCTCTCTTTCTCCCCCCTCTCTCTCTCTCCCTCTCTCTATCTCCCGCTCTCTCTCTCTCCCTCCTTCTCTCTTCCCCCTCTCTCTCTCTCCTTCTCTCTCTCCTCTCTCTCTCTCCCTCTCTCTCTCCCCCCATCTGTCTCCGCCTGTCCCTCTGTCGCTTTCTCCGTTGTGCACGCGGGGACGTACGACTTCTCCATTTAAACAAAGGGAAACTAAAGCCAGCTAAGCAGCAGCCACTGGCGGTTGAATAGCGATGATACTGATGGCAGGGAACAAAACGGCAGCAACAAACAAACACAGAGACACCAAACAGCGGCCCTCTGGAAACTCGGAATCCCCTTTATTGTAGTTAGACCTGGGAAGAAGAAGGGAAAGATCCTTTTGCTTTCCATGTTGCAAATCAGTCTCTCGCCCGGCGGATTGATCCCCGAAGGTCACTTGCTTGCACCCCTCCTCCTCCTCAATCGCCACCAACCCCCAGAGAGAGAGAGAGAGAGAGAGAGGGAGAGAGGAATGGAGAGAGGGCAGACATGGAGGGAAGGGGGGGAGAAGGAGGGGGAATGCAGAGAGGGAGGGGGAGGAGGGAGGGAGGAAGAGAGGGAGGGAGGGAATGGAGGAGACAGGGAGGGAGGGACGGGGTGGAGAGAGAGAGAAAGGAGGGAGGGAGGGGGTGGAGAGAGGGAGAAAGGAGGGAGGGAGGCGGTGGAGAGAGGGAGGGGGGTGGAGAGAGGGAGGAAGGAGAGAGGGAGGGAGTGGAGAGAGGGAGGAAGGAGGGAGGGAGGGGGATGGAGAGAGGGAGGAAGGGATACAGGGAGGGACGGGGTGGAGAGAGGGAGGGAGAAAGGAGGGAGGGGGATGGAGAGAGGGAGGGAGGGAGGGGAGGAGAGAGGGAGAAAGGAGAGAGGGAGGGGAGGAGAGAGGAAGGAGGGAGGGAAGGGGATGGAGAGAGGGAGGAAGGAGGGAGGGAGAGGTGGAGAGAGGTAGGGAGGAGGGAGGGAGGGGGATGGAGAGAGGGAGGAAGGAGGGAGGGAGAGGAGGAGAGAGGGATGGGGATGGAGAGAGGGAAGAAGGGATACAGGGAGGGACGGGTGGAGAGAGAGAGAAAGGAGGGAGGGAGGGGAGGAGAGAGGGAGAAGGGAGGGAGGGAGTGGAGGAGAGTGAGACAGGAGGGACGGAGGGGAGGAGAGAGGGAGACAGGAGGGAGGGAGGGGAGGAGAGAGGGAGAAAGGAGGGAGGGAGGGGAGGAGAGAGGGAGAAGGGAGGGAGGGAGTGGAGGAGAGTGAGACAGGAGGGAGGGAGGGGAGGAGAGAGGGAGAAAGGAGGGGAGGAGAGAGGGAGACAGGAGGGAGGGAGGGGAGGAGAGAGGGAGAAAGGAGGGAGGGAGGGGAGGAGAGAGGGAGACAGGAGGGAGGGAGTGGAGGAGAGAGGGAGAAAGGAGGGAGGGAGGGGAGGAGAGAGGGAGACAGGAGGGAGGGAGTGGAGGAGAGAGGGAGAGAGGAGGGACGGAGGGGAGGAGAGAGGGAGACAGGAGGGAGGGAGGGGGGGAGAGAGGGAGACAGGAGGGAGGGAGGGGAGGAGAGAGGGAGAAAGGAGGGACGGAGGGGAGGAGAGAGGGAGACAGGAGGGAGGGAGGGGAGGAGAGAGGGAGAAAGGAGGGACGGAGGGGGTGGAGAGAGGGAGAAAGGAGGGAGGGAGGAAAGGATTCAGGAAATGAAGGAGACAGCGATGGAGGGAAGGTGGGAGGGAGGGTCGTGGAGATAGGGAGGGGGGGTACAAGGAGGGAGGGGAGGAGGGAGAAGGGAAGGAGGGAGAGAGGGGGAAACGGAAAGGGAGAGGGAGGAAGAGAGGGAGGGGGAATGGAGATAGGGAGGGGGGGTACTCGGAGGGAGGGACGGAAGAAGTAAGAGAGGAATGAAGGGAAGAGGGAGACAGGGAGGGAGAGGAGGGAGGGAGGAAAAGAGGGAGTGGGGATGGAGATTCTTCTTCTTCTTCTTCCTTCGTAGGCTGCAACTCCCACGTTCACTCGTATGTACACGAGTGGGCTTTTACGCGTGTGACCGTTTTTACCCTGCCATGTAGGCAGCCATACTCCGTTTTCGGGGGTGGGAATGGAGATAGGGAGGGGGATACAGAGAAGGAGGGAGGAAGAAAGAGAGCGATGGAAGGAAGGAGGGAGACATGGAGGGGGAAGAGGGAAGGAGGAGTAGAGGTAGGGGGTTGGTGGGAGGGAAGGGAGGGAAGGAGGGAGACATGGAGGAGAGAGAGGGAAGGAGGAGTAGAGGTAGGGGGTTGGTGGTAGGGAAGGGAGGGAAGGAGGGAGACAGGGAGGGGAGGGAGGAAGAGAGGGAGGGAGGATGGAGATAGGGAAGGGAGGGGGAGGGGTTGGAGATAGGGAAGGGAAGGAAGGAGGGAGAAAGGGAAGGGAGGGAAGGAGAGAGACAGAGAGGGAGGGAGGAAATGAGGGAGGGGGACGGGGATAGTGAAGAAGGGAGACAGGGAGGTAGGGAGAGAGGGAGGGAGGGAGACGGGGAGGGGCAGGAGGGGGGGAGGAAGAGAAGGAGGGAGGGGGGATGGAGATAGGGAAGGAGGGAGAACAGGGAGGGAGAGAGGGAGGGAGACGGGGAGGGGCAGGAGGGGGGAGGAAGAGAAGGAGGGAGGGGGGATGGAGATAGGGAGGGAGGGAGAACAGGGAGGGAGAGAGGGAGGGGTGTTTGAGATAAGGAAGGGAGGGAGGAAGAGAGGGAGGGGGATGGAGATGGTGAAGGAGGGAGGTATGTCTGTCTATTGTCTGTCTGTTTGTCTCTGACTCTTTCCCTCTCTCTCACTGTCTCTCTCTTTCTCTTTCTGTCTGTCTCTGTCTGTCTCTGTCAGTCTCTGTATCTGTCTGTCTGTCTCTCTCTCTGTCCCTCTCTGTCTCTCTCTGTCTCTGTCTCTCTTGTCAGTATATCTGTCTGTTGTTTGTCTGTCTGTGTCTTTCTCTGTCTCTGTCTGTCTGTCTTTATCTTTCTCTCTATCACTGTCTCTCTCTATATATGTCTGTCTCTCTGTTCTTTGTGTAACATTCTTGTCCATTGTTTTTCTCCTGTCTCTGTCTCTCTTGTCAGTATATATGTCTGTCTCTGTCTATCTGTTTGTCTCTGTCTGTCTCTCTCTCTCTCTCTCTCTCTGTTCTTTGTGTAATATGTCATGCCCATTGGTTTTCTCTTGTCTCTGTCTCTCTGTCTCTCTCTGTATGTCTCTATTTGTCCCTGTATGTTTATGTATCTGTTTCTCTTGTCAGTATATCTGTCTGTCTGTCTGTCTGTCTGTCTCTCTGTTCTTTGTGTAACATTCTTGTCCATTGTTTTTCTCCTGTCTCTGTCTCTCTTGTCAGTATATATGTCTGTCTGTCCGTCTCTCTCTCTCTCTCTCTCTCTCTCTCTCTCTCTCTGTGTTTTTTTTTATAATGTGTCTTGTCCATTGGTTTTCTCTTGTCTCTCTCTCTCTGTCTCTGTCTCACTGTCTCTCTCTGTATGTCATGTCCATTGTTTTTCTCCTGTCTCTGTCTCTCTTGTCAGTATATCTGTCGGTCTCTGTCTGTCTGTCTCTCTGTTCTTTTTGTAATGTGTCTTGTCCATTGGTTTTCTCTTGTCTCTCTCTCTCTCTGTCTCTCTCTCACTGTCTCTCTCTGTATGTCATGTCCATTGTTTTTCTCCTGTCTCTGTCTCTCTGTCTCTCTTGTCAGTATATCTGTCGGTCTCTGTCTGTCTGTCTGTCTCTCTGTGTTCTTTTTGTAATGTGTCTTGTCCATTGGTTTTCTCTTGTCTCTCTCTCTCTCTGTGTCTCTCTCTCTCTCTGAGAAGGCAGACGCAGTTTGAGGCTCTCTGATATTTTCGACGAATTGTGCAGTTTCTAGGCGACGTGAAGTTGTGATATTCTGCAAGGAGCTGTATGAAGGTGTGGTAAACTGAATGGCACTTTCAGAATTGGTTGATCATTGTTGGATTTGGTGGTAATTGCAAAAATATTTTCAATACATAATTAAGAAGAATTGGATGTTCAACTGTGTTCACATTTCAAACTGGACAATCGAGAGGAGTACAGCACGTGAAACTGTCACAAGGTCCGTTCTCCTCTCCCTACCCTTCTTCAACATGACAACTGCACGTGAACATAACTCCACTGAATTGTGATGCTGCGTATGTGACTTCATTGAGAATGGCACTGTCAACACAAGAGCAAGCGTGAGTGTGTATTTTATGTTTGCAATGAGTCAGCATTTAAGCTTTTCCAACAATGACAGATCAACATATTGAAAGTGATTACCAACAGGCACATGACGTTGATCAACCTACCTGTGGTAAAAAACTTGTGCACACTGCAGATGTCATACAAAAACGCTTTTGGTGTGGGGAGCAAGAGTTGACAACATGGCGTAATATTCTATTGTATCGCTACACTGCCATTACAGAAAGTAGTGTAACACTTCAAGTGTCTGATTATGATCTAAATAATGAAATCTTATCATTCCCTGCGTTACAATGGCTTACAGACCCTCCTTCCGAACTTGCCAAAACCACCATGCGCATATTCTGGAAAACGACAAAGAGGGTTACCCTCACCCTTTACTTCAAGTCTGCACAGAACTCGGGTACTCTTCTCTGTCAGGGAAGAGACTGCTACTACTGGGACATTGAAGAGTGTGAGAAACTGAAATTTTTAGTTTCATCGTTTATGAGTGATAAGAATATGCACACTTTGACAACATCACTTGTTCATGTCCCTCTCAACTTCATCAAGCCTCTTGGTTCCCTGTCTTTGGGAACTCATGCCATGCACTTTCACTCTGAGCCAACCACTGTGTCACAAAGAGACGCATCACCTGGTTCCAGAGGACAGTCACCCGCTGAAAGCACAGGAACGTCACCTGCTACAGGTACACCTGTAATGACCCCCACCAGTGAATGTCCCTCTGTGCTGACTTGTGAGTACACTCCGACACGAGTTGTACTGCATCCGCCCACCCCTTCAGCAAGAGTGACCCCATCCCCGTCACGGACAAAGCTGTCATCACCCAAGGCAACTCCTTCAGGAACCAAGGCTAAGAAACTTCGTCGACGCACACTTTGCGTCAGTCAGAAGAAAAACAGAAACTCCCTGTTTCCGATCAGTTCATATAGAATGCAACTTGAGGAACTCAAAGAAACTGTTGACAATCTTACTACTTCACAGCAAGAAATGAAAGAGTCTTTTCTGTCACAGATTGAAGACGCCAAAACAGCAACAAAAAATGAAATAAAAACTCTTATAAAAACACAACGTAGTTCAATTAACTCAAGCATTGACAATCTTGAACAAAACCTGAAAGAACTAAGAACATCCATGGACTTATTGTCCAAAGACAATCACACTCTAAAAACTCAGATGGGAAATATCCGCTCAGAATTAAAGAACATCAAACTGAAATCACCAGCAGTCGATGCCAGCACACAGTACGACAATATAGAAGCAGTCAAAGAGAGGAGAAAGACTATCGCTCTGACGGTAACCTCATCTGAATGCGGTGATCCTGCCTCAACAACAACAGACCTTCAGAGTCTGGCAGTTCAACCTGTCAGCGCTGTTGTCACCCCGAGCAACAGAGAAGAAACACATGATCAGAAAAGTGGTCCCAAGACTGTGGAAAATCGTGGTCTTTCTGTTTTCACCTTCAAGTCCTCAACCACAGATGGCCAGTCGGACGATTCCAGTACGACCCCCCTGAAGACAAGCGACCCCAGAGCAGCGTCTTCTGACCTTGTGCCCCCTGCTGCTCCATGTGACAACACCACAGAGGACTCTCCATCGGACCACCCCACCACCAACTACTCTGTTCCTGTTGACAACTACTTCGCCCCTCTCTCTGACAGTGCACTCTCTGACAATGCTGCCGGTGTCGAGATTCCCGAACCAACCGAGTCCCCAAAGCCTGACAAAGGAACGTTTACGGTGTCTCGTGAAAGGAGTCAGAAACGCTCTCCGTTAGAAGTGCTCAGTGACATCAGTGTAAATGAAAGTGCCACAGCACTCTTGATTGGTGACTCCATCGTCAAACATGTGGACCCTATGAAACTTAGACTGCGCTCGTACAACCTGCACAAAATTTGTGTTCCGGGCATGGCAACACATGACTTGGAATATTGGTTGATACATCAGCCAGCATACCGCAACATTAAAGCCCTAGTCATCCATGTTGGTGTCAACGACTGTCCCTCAGGACCAGTCTCTACCGAACGGTGGACTGTCATACTCAATCTGTGTCACCAGGTCTTTCCCTGTTCAAAAATAGCATTTAGTCCACTGGTACCAGCCAAAGGCAAGCATAATCTCAATAACGCTATTATTCCCTCAAATCATAATCTTCTTTCAGCATGTAAAATATCTAATATAACATTTATAGATAATACAGACTCATTTGTCGCAACATCTGGCGCCCCGAAGCTAATCATGTACCAAAATGCAACCCATCCCAGTTTTAAAGGCACAGCACAGCTTGCATCCAATGTGAAGCGCACATACATTAACTGGCTTGTGGACGACCAGACTAGACGTGACCTGTCAGGTAACCGACAACAAACTGGTTATGCTGCTCAAGGATTTCCGACAAAGTTCAGTGGTGGTGATGAGAGACCTAGCCGTACCAACACTCGTTCCGTCCCTACTAACCGACAGCCTTACAATGCTGACAGACATATGCAGCATAATGCACACACTGGTTCTGTGATTTACACAAACCGTACTGACGTTTTTAATCGTAACCCTAACAATACCAATACATACAGTTCCGACCCCCGATATTCATTTAACCCCCAATACTCTGCTGATGATGCTATGGGCTGGCAGCAGAGGTCCCATGCAGCCCCTCATGCTCACAACGCCACAGAACGTGTGACACAAACCCAGGGTCACAGCTACACCCGCGGTTCCAATACTTTCCCACAGCGACGGCCAGACAATGGTCATCGTCCCGGTGATGAACCCCTTTTGCCCTCAGTGTATTCTATGGATCACTTCCCCCCCTTACCCAACTCCCAGTACCAGCCATCAAAACCTGGTCCCTATTTCCCTCCCCATCAGTCTGTGGACACTCCAAGCTATTCCAACACTGACACACAGTCCAATTCCCAGTCCTTTGCCAGAATGAACCCACATGAGTATCATGGGTGCCCTGGCCAAAACAAAGTTCCTGATACTAAACCCATTTTTCCTCAAGGTGATTTGAATCGTTACATTTATTTATTAAACATGATGACTTCACAGATGTTAAACATGCAACAGTATAATCATGGTTAGCATCTTGTTTGGAAGCGGAGGACGTACAACGTCACTTGTGATTCCAGTTAGTGAGACTATTTATTTAACATATAATTTTGATTGCATTACCATTCCCATTCTGTGTGTGTGTGTGTGTGTGTGTGTGTGTGTGTGTGTGTGTGTGTGTGTGTGTGTGTTACGGGCTTGCCATACTCATGAAATGACATTATCATACTAGTAACATAATTACCGAGAAGGTTAAATTATATTGATTGTGGCTCGACGCTCCTTGCGTGGAATACCTGCGGTAACAATTACTGCTTTGTAAAATATTTTTTTGCATTTGACAATTTATGTCGTTCGAATCAAGTGACAGCTTTTGAAGTGATTTTTTGTGTCATTTGATATTCACTGTTGTTGTAGATTGTTCCGATCGATAAGCTTTGTTTATTTTACAGGTTGCAGTTTTCACTTTATTCACATATTGAAATAATTGTTGATCGAGTAACTGTGGGTGTTATTGTGAGTTACATATTTTCTGATTATAATAATGACCACTGCCAATACATGGCCGTCTAGAGATGGTCTCAAAGTAGGTTTTTTAAATGTCAACCATGTTCTAAACAAATTAGATGAGCTTTCTTCTATTCTATATAATTCTGGCAATCAGTTCCATTTATTTTGTTGTGCTGAATCCAGATTAACATCCGTTATTTCCGATGCAGACGTATCTATACCTGGTTATAACGTTGTCCGCCTTGATCCCATTCTTCCCAAACAAACTGGTTTAATTCTTTACATCAGCCAGTCTCTCTCTTACAAACGTATTGTTTCCTTTGAAAAATATCATGTAGAATCAGTTTGGATCGAAGTATACATTAAAAAAAGTAAACCGTTATACGTTGGATTTGTATACAGAAACCCTTCAGAACATATTGACTGGCTTGATAAATTTAGTGAAATGATGGAGGCTGTTACACTTGCTGGTAATGAAGTCATTCTTCTTGGAGATTTTAACATAGACCTCCTAAAACCCAATCATCGGTGGATTCAAATATATGATAATTTTGGCCTAAATCAGTTAATTGATACTCCATCACGAATTACCCCATCTTCAAAAACATTAATTGATCATATTTATGTCAGTACAAAACACAATATCATAGAAGTCTGCGCTCCTTACAGTGGCTGTAGTGATCATTTACCGGTGTGCGTCACCTGGCTGAAAAAGGGTACGAAAATTCCTAAATCTGGACATAAATTCATTACTTATAGGTGTTTCACTAATTTTGATAAAGAGTCCTTCCTATTTGACTTAGCTCAGTCATCCCTGTCAAATATCTATCAGTTCACTGACCCTGACGAGGCCCTTGAATTTTGGCATAAAACATTCATTAATGTATATGATAAGCATGCTCCATTCAAAACCAAAAGAGTCAAACATACCCCTAAACCTCCTTGGCTAACTGATGAAATTCTAAAAGCCATACATTTTAGAAATAATCTTTTAAAAACGAAACAATATGAAAAATTTAAGAAACAACGAAATAAAGTAGTTGCAATGCTTCGCTCATCAAAAAAGAAATATATCCGGAATCTGTTTTCTTGCCGAACTAACAATAACTCAAAATCGATATGGAAGGCCATAAACACCCTCACAAGAAAAAGAACTAATAAAGTATTAGTTGATGCAAGCAGTATAAATATCGATGACCTAAATTACCATTTTTCCAATGTTTCTAATTTTACAGTAAAAAATGATAGATCCCAATTTAACGATCTCGCGTCACTGAAAGAGTTTTGTAATTCCAAAAACATAACATCAGACTTAAACATTCCACCAGTGTCCGTATACGACATTTATTTTTATCTCATACACCTAAAACAAACAGGCACACGAGGTCTTGATGGCATAGATGGTAAAATCTTAAAATCCAGTGCTCCTATCATTGCCGATTCCCTAACTTATTTATACAATCTTTGTATTGATAAAAATTACATTCCTAATCATCTTAAACAAGCGAAAATAATTCCACTGTATAAATCTGGCGATAAAACTAATCCTTCTAACTACAGGCCTATTTCAATAGTTTCAGTTCTTTCAAAACCTTTGGAAAAACACATTTATAAGCATCTCATGTCTCATATTTCAAAATATAATTTACTCCATCCAAACCAATCTGGGTTTCGAATAAATCACTCATGCCATACCGCACTGACTAATCTAGTAGATGAGTGGCTTATGAACATAAATGACAACAAATTCACAGCAGTATTGTTCGTTGATTTTGCGAAAGCGTTTGATGTTATTGACCATAACCTATTACTGAGAAAACTAACACTTTACAGAATTTCCGAACATGCTTTATCTCTCATCAGATCATTTCTCACTAATCGCCAACATACTGTTTCTCTAACCAATGCACAATCTGGATTTCAGACACAACTATTTGGTGTTCCTCAAGGATCAGTGCTTGGTCCCCTTCTTTTTTCTTTATATATTAACGACCTTCCTCTATCTATTACGAGAGGCTTGTGTGAACTTTTTGCTGATGACACCTCTGTTCATTCGAATCACTCTGACCTGAAAGAATTATCTATTAGCCTTAAAGAAAATGTTGATGAGTTGGTCAGATGGACGGAACAAAACCACATGGCTTTAAACGAGCAAAAAACTAAATACATGATAGTTACTTCTCGACAAAAACGACAAAATATTGATTTTAGTATACCGTCCATTTATATAGGTGATAAGAAGATAGATGAAGTAAGTAATCACAAAGTTCTGGGAGTAACCATAGATAACAACCTTTCCTGGACACCTCATATTGAATGTTTATGCAAGCAAGTCTCCCAAAAAGTGTTCCAGTTATCTAGAGTTAAGCATTTTCTAGATATTAATGCACGAAAACTGTTCTACCATGCACATATTCAGTCTTCGATAGATTATGCATCCACTTTATTCGACCTTTGTAGCGCCAGTACATTGAAGCCACTAGTCAGAATTCATAAGCGAGCCCTTAAAGTTGTACTCCTAAAATCTTCTACACTGACACCCGAAGACTACACTACACTTGATATCCTTCCCCTAACATACAAACTGCAATACAATAAAGCAATTATGATGTATCGAATACAAAATGGATTTGCTCCTTCTTCACTAACTGCACGGTTCCCCTTGAATCAGTCCAGATATACAAATAATATCATTATAAAAAAAACAAGAATCGATCTGTTTAAAACTAGTCTGGCATACTCAGGGGGGACACTTTGGAACTCCTTACCAGAATACATTAAAAATATAAGCAGTATCAACTCATTTAAATCAGCATACAAAACTTTCCTTTTTAAAAGCCTAAACTCAAAGGTAACACATAACAATATCTGATTTATTCTCTTCAAGTCAATAACTGTGGGTTGTTTTTTTGTGTTTTATTTTCTGATAATGTTTGGTTGTCTCACTGATGTCTTAATTTGTCTGTGTGTGAGTAGTATATCATGCCTGACTTCTTTTTTTTTTCTTTTTTTTTTATCTCCCCTTGTAACATTTGTTTACCCGAGTGTGCGAATGTGTATGTGATTCTGTTTGTGGTCGATGGACTATCCACCCCCACCCCCCTTACCTTCCTTCTTTTAAAGTTTTTTTTTTTTTTTTTGTCTATTTTTATTTTCATTTATTTTTATTTATTTCTTTTTAATAGTACTTAATTCTTTTTTTTTTCTTCTCTTTTTCTTGTACTTGATAATTGCAAATTTGTGCGTTTTTGTTTTCTTGTTTTGTGTGCATGTGTGTGTGTGTGTGTGTGTGTGTGTGTGTGTGTGTGTGTGTGTGTGTGTGTGTGTGTGTGTGTTTTCTTCTTTTTTCTCTCTTTGTCCAGGGCTGGGTGGAAAAAAGCATGTGTACTTGCTTATCTCATTACCCTGGTGAAATAAAATTTCGTTTCGTTTCGTTTCGTTTCGTCTCTCTCTGTATGTCTCTGTCTGTCTCTGTATGCTTATGTCTCTGTCTCTCTCTGGTATACTATGGCCTGTCCATTGGTTTTCTCTTGTCTCTGTCTCTCTTTTCAATATGCCTGTCTGTTGTCTGTCTGTTTGTCTCTGACTCTTTCCCTCTCTCTCACTGTCTCTCTTTCTCTTTGTCTGTCTCTGTCTCTCTCTCTCTCTCTCTGTGTCCCTCTCTGTGTCCCTCTGTCTCTGTCTGTCTGTCGGTCGGTCGGCCTGTCTCTCTCTGTCTCTCTCTGCCTCTCTCTGTCTCTCTCCGTCTCTCTGTCTGTCCGTCTGTCCGTCTGTCTGTCTCTCTTACAGACAGGCTCGCATTTGTTTTCCTCTTTGTGTCTGTCTTACACACACACATCCCGCCGCCCTCCCTCGCCCCATCTCTCCCCTATAATGATAATCTGTTAAAAAATAAATAAATTAAAAAAAGATAGATAAATGAATATTAAAGTATTTCATTCTGTGCGTTCCAGGTGCTGGGCTCTCAGTTCGTCAAAGCGGTCAAGGACAATTCTGCCACCTGGAGCGACGACATTGAGAACGCGTGGCTGAGCCTGGTGCGGATCATCACCTTCTACGTCAAACTGGGCTGGATGGAGAAACAGAAACTGCATGTAGGTCACCGTGACCCACTTAGTCTAGTGAATGAACGAACGGGTGAAATGACGAACTGACGGAGACTGACAACAAACGAGTGAGTGAAGTACAGTGAGTGATATAACGAATTAACGGACATCATTATACACGAATGAGTGAAGTACTGTGAGTGATATAACGAATTAACGGACATCATTATACACGAATGAGTGAAGTACTGTGAGTGATATAACGAATTAACGGACATCATTATACACGAATGAGTGAAGTACTGTGAGTGATATAACGAATTAACGGACATCATTATACACGAATGAGTGAAGTACTGAACTAACGGGCATAAAAATGAAGGAGTGAAGCAATGAACTAACCGAACACAGCAAATGAGTGAGTGCAACACTGAACTAACGGACATTCGAACGAATGCGTTATAATATAATGAATTAGCGAATAACTAAAGTACTGAACTAATGGGCGGAACAAACGGGTGAGTGAAATATTGTGAAGGATATAACGAACTGACGGACATATAAACGAACTGGTGAATGAACGAACTGACGGACATATAAACGAATGAGAGAAATAACAAACTGACGGACACGACAAGCGAGTGGTGTGAAACACTCTGAGTGATAAAACGAACTTACCGTCAGAGGAAATGAGTGAGTGAAGTACTGTGAGTGAAATTACGAACTAACGGACACGAGAAGCGAGTGAGTGAAGTATTGTGAGTGATGTAACGAACTGACGTACACGACAAACCAATGAGTGAAGTATTGTGAGTGATGTAACGAACTAAGGGACATTTAAAAAGATATAAACGAATGGGTGAAGTACTGAACTAAAGGGAATATAAATGAATGAGTGAAATAACGAAATAACGACCATAACAGCCGAATGATTGAAGTACTGAACGAACGGATATACAAACGAATGAGCGATATAACGAACTAACGGACGTATACACGAAAGAGTAAAGCACTGAAGTATCGGGCACATGAACGAATGAGCGAAATAAGGAACTAACGAACATAACAAAGGAATGAGTGAAATACTGAACTAATACAAGCGAATGGGTGAAATACTATACTAACAGACATACAAACGAATCAATGAAATAACGAACTGAAGAATGCAACAAACGAATAAACTAAATATTGAACAAACGGACGTACAGGCGATTGAGTGAAATGCTGAAGTAACGAACGCATCAAACAAATGAGTGACACAACGAACAAACGTATTGCATGCAATGTATATGTATGCATTCTTTTTATCACAACAGATTTCTCATTACATACAAGATTCCGTTCGTTTATTTAGTTATAGTCTGATCATCTAAGATGATGATATTAGACTGAAAATAAAAGATATTATTATTGTTATATGGATTATCATCATTTCTATCATCACGATAATGATTGTTATCATCAATTAGAAATCATCATTTCTGTATATTCATACAAGAGAATGAGTAAAATACTGAACTAATGGACATACATGCGGATGGGTGAAATTACGAACTAACGGACACATAAACGAGTGGGTGAAATGACGAACTAAAGTACATAACAAACGATTGAGTGAAACAATTAACCGAGAAACATACGAATGAATAAGTGAAGTAACGAACGTACGGGCACGCAAATAAAATCAGTGAACGATTGAGTGAAAGAACGAACTAACATACACACATACAGATCAATAAAAGAACTACCTGCAGTGGATTAAAACCAGCATCCAAACCAGAACTCCTCTCAAGGTCAGCAAAGACAACAACATCACTGTCTGGACTAAAACCTGAATGGTTGGAAATTAGTCATTTGTATGAGACGGTCAGCCGAGGTCCGTGTGCTGCACTTTAATTTAAGAACCCACGGCGATAAAAGGGTTGTCACTGGCAAAAGTCTGAAGAAAAATCCTCTCTAATGTACATATGCATGTGTGCACGTGATTGAAACCTGAAAGAATAACACAGGAAACGAATGATGAGCGTTTAAAGGCTGCTGTCAGTCGGCTCTACCACAGGTAGGCAGCTTATTGTGTAAATGACTTAGTGTTTGTAAAACGCTTAGAGCTTGGTCTCTGACCAAAAGACAGACGCTGTATCAGTATCAATAATAACAATAAAGTCCATGAAACATAAGGTCAGGATCCTGCGAAAATTCACTTGAACATTCCATCTTCCTCCTGTATGCATGCGAGACGTGTGCGAAAAATAATTCGTTAATGAGCATCATTATTTTAGACCAGCGGGTGAAAAGATATATATATATATATACACACGTAATGAGCATCATTATTTTAGACTAGCGGGTGATAAGAAAAAAAAATATATATATATACACGTATTCAGTCAATCGGCACCATTACTCGTTCCATGTGGCATTACAAGATGGTGGAGGGAAATCTGTGTTTGATACGACATGAATCAAATTTTGGGCCTCATTCTTACGTAGCCTACACTCACAGTCAGTTTGGAAAAGAGAAGAAAAGGACTGGTTGATTAGAATCATTACTCTTTACGTGCAGAGAAAATAGTTTCATAAATCGATAATTTTGAAACCATAATTACGTTGTATGTATAACATGGTAGGCCAATGTACTTACGATAACTGTAGTTACTCACTGCATGAGTGGTTGAAAGGGGCGTCATTACATTTGATGTGTTGTATAGTGGCATGGCAGAGAAAGAGAACCAGAACGTGTGCTGTTAATAAGTAGGTACTACACGTCTTTGTATGTAGATGGTTGAATGGGCGTCTTTACTCTTCGTCGCTGTGACGACGGGGTACAGGGGGAAATCCTCAGTACAATTGCTACAGATGTGAAAGAAAAAACAACAAAACACTCAGTATTGTAAACGTCAGAATTTTTGTTCCCCGACTGAATGGATGAACGCAAAGCAGCACGTATGTTCACCAAGAATGAATGAATTTCCTCATATGATCGAGATCAGAATTATGTGTGCACGACCGTGCCAGCCTACAAATGCATGTCAGTTTATGCATTTTCAGTATTGTCGCCTCAAGTTAAAGATTATTATTTGTGAAATGAGCCAGATATGAAGAAGAAGAAGAATGAAGAAGAAGGCTAAGAAGAAAAAGAAGATGTAGAAGAAGAAGGCGAAGAAGAAGAAGAAGAATGAGGAGAAGGAGGAGGACGACGAGGAGGGGGAATTAAAAAAAGGGAAAGGATAAGAAGACAAAAAGGAAAGTCATTGTCCAGTTTCAGTTTCAGTTTTCAGGCAACTCCATATACACTACACCACATCTGATGGGCAGATGCCTGACAGCAGCATGAGCCAACGCTTGTCAGGCCTTGAGTGCAGGCATGTATGTATAGTTGTGTACCCACCAGAGTGGATTTCTTCTTCAGAATGTTGCGGGAGGACAACACTCAGTGTAGCCGTGCATTCTTTTCCAGTGCACCAAGCGCGTGCTGCACATGACATGGCTGCCTCGGTTTATCGTCTCCTCCGAATGACTAGACGCCCACTTGGATTCTCCAGTCAAACTTGGGAGAAAGGGCCCGAGAGAGCGGGATTCGAACCCAGACCCTCACGGATACTGCATTGGCAGGGGGGGAAAAAAAACGTCTTAACCAGTCTACCACCTTCCTCCTTACTGTTGATACTCTCCACCAACAGGTGACTCGAGATGTGACGCGGAAGGAGAACCTCCCCAGGACCACTCTCAGCAGAGAAGGGCCCGCCCCGACTGACGCTAAAGCCCACCAGCTGTCCGCCAAGCACGCCAACGGCGGAGCTGTTCCCGCAGTCAGCAACGTTCTCTCTGCCGCCCCAGGCAAAGAGACTCCGCCACCAGGACCAGGACCCGAACCGGGGCCTGCAGAGAACGGGAAGGCAGCGGGACACGATACCAAACCCTCGCAGCCAGTGTCCATGAACTCCTCCGGTACGACCGCCGTCGGTTCTAAAGCAGGCAACGGTGTGGAATCCTGTGGCAAAGTGTAGCTCAGATCCCACGCTGGTCACAAAGACACAGGTACACAGACACAGACACATACACACAGACAGACACAGACACACAGAAACACTCACACACACACACACACGCACGCACACACACACACACACACACACACACACACACACACACACACACACAGACTCACAGATTCGCACACACACACACACACACACACACACACACACACACACACACACATTCGCTATCATTGTGCGCATCGCACGGTGGCTTGGGTGCCTTCGATACTGTGAGTTGTTATAATTGCTTCGATCGATACTGCGAGGTGTCAGAACACTTTCGATTCTGAGAGCTGTGTAACATCCTCGTAACTTTTGGAGTATGAAAAATTAATTGCCTTGTCGCTGTGAACTGTTGAACAGTGGTTTGTGACAGCAGTCCATGCTGTAGACTTGAGCAGCTTCGATGCTGTGAAATCTTTTAAACACCTTCATTTCCGTCAACTGTCGAACTGCGGCGGTGCTGTGAGCTTCTAAGCAACTGCGTTGCTGTCAACAGTCCAATGGCGTCGATGCTGTGAGATTTTAAACAACTGCGTTGCTGTCAACAATACAACAGGGTCGATGCTGTGAGATTTGAAACAACTGCGTTGCTGTCAACAGTCTAACAGCTTCGATGCTGTGAGATTTTAAATAAATGCGTTGCTGTCAACAATACAACAGCGTCGATGCTGTGAGCGTTTAAGCAGCTGCGTTGCTGTCAACAGTACAATAGCGTCAATGATGTGAGATTTGAAACAACTGCGTTGCTGTCAACAATACAACAGCGCCGATGCTGTGAGATTTTAAACAACTGCGTTGCTGTCAACAGTACAACAGCTTCCATGCTATTAATTTTTTTAACAGCTCCGTTGCTGTTAACAGTCGATGAGCTTCGATCATATGACGTGTTAAACTGCTTTGATGTCACGATGTGACAAAACATCGCGGACTGTCGACTGTTGATCACTATTCATGCAGTAAACAGCTGTCCTACCGTGGGCGTCACGTAACAATGCAGCTTCGATGTGTCATCATTCTCACCCGCATAAAAACAACAACATGACTTTGATGTTATCACATGTGAGATAGACGATGGGACATATAAAACAGCATTGTAGCAAGCAACAGCATTCATGCAGTGAATTGGAAAACAGCTTTAATTGTGTAGACATTGAAACAAAATTGATATTGTGAACTGCGGGACAGTTCGTTAATCGTAAATCAACTTGGTTGCTATGTAATCAAAGCTTAGTTTTCAATGAGCATCGTGAGAAACTCACACAGATAAAATTGGCTAACGTTTATTTCGATTGTCGACTTCAGTCATCAAGTATCCAGCAAACAGTCTGATGTGAAAACAAAATCAGATGTAGTTCGGATGATTGGCGGCGCAGACATGGAGTTATATGCCCTCACAGGAGGGAAACTCGCTCGTTTTATTTTATGTGTATGCCAGCCAGTCTTAGAAATTCTCCATCCACGACTTCTTTCAAAATGCTCTTAAACCATTTTCCTTTTTTCCCAAATATGTTTGGGAACTGACTGAAATTCATTTCTGTCAGGTGTAGATTAACCCTATCACCGCCAGACAATTTAGAGTACAAAAAATTCCGTTGTGGTATAAACACAGAAAAGACAGTGGCTAAGAATAGCTGGGGATTCCCCCTGCGATGTCTAGAAAATATGGCCTATCCTACCACCGAACATTAAGAGCAGTAGGTTCATGGATAACAGACCAATGAATGGTCACCTTTCAGTGACATGGGTCCTCTACCACACCTGTGCATAAATGCGAGCTTGGCGGTGAAAGGGTTAAGATGCATATCTGCTTGTATACTTGCACACACAGGACATTTTACAGAGAACTGTAAACAGACATACATTTGCAACAAAAAACAAAAGAAAAAAACAACAAAAAAACAACAACAAAAAATACTTGCAGCAGGAAAACACTAGCGAACAACCTCGCAGTTTACTGGAAGATGAATCAAACGTGATAATTGTATTCTGATTGTTGCCATGACCACAAAACGCCGTCATTTTCACATGGGTGGAACAACTGTTTGACATCGTCATGCACTGTTTTGGTATTGTCATGTTCATATTGTGATTGTGGGCAGGAACTGTTTTTTGTCCTTGGTTCTTCCACATTGTCATCACGAGAATAGTTTGTTGTCTTTTTTCTGTCGGTTAGTTTGTGGTTGTTTTTTATGGGGATATTTTTTTTTATTATTATTATAAAAGATGTTGTTTTTACAAGATAATGAAGCTTTTGCTTTCTCATTTATTTTCACAATGTTATGATCACACAGAGAAAAGATTGTGCTGAATAATTTAATGTATCACATTCTCCTCAGACCTGAAGTTCTGATACCCATGCTGTGTTAGCGGAAACAACACAGTACCACCCCTGCATTGTCTGTCCTTTGTTTCCCCGTGGTGGTGTGTCGACGATTCCTTATCACTTTTACGTGCATCATGCACATGCTGTACCCGGGGTCTCGGTATATCGTTTATTCTGGAAAGAACAGCACCTGGATCCCCAGTCCGGGTCCAGCGGAGCGCAGGGATGTGCTCCAGGAAGGAATAGGGGATGGGGAGAAGGATGGAAATCCTTATCCAGGCGTGATTTGAACCCACGACCATCCTCCGCCTTCAGTGGTCAGTCCACACGGCCACCTGTCCTCCATGTGTCATTTTCACTTCATCATGACCATCAATAACCAGACGAAGACTTGGTCAGTTTTCGTTCTCATGACGACCTAAAGTGTTTGACCTGTTCCCATTCTTGTAACGCAACGGTCAGTAGTTCACTTTAGTTTCTGTGTCAGGTTTCAAAGAGACGTCAAAACGAGTAGCATATCCATATCCACTACACTGATGGAGTCTCCCGTCGGACCGACGGATGAGTAAGCAGGCAGGCTTATCTGTCGGTGTGTGTCCTCATATGGGAGAAGAGGCCGATTCTGGATGCGCAGCACTTCCCACAGGTGTTGCAAGGGAAAACGTCTCCAGAAGTTGAGCCCTGCTTCCTTCGCTCACGCTTCTCCTGAATGGCCAGCGTTCTCTTGTTTTCAAACGTCTGTATGCCGCCAGAGCACAGCATCCTCCAGCGAGAGCGGTCAAGGGCATCAGTTTCCCAGGAAGCAAGGCCTATGTCACAGGCTTTGAGGTTTGTCTTTAAGGTGTCCTTGAAGCGCTTGCAGGGTCTTCCAAGTTCACGGTGGCCTTCCTTCAGCTGGCCATATAAAAGCATCTTCGGGATCCTGCTTTCTGTCATGCGGACAACGTGTCCTGTCCAGCGTAGCTGGCACTGGATCAGCAGGCTTTCGATGCTGGGCAGGCCGCTCCTTTCTAGGACCTGGAGGTTGGAGACCCTGTCTTGCCACTTTATGCCGAGGATCTTTCGTAGGCATCTCTGGTGAAACTGCTCAAGTTGTTGAATGTGACGGCGATACGTCGTCCATGTTTCACAGCAGTACAACAAGGTGGTCAGCACAACAGCTCTGTAGGTTTTGATTTTGGTGCTGAGCCTGATGCCTTTGTTGTTCCATAGCCTGTTGTTGAGTCTGGCAAAGGCGGAGCTGGCCTTGGCGATGCGCAGTGTCACTTCTGCATCAAGGGCTCCGTTGCTGCATAGGGTGCTGCCCAGGTAGCAAAACTTGTCGACTGACTTGATCTCTGTGTTATTGATCTTGATTGCAGGTGGTGGGGGAGGGGGGGGGAGGAAGTGGCGTTCTGTGAGCTAGCTGGTTGGTACATGGACTCGGTCTTGCTGAAGCTGATGGTGAGTCCAAAGCGCCTGCAAGAGGTTGAGAACCCGTCCATAATGATCTGTATGTCCTCATGGGTGTGTGCAGCAAGCGCGCAGTCATCAGCGAAGAGGAACTCTCTCAACAGTGCCTCAAACACCCTGGACATGGCATGGTGTCGCCACAAGTTGAAAAGTTTGCCATCTGTGGGAAACTGAATGTAGATGCCCCGGTCACAGTCTTGGAAGGCGTCAATCAGCATGGCAGAGAAGAGAATGGAGAACAGTGTGGGTGCCAGGACGCAGCACTGCTTCACTCCATTTACCACAGGGAATGGATCCGACATGTCCGTATTTTCCTGTACTCTCGCCTGCATGCCATCGTGGAATGACGCATTCAGCTGGATTAGGCTCTCTGGGCAGCCGAACTTTAGGAGGATCTTCCACAGACCACGGCGGTTCACCGTGTCGAAGGCCTTAGTCAGGTCTACAAAGACCACGTGGAGCTCCTTGTTCTGCTCACGGCAGTTCTCTTGCATCTGGCGTACGGCAAACACCATGTCACATGTTCCCCTGCCTGAGCGGAAGCCGCACTGTGCTTCAGGGATGACTGTAATGGAGACATGGTCAAACAGTCTGTTCAGTATGATGCGGGCGAAGATCTTGCCGGCGATGCAGAGGAGAGAGATTCCACGGTGGTTATCGCAGGATGTTTTTTATTTCAAAGAGGCGTCAAAGCGAGTAGCATATCCATATACACTACACTACATCTTTTTACACACACACACACACACACACACGCACACACACACGCACACACACACACACACACACACACACACACACACACACACACACACACACACACATATATATATATATCTATATATATAAAGATGCCTGACCTTCGCATAAATCCCCCGCCCCGGTCAGGCCCATGAGCGCCCACCATGACTGATCAGTGACAATCAGTTTTTTTAATGTTTTTTTCTTTTCTTGTGAAGTCCGGCACAGATATATTTGTCATGATCACATCGCGATAATCATCAGTAGAAGAAGAAGAAGAAGAAGAAAAGGGGGGGAGGGGGGGGGGGGTAAGGTGTGGGATCGTCTCCACATTGATTTTGTTGTAATCATCACAAAACTCTTTATGTTGTTCTTGCATGATCAAACAAGATTGTGTTTCACCTCTCTCTCTCACTCTCTCTCTATGTACACACACACACACACACACACACACACACACACACACACACACACACACACACACACACACACACACACACACATGTGGAGTGATGGCCTAGGGGTAACGCGTCCGCCTAGGAAGCGAGAGAATCTGAGCGCGCTGGTTCATCACGGCTCGACCGCCGATATTTTCTCCCCCTCCACTAGGCCTTGAGTGTTGGTCTGGACGCTAGTCATTCGGATGAGACGATAAACCGAGGTCCCGTGTGCAGCATGCACTTAGCGCACGTAAAAGAACCCATGGCAACAAAAGGGTTGTTCCTGGCAAAATTCTGTAGAAAAATCCACTTCGATAGGAAAAACAAATAAAACTGCACGTTGGAAAAAATACAAAAAAATGGGTGGCGCTGTAGCGTAGCGACGCGCTCTCCCTGGGGAGAGTAGCCCGAATTTCACACAGAGAAATCTGTTGTGATAAAAAGAAATACAAATACAAAATACACACACACACTCACACACACACACACACACACACACACACACACACACACACACACACACACACACACGTACACACACACAATATGCAGACAAATGGAGGTGTATATAGTTATATGTGGATCATGTAGGTAAATGCGGATCATCGAAGTGTTAAGCGGATGTGTTCTGAATACCGACTATGCCTTAGTTGTTGTGATTGTGCTGTGTCGGGTATGTTCATGATATATGTTAAGTGGAATGATGATATGTATTAAATGGAATGCGATGTAGCTTTCTGGAAGTTCGTCTATGCCAGATTTCTTTCTATTGCTCTCTTTGTTTTTATGTTTGTTTGGTTTTTTTCAGCACCAGAAATTCTCCCTATTGTCAGAGTCATACATTATGTCTTTACAACACCAGAAATTCCCTCTTTTCAGTTCCTGTCTTTTCAGCACCAGAAATAACTTTTTTTTCTACTGCTGTCTATTCTGTACCAGAAATTCCCTCTTTTCAACTGCTGTGTCTTTTCAGCATCAGAAATTCCCTCTTTTCAACTGCTGTGTCTTTTCAGCATCAGAAATTCCCTCTTTTCAACTGCTGTGTCTTTTCAGCACCAGAAATTCCCTCTTTTCAACTACTGTCTTTTTTAGCATCAGAAATTCCCTCTTTTCAACTACTGCCTTTTTTAGCACCAGAAATTCCCTCTTTTCAACCACTGCCTTTTATAGCACCAGAAATTCCCTGTTTTCAACTACTGCATTTTATAGCACCAGAAATTCCCTCTTTTCAACTGCTGTCTTTTTTTAGTATCAGAAATTCCCTCTTCTGAACTACTGTCTTTTCAGCATCAGAATTTCCCTCATTTCAACTACTGTCTTTTCAGCATCAGAATTTCCCTCTTTTCAACTACTGTCTTTTCAGCATCAGAATTTCCCTCATTTCAACTACTGTCTTTTCAGCATCAGAATTTCCCTCTTTTCAACTACTGTCTTTTCAGCATCAGAATTTCCCTCATTTCAACTACTGCCTTTTTTAGCACCAGAAATTCCCTCTTTTCAACTGTTGCCTTTTTTAGCACCAGAGATTCACTCTTTTTAACTACTGCCTTTTTTAGCACCAGAAATTCCCTCTTCTGAACTACTGCCTTTTTTGCACCAGAAATTCCCTCTTTTCAACTACTGACTTTTTTTAGCATAAGAAATTCCCTCTTTTGAACTACTGCCTTTTATAGCACCAGAAATTCCCTCTTCTGAACTACTGCCTTTTATAGCACCAGAAATTCCCTCTTCTGAACTACTGCCTTTTATAGCACCAGAAATTCCCTCTTCTGAACTACTGCCTTTTATAGCACCAGAAATTCCCTCTTCTGAACTACTGCCTTTTATAGCACCAGAAATTCCCTCTTTTCAACTACTGCATTTTTTAGCATAAGAAATTCTCTCTTTTCAACTACTGCCTTTTTTACCACCAGAAATTCCTTCTTCTGAACTACTGCCTTTTTTAGCACCAGAAATCCCCTCCTTTTTTCAACACCACAATATTCCATTTTTTATAACAGTTTTTTTTTTAAGGAAATGGAAATTCCTCATTTTCTTGTCATTTTCCCTCTTCTTCACTAGAAATGCTTTCTTTTTTTTGCCTGTTTTCTAATCTTAAAATTATTTTTGCCTATTTTATGTTTTTATTTCTTCTTTTTTTCTTCTTCTTCTAGTTCTTCAGAACTAGAAATGTCCTCTTTTCTATTGCTTTCTTTTCTACCAGAACTGTTCTCATTTCTGTCGTCTTTTTCATTTGATCTTCTTTTCTTTTCCTTCTGTCCCCATAGCTTTTACTTCAGGTTCAATCTGTCTGTATGTCATCTTAAAAAAATAGTTTCTCCCATATTTTGTTGTTATTGTCGTTATTTTTTTCTGCTGATGTTTTGTTGTAGTTCGTCTGTTTGTTCTTTGTTAATCTCTACATCGACCTAATTAATAATGGACTCTTTACAATGTAATGGGATCTTTTTTTTTTTAAATTTTTAATTTTTTTTTTTTTACTGTAGTTGCACGTGCTTTGTGCCCAAGAAATGAGAGTATACATTTAGCTTTCAGCCTTTCATAAGGTGTGCCTTTTGTGTATGATGTTGTTTTGTCGTTGTTGTTGTTGTTTTATTCACGTGCGTTATAATCTCCCTCTTCAGTGATAAGCTGTAAGGAATGGCCTTGTGTCAGAGGCATCTCTTGATTAACAGGGAGGTGCCACGCGAGTGAGTCAGTCGTATGGTTGACGAGGGGAACATTCAGAACTGTACAGTTAGACACGTTCGAGTACATGGTACAGCTGTTTCATGATGCAGCTGACGTTGATGGTTTGTCACTATAAAAATGATTAATTGCATGTGCAAACTGACGCCATTACACGTCGTGTTGTTTCGTTTGTTTTTAATTGTTATTATTATCATCATTTGTTCTTTTGGTTTCGCGATGTTTGCGTGACGTTGTTAAATAGTATCATGTTGTGAAGAGCCAGTGGATCTGATGAAGCTGAATCTCGATACCCAGCGCCCCGACTGACGTCCCCTTACACAGCTTATTCCACTTCCGTGTTCAGGTCCACGTGCTGTCAACAGCGCACTGTCTTTGTACTGCTGTCGCTTCGGGTTCTCTAAGTATTGTGTTCCTAAAGTACGTCATGGCCATGGTATACACAGGACATTGTGGTCTGGTTCTGGTTGGAACGCATTATGGCCTGGTTCTGGTTGGAATGCACTGTGTTCTGGTTGGAACATATTGTGGTCTGGTTCTGGTTGGAATTGTGGTCTGGTTCTGGTTGGAACTCATTGAGGTCTGGTTCTGGTTAGAACTCATTGTGGTCTGGTTCTGGTTGGAACTCATTGTGGTCTGGTTCTGGTTGGAACTCATTGTGGTCTGGTTCTGGTTGGAACTCATTGTGGTCTGGTTCTGGTTGGAACTCATTGTGGTCTGGTTCTGGTGGGAACACATTGTGGTCCGGTTCTGGTTGGAACACACTGTGTTCTGTTTCTGGTCTAAACATGGAACTCGTCCATTCCGAATACTGCATGCATACGTGCTTTGTTTGGACAGGACAGTTCCCCTGTGGGATGCCGGGGGATGTACAAATACACATAGCATCCCAACCTTCGTAAAATTCTGTGCTGGAAATGTCCTCTTTTTGTACCGGTATCTTTGTGTCTGCCTTTGTTTTCGTCCACCACCATTGTCTATTTTTTTGCCTTCCCATTTCCATTTCTCCATTTTCGTTTTAGCAAACCTTCATACATTATTTTTCCTATTTTTTCCACATTCTACGATGTACTGTATGTGCTGTTTTCCATATGTGATTCGTTAGGAGATTGTAAACACTGGGTTGGGCACTAACTGTCCTCTCGACAGTTTTATTTGCTTCTTTGACCATTTTAAAGGGTGTTATGTGTGTATCTTTGAATTATTTTACAATCCTTTTTCAAAGACTTTTTTTGTATTCTGGGGACGATGAATTAAGCGGAAGGACTTACCATGTTCACCTGAAGGATTTTAATTGGTTTTTGTCACGAACTGTGTTGTTTAGCAGATGTTTTCGTGCGTGTGTGTGTGTGTGTGTGTGTGTGTGTGTGTGTGTGTGTGTGTGTGTGTGTGTGTGTGATATTTTCCCTTCCTTTTTGTCATCTTTTTCCTTTTTTAAAAAACAACAACAAAACTTTATGCCTTGCTGGTCCATTCACCGTTGTTGATTTTTTTGTTTTGTTGGTTTTTTTGTGTGTGTGCAAAGCATTGTGAATCTTTATGTCCCTTTCTGGACCTGACAGGCTAATTTGGCAGTCTTTCTGTGTTGCAGTCTTCTTTATTTTACACTCAAGGCGTGTGAGGTACCACTGGACTTTATATACCTGTTATCATGTTCAGTTTTGTTTATCATGTACGCATTTTTTATGTTTATGTTTAGGTTAGTATTTTTCTTTTTTTTTATTAGTCCCTTGATGACGACAACAATGTAGGAATGGTCACCGTCAGAGGCTTGTCCTAGATGTATGCGACATTAATGCGACTGTTTTTGTGCCTAATTTTATTTTATTTTCCACATGTGTGTGTGTGTGTGTGTGTGTGTGTGTGTGTGTGTGTGTGTGTGTGTGTTTCCTTCTTCATGTTCTACGGAATAGTATTTACAGTTTTTCAGCCTTGATGTGGCCCCGTGTGGTCGGCTGGGCTATGAGCAACAGAAGATAAAACGATACGCCCCTCGTGCATAAACTGAAACCTGCAATGGTAACAACACCTAAACCTCGCCGCTGAATTGCGTCTGTATGACAACAAAGAGCACGTTAATTGTATGTACAAGTCATAACTGTCAGACCTTTTTTCTGAATGGTAGGCTATACAGAAATTTGTTCACCAGAAGCGATTTAGACACATATGCATATGCTCATTTCGCGCGCGCATGCTCGCACACACACACACGCGCGCGCGCGCATACACACACACACACACAGAAATTGGGGAAATAATGGTGATTAGGTGGTGTAATGGAAAGTATCAGTCATTTTACCAATAGATTTATTCATAACAAATTTCCTAATCCACATTGATTTAGGACTTCAGCAAATGACGTTACATAATGCTGGAGGGAAAAAAACACACTGTGGATTATCAATGTATCTTATGCTTAAAGCCCCCACCCCAACCCCCTCCCCTGTTCTTACATGTGGAGGATTAGAGAGCCAAGTGATAAATGATGTACTTAAACGGCGTTAGAGCAGTCACACAGTACATTGTTAATGGTGATCAGAACGCTGACAGACTAAATTGGGAGATGAACAAGAGAAACTTCACTGGAAAGGAGATGACATCCCAGGCCGGAATAGCAGCCAGTTTTCAGAGTAGGTTGGGTTTTTTTTAACCACTTTTATGCATTTGTTTGTTGTTGTTGTTTTGTTGTTGTTAAAAAGAAATATGTTGATTCAACATCATCGACAAACTATCGCCAAAATTTGTTCTTTTTTTCTGTACAAGTTACTTACTACTTACTTTTGTTTATCTGCGGCGAAACTATCACAACCATCAGGGAAAACAATAGCTTGAAACAAACAGTCGGCATGAATGATGTCATGCCTTCCACAATCATATCCTCCAAGGGCCGTAATCAAGAGACCATCGTGCCTGCATCAAAAGCTGTGCCTGTGGGCAAATTACCTGAGGCAAAACAAACAGCCCAAGGGTAAGCAATAGCCGTTATTCAGGAACCCTCTAATCTACACTGGGTCTTCAAACCCAGAGGCAAATTTGCCCTAACTAGTTACCTGCCAAGGGTGAGTGCCCTCAAAGCAGAGACAAATGTGGCAGATCCTTTTATGGCGTTGTTTTTATAGAGGGGAAACAGGCGTGCTTTGCGGATAGCGTGTTTTACTAACTCTCTCAACAATGCCCTGAACTGCGGTGCCATGATAAGTAAAAGAGCATGCGCAGAAGGGAATCACCAGGATTTTTAATCATGGACGATGGTTTAGCTTCCTGAGTGCACCTGTCTTGAACACGAAGTTAAGTTAGCCTTCAAGGTAAACTGTATCCGCAAGTCCCTACCATGTCATGGGTAAATTGCATAATGGCAAAATGAAGTTTATATTGAATATGGTCCCAGGAGTCACGGCGTGACTGTTGTGACCCCTCTCATTTGCATTTGACCTTGGAAAGCTCGATCAGTGGCAATACGAACATGGCTACATTTTACAGCACTCTGCACGTGAACAACTGGAAGAGGGGGGTGGTAGTTGACTGGAGGAACGTAACGGAATCTTTCTGAGAAGCAGAAGTGAGCTGCATTTCATGGGACAGTGAGTGGTAAGGGAATAAGTAGAAAAGACTGTGCTTTTGATTCTCTTCTGTTTCTTCGAGGCATAATGGTCATCGATGTCTTTCCAGAAAAAACAAAAACAACCCCCCCCCCCCCCCCAAAGAAAAACAACAACAAAAAAACAACTCCGAACATACGCTGTCGAATATGTCCTTCACCAACACACACACACACACACACACACACACACACACACACACACACACACACACACACACACACACACACACACACACGTGCATGCTAATGGAGACAACACAACACGGTGGACATGGAATGAAAGGTTGCCTTCAGTTACTTAGGGGGCATCGGTTTTTTTTCTTCTCTTAAATAAAACAAAAAGAAATAATCATCAAGAACAACAACAATAACAACAAAAAAGAGAAATTATGTACGTTTCGTATCTAACATCGAACTGCAGTATGATTCGTTTTAGAACCAAGATATTGGAATCACTAGGTATGTTTTTCTGTGAAATGTAGACGGTTTTGAAAATGGGGCCTAAACTATTTATCTGTTTGTTTATTTATTTCTTGACAAGCGTTTGTTTATCTGTGTTCGTTTATTGTTTTCATTTTATTTTAGTTGATGTTAGTTACATCGTATTTTGTTAATGCCTGCAAATTAGAAGTGGATTAATATGTTTTCTACAGCACAGCTCAAATTATTATTCCGTTGTCTTTAGTTGTGGCTTTTTTTTTTTTTCATAAAGTAGATTCTGGTTTACAACCTCTATTCTTATGCTTCTGTGTCTGCTCAGTCTTAATCATATAGGTGTTTATGCAGCCACGAGCAATGAGGGAAATCACCCTACCCCCTTGCCCCCCCCCCCCCCCCCCCCCTCCGGCACCTCCCTGCACCCGCCCCCCCCCCTTCTTCCCTCCACCCTTTGCCCCCTCCCAACCCCCAACCCCCATGAACCGGAAGTCCTGACAGGAAATACAGGGTATGTGGTGTCATTGTAGTTTCAAAGGTCCATTTACGAAGCTAGTGGGCGAAAGTTGATTGTGTTGTTTTGAGTTACTGCCTTCCTGCTTGGGGTACACACACACACAACACACACACACACACACACACACACACACACACAACACACACACACACACACACACACACACACACACACACACACACACACACACACACACACACTGACATGGATGGATGGCATCAGCGTTAAACCACACTGTGTCTTGCAAAACGAACAGCAGATCACTGTGCCTGTCTGCACCCTTTACTTTACTCAGGGAGGGAACTCGGGGACAGTGAAGAGAAGCGAGTTCAATGCCTTCAGCCTTGCGGTTATATATAATTAACTTAATTTGAGAGTTTGCGAGCGATAAACATCGTGACTGCGTGTGCGTCTGTGTCAGTCAATCAGCACAAACACGAGAGAAAAAGACGAAGATTGACAGAAAAAAAAAAGAAAAAAAAAGACAAGACAAAAAAAAGAAAAAAAAAAAAAAAGAAAAAAAAGAAAGAAAAAAACCAGGACAGTTGTGACGATCAAGCATGTAATATGCAGATTGCGTTTGTCTGGCCATTGACTTGTTTTTTGTCTTCTTTTTTTTTTTTATAATGTCTGGCTGCTCACCTGATTTTCAATTTTTGACCTACATTTTTTTTTTTTTTTCAAAACTGATTGTTCTTATTTCTTTCCGTTTTTGCCTCTTTTTCTCGTTTTTGTTTCTTTTTTATGTATGAATACACTGCCATTCACTTATTCTCTCTCTCTCTCTCTCTCTCTCTCTCTCTCTCTCTCTCTCTGTGTGTGTGTGTGTGTGTGTGTGTGTGTGTGACATGGAGACCCATACTCAGCCAGCTAGTCTCACATTGTCTACATAGTCTCTCACATCGTGCACCGCATGGTATTGTTTGTATTATACTGTATTGCATGCTTTTCGTATAGCTTTCCTGTCACCATTGGATGTCTCATTGGCCTGTGCTTTTTTTTTCCCGTCTGTGGAGTGGGTGGGGAGAACCTGTCGTCACAGTGCTAAACCACTTTCCTTTCTCCCTGTCTTGTTCCACGTTTGTTTGCTTTGACCTTTCTGTCTGTGTGTATGTATATATCGATATACATGTCTGTCTATCTATCTATATATCTATATATATTAGAGTGAACAATAAATCTAGGCCCTGATGTCTTCGTTTTCCACAAAGGATAGGGAAGAGGCGTCCAAACCCAATCTTGGGTTCAGATTTTTAACCCTAAAAACGTATTTTGCGCGATATAAAACAATGACAAGTCTTGTCACTTCTGAATATTTATGTTTTAAGGGGCACATTTTATGATGATGATGGGGGGGGGGGGGGGAAGCGGGTGAGGGGGGAAGAGGAGAACCCCAGCCTGCATGTCAGTGACTGGAGAAAGAAATAAAGAAGCTGGAATCTAGGGTTTCCTGGACGGATGGGATGGTCTGCCCATTGTGCCTCTCTCGCCTCATCATGTACAGGGGAGGGAATAAAAGGGCCGAGTCGTCTTTCCCTCTTTCTGAAAAGCACAGTCCTCGGTCTCTTTGCGGTATTCTCCTTCGCTGACAGAAAAAAAAAAAAGAGAGTAGGACTTGGATGTTTCCCCTGCCGAGCCATGTGAAAGAAAAAGAAAAGAAAAAAAAAAGGAATGGGAATGACACAGCAGGTTATCTTTAGAGAATAAACGAGAAAATAACTTCAGGGTCAGTTTCCTTCTTTGGACAGAAGCACAGAATGTAGAGCAAGAAGAAACTGCCACGCAGTTGGGTTTTTTTCTGTTTTTTTTTTCAGGGTTTTTTGGTGTTTTTTTGTTGTTGTTTTTTTTTACTTGAAAAAATGTTTTTGTCACGAAAAAGAAATCAAGAAAATTATTATCAAAACATCAGTGTGATGGGAAACAATGTTACGTATGTTATATATATATTCTGAATGGAGTGGGGAGAAAAAAAAGAAGAAAAGAAAAGAAGAAAAACGTATGGGAAAACCAAATGAAAAGTGTCTCTTGTCTGAAGGTCACATTGATCATGATGTTATTGGGTTTGTTTTTTGTTGTTGTTGTTGTTGTTGTTGTTTTTCCGTTTTGTTTTTTGTTTATGTCACGTTGAGTCATTATCACGCCCGCTAATTACGTTAGCCACGCCCTGCTTTCATCGCTCTGTGAAGGTCACGTATAAGCTTAAAAAAGAAAAGTATATATAATTATAATTATATATATATATATATATATATATATATATATATAAATGCATGCAATGGCTTAGCAGTACGTATATAAAAACGTTAACATGATGCATGATTTATGAGCACGTTTGCTTGGATAAGAAGTGTTGAAATGGAACTACATTTTTATGCTACGTTTTGGGGGGGCTGTATGTGCTCCGAAATCTTTAATTGATTCTTCTTCACATTACTATCAAGCGCGACAGAATATCGATACTGCATGCATGGAATTTATGATTATGGACGTTGCATTAACCAAACCTCATGATGAAAAAGCCATACAGTGTTTTCTGAGAAGCTTGCCTTGAGCAGTTTTAGTCTCTGGTCTGTTTAAAATACATATCAGTTGGAATCTTCTTGTCTTGATCAAATGTGCACTCCTTTGTTACGTGTTTCGTCAATAAAGACTCGAAAGTGTTTGTCCATGTTGGTGATTCAATTCGACGTGTGTTTGATTCTACTCGATGCTCTTACGTAACTCTCTCTCTCTCTCTCTTTCTCTGTGTCAGTCTTTCTCTCTCTCTCTTTCTCTGTCTTTTCCGTCTCCTTCTGTATGTGTGTGTGTGTGTGTGTGTGTGTGTGTGTGTGTGTGTGTGTGTGTTTCTCTGCCTCTCTTTCTGTGTCTTTTCCTTCTCTCTCTCTTTCTATCTCTGTCTGTCTGTGTGTCTTTCTCTGTCTCTCTTTCTGTCTCTGTCTTTCTTCTCTCTCTTTCTCTCACCTCTCTCTCTCTCTTTCTGTCTATCTTACTCTGCCCCCCTCTCTCTCTGTCTTTCTGTGTCTCTATTTCTGACTCTCTCTCTCTCTCTCTCTCTCTCTCTCTCTCTCTCTCTTTCTGTCTTTCTTCTACACAAGGTCTTAACTCACTCAGTACGGCCAGTCCTCTCTTCTCCTCTACACAGACCCCTCGGATGTCCAGTGGGTGTCTGAATGACCCAACCTTTAGCTTCCGTCGTCAGAATTGTGGTATTCTTTGTCAACATTCACCTCTTCAGTATAAGAGCCTTCCTCTTGCAATATTTTGATGATGGTAATTGGGGTGAAACGCCGTCTCTTTCGCCGTTCGTATGGAGAGAGTTAAAGGATGTGATCAAGGACATTGTGACCAAAGGGAAATATTCCCGGGTTCTTGAAGTCAGAACCAATATCAGTGACGCCCGGCGTGTTGAAATGTTCTGCAACAAATAACTTGAATGTTCCCTGCTTCTACAGAAGCAATGTGTGCGTTGGTTTTTTGTTGTTGTTGTTGTTGTTTGTTTGCTGGTTTGTTTGTTGTTGTTGTTGTTGTTTTTTTTGTTTGTTTTTTTTTTGGGGGGGGAGTGAGGTGGGAGGAGGGTTATACTTGTTCATTGTTGTTTCGTGTTGCTGTTTTTTTTGTGTTTTTTTCTTGCGCTGTATTAAATTCTGGTGACAATCACTGCTCTGTACCCTACTGTGTAGTTCGTGATCATGTACAATGTGCCGCGTTGAACGGCAGAGAAATAATTGTTTCCTCTTCTTCTTCTTCGTTCGTGGGCTGCAACTCCCACGTCACTCGTATGTACACGAGTGGGTTTTTACCCGCCCGCCATGTAGGCAGCCATACTCCGTTTTCGGGTGTGTGCGTGCTGGGTATGTTCTTCTTTCCATAACCCCCCCGACCGCTCACATGGATTACAGGATCTTTAACGTGCGTATTTGATCTTCTGCTTGTGTAAACACACGAAGGGCGTTCAGGCACAAGCAGGTCTGCACATAATTATGTTAACTTGGGAGATCGGAAAAATCTCCATCCTTTACCCATCAGGCGCCGTTACCGAGATTCGAACCCGAGACCCTCAGATTGAAAGTCCAGCGCGTTCATTAATCTCTAGGCTATTGTGCCCGTCTAAATTGTTTCTTTTGGGTTGTGTAACTCCATCTGTGCAATCGATGTTCTCTGTGCAGTCCTGGCTATCCCACCCCACGGAAAGGAGATGTCACAGTCTGGCGCCACCTTTTTTCTTTCCCTCTGCGTGTACACATGGAGTGGTGGCCTAGTGGTAACGCATCCGCCTAGGAAGCGAAAGAATCTGAACGCACAGGTTCGAATCCCACCACAGTCGCCGGCCAGATTTTTCTCCCCCTGGACGCTAGTCATTCAGATGAAACGATAAAAACCGAGGTCCAGTGTGCAGCATGCACTTTGTGCCCGTTAAAGTACCCGTGAAGAAGCGTTTGGATTCCAGGCAAGAGCATCAGCAATTCAAAAGCTCTGGAAAGCCAGCCTATTCAAGAGCAACGGTAACTCAAACCCCCTCGAAAACCAACTTATTCAACAATTCAAACCATTTGGAAAACCAGCTTATTCTATTCAAGAGTAACACCAGCTCAAAACCTCTGGAAAACCAACTTATCAAGGGCAACACAACAAAAAAGCACAGCAAGAAAAAACAACCACCAAAACAGCAGCAACAACAACAACAACAAAGTTGAATGTCCCCGGGATAGGCCGTCTGTTCGAGAGCAAAACAAAAACAGACAAAACAACAACAACAGCAAAACAACAAACGACAGGAAAGCGGTGGGGTGGGGTTCCCCAAAATTGTTCTTATCCACACAGAAAACAAAACTCAAAACCTCCTGAAGGAGCAGTCAATTGAAGACGCCTCCCCCATCCGCACCCCTCACCACCTCCCTCGCCCCCACAAATACAAAATGTATAGGAAAAGACAGTCAACAGTGATTTTTTTTTTTTTAAACACCAAACAAACCACTCTATTTTTAGTACTCCGATCAATAGCACACACACACACACACACACACACACACACACACACACACGTACATACACAATGAGATAAATACATTAAATTTATCCTGATGTTGGGGTTTACTGACAAACACACCAAGCATCACCCGTGAACTGGCCATGGGCTAACGGACGTGGTTCGATAATCCCTCACTTAAGTGTTCGTTATGTTTGTCACGACCACCTGTGCCCAGCCCAGCCCATGAAATAGAGTCGACGAAAGGTCGCGTGCATTTCGCAAGCTTAGTGCAACGACCTTGGTATATTAGAGAAAGACCGCGTTCGTTAGGAGACGGCTTACTGATGCGTTTGCAGACAATCAGAAACAGATCACTACCTGCTTTGCGAACACACGGTGAAAAGGGAAAAAAAAGAGGATAATGGTAATGTCGAATGTCAGCAAAATGTGTCAAGTTACCACACTGAGGTAGGCTAAAGCGACGGGATTAACAGCCCAGTGGTTAAAACGCTGGACTTTCAATCGCGTGGTCCAAGACTCGAATCCCGGTCTCGGCACAGCCTGGGTCGGTTGAAGGGTGGAGATTTGATCCCCCTATCTTCCAGGTCAATAGATGTACAGAGCTGAGGATCAAACACACGTCGAAGTAAAGAAAGCAACCCAGACAAGACCAAGAACGATTCAAAACCTGCGTGATAATCCAGTCAAGAGCAGAAAGAGACGATTCAAAACCTGCGTGATAATCCAGTCAAGAGCAGAAAGAGACGATTCAAAACCTGCGTGATAATTAAGTCAAGAGCAGAAAGAGACGATTCAAAACCTCCGTGATAATCCAGTCAAGAGCAGAAAGAGACGATTCAAAACCTCCGTGATAATCCAGTCAAGAGCAGAAAGAGACGATTCAAAACCTCCGTGATAATCCAGTCAAGAGCAGAAAGACGATTCAAAACCTCCGTGATAATCCAGTCAAGAGCAGAAAGACACGATTCAAAACCTGCGTGATAATCCAGTCAAGACCAGAAAGAGACGATTCAAAACCTCCGTGATAATCCAGTCAAGAGCAGAAAGACGATTCAAAACCTGCGTGATAATCCAGTCAAGAGCAGAAAGAGACGGTACAAAACCTCCGTGATAATCCAGTCAAGAGCAGAAAGAGACGATTCAAAACCTGCGTGATAATCCAGTCAAGAGCAGAAAGAGACGATTCAAAACCTGCGTGATAATCCAGTCAAGAGCAGAAAGAGACGGTACAAAACCTCCGTGATAATCCAGTCAAGAGCAGAAAGAGACGATTCAAAACCTGCGTGATAATCCAGTCAAGAGCAGAAAGAGACGATTCAAAACCTCCGTGATAATCCAGTCAAGAGCAGAAAGAGACGGTACAAAACCTCCGTGATAATCCAGTCAAGAGCAGAAAGACGATTCAAAACCTCCGTGATAATCCAGTCAAGAGCAGAAAGAGACGATTCAAAACCTGCGTGATAATCCAGTCAAGATCAGAAAGACGATTTAAAACCTCCGTGATAATCCAGTCAAGAGCAGAAAGACGATTCAAAACCTCCGTGATAATCCAGTCAAGAGCAGAAAGACGATTCAAAACCTGCGTGATAATCCAGTCAAGAGCAGAAAGAGACGATTCAAAACCTCCGTGATAATCCAGTCAAGAGCAGAAAGACGATTCAAAACCTGCGTGATAATCCAGTCAAGAGCAGAAAGAGACGGTACAAAACCACCGTGATAATCCAGTCAAGAGCAGAAAGAGACGATTCAAAACCTGCGTGATAATCCAGTCAAGAGCAGAAAGAGACGATTCAAAACCTCCGTGATAATCCAGTCAAGAGCACAAAGAGACGGTACAAAACCTCCGTGATAATCCAGTCAAGAGCAGAAAGAGACGATTCAAAACCTGCGTGATAATCCAGTCAAGAGCAGAAAGAGACGATTCAAAACCTCCGTGATAATCCAGTCAAGAGCAGAAAGAGACGGTACAAAACCTCCGTGATAATCCAGTCAAGAGCAGAAAGACGATTCAAAACCTGCGTGATAATCCAGTCAAGAGCAGAAAGAGACGATTCAAAACCTGCGTGATAATCCAGTCAAGATCAGAAAGACGATTCAAAACCTCCGTGATAATCCAGTCAAGAGCAGAAAGACGATTCAAAACCTCCGTGATAATCCAGTCAAGAGCAGAAAGACGATTCAAAACCTCCGTGATAATCCAGTCAAGGGCAGAAAGACGATTCAAAACCTCCGTGATAATCCCGTCAAGAGCAGAAAGACGATTCAAAACCTCCGTGATAATCCAGTCAAGAGCAGAAAGAGACGATTCAAAACCTGCGTGATAATCCAGTCAAGAGCAGAAAGAGACGATTCAAAACCTCCGTGATAATCCAGTCAAGAGCAGAAAGAGACGGTACAAAACCTCGGTGATAATCCAGTCAAGAGCAGAAAGACGATTCAAAACCTCCGTGATAATCCAGTCAAGAGCAGAAAGAGACGATTCAAAACCTGCGTGATAATCCAGTCAAGATCAGAAAGACGATTCAAAACCTCCGTGATAATCCAGTCAAGAGCAGAAAGACGATTCAAAACCTCCGTGATAATCCAGTCAAGAGCAGAAAGACGATTCAAAACCTGCGTGATAATCCAGTCAAGACCAGAAAGAGACGATTCAAAACCTCCGTGATAATCCAGTCAAGAGCAGAAAGACGATTCAAAACCTGCGTGATAAATCCAGTCAAGAGCAGAAAGAGACGGTACAAAACCACCGTGATAATCCAGTCAAGAGCAGAAAGAGACGATTCAAAACCTGCGTGATAATCCAGTCAAGAGCAGAAAGAGACGATTCAAAACCTGCGTGATAATCCAGTCAAGAGCAGAAAGAGACGATTCAAAACCTCCGTGATAATCCAGTCAAGAGCAGAAAGAGACGGTACAAAACCTGCGTGATAATCCAGTCAAGAGCAGAAAGAGACGGTACAAAACCTCCGTGATAATCCAGTCAAGAGCAGAAAGACGATTCAAAACCTCCGTGATAATCCAGTCAAGATCAGAAAGAGACGATTCAAAACCTGCGTGATAATCCAGTCAAGATCAGAAAGACGATTCAAAACCTCCGTGATAATCCAGTCAAGAGCAGAAAGACGATTCAAAACCTCCGTGATAATCCAGTCAAGAGCAGAAAGACGATTCAAAACCTCCGTGATAATCCAGTCAAGAGCAGAAAGCCGATTCAAAACCTCCGTGATAATCCAGTCAAGGGCAGTAAGACGATTCAAAACCTCCGTGATAATCCAGTCAAGAGCAGAAAGACGATTCAAAACCTCCGTGATAATCCAGTCAAGAGCAGAAAGACGATTCAAAACCTGCGTGATAATCCAGTCAAGAGCAGAAAGACGATTCAAAACCTCCGTGATAATCCAGTCAAGAGCAGAAAGACGATTCAAAACCTCCGTGATAATCCAGTCAAGAGCAGAAAGACGATTCAAAACCTCCGTGATAATCCAGTCAAGAGCAGAAAGAGACGATTCAAAACCTCCGTGATAATCCAGTCAAGAGCAGAAAGAGACGATTCAAAACCTCCGTGATAATCCAGTCAAGAGCAGAAAGAGACGATTCAAAATTTCCGTGATAATCCAGTCAAGAGCAGAAAGACGATTCAAAACCTCCGTGATAATCCAGTCAAGAGCAGAAAGACGATTCAAAACCTCCGTGATAATCCAGTCAAGAGCAGAAAGACGATTCAAAACCTCCGTGATAATCCAGTCAAGAGCAGAAAGACGATTCAAAACCTCCGTGATAATCCAGTCAAGAGCAGAAAGACACGATTCAAAACCTCCGTGATAATCCAGTCAAGAGCAGAAAGAGACGATTCAAAATTTCCGTGATAATCCAGTCAAGAGCAGAAAGACGATTCAAAACCTCCGTGATAATCCAGTCAAGAGCAGAAAGAGACGATTCAAAACCTCCGTGATAATCCAGTCAAGAGCAGAAAGAGACGATACAAAACCTCCGTGATAATCCAGTCAAGATCAGAAAGAGACGATTCAAAACCTCCGTGATAATCCAGTCAAGATCAGAAAGAGACGATTCAAAATTTCCGGGGTAAAAGCAGCCCAGTTAAGATTAAAAACA
>NC_134886.1:42867248-42877248 GCF_041734735.1 Babylonia areolata
AACAGTTAATTCATCTGGAAAAGTTCTAAAAAGTTCTTCTTCACTGCTGAACAATTCAGTCAGGTCAGAACTCATTGAAATAACCATTTCGTTCACGAACTCGAGGCTTACACATGTTGCGGCACATATTGTCGCCATGCACATAATTATTGTCGCCGGTAATGTATGGCAGGAGAGACAACAAAAAATCAACTGCACCGGCGACACTGCATGCAAACTATAACATATTGCGGCATATAATGTCGCCGGGAATCACCTCAACAGTTGCGTAGCTGTTGTCCTGGTGGTGGTGGTGTGTTCGTGCGCGCATGAGTGTGTGAGTATGTGTGAGTATATGCGTGCGCGCATTACAAGGTGTGTTTGTGTGTGAAAGTACGTTGAAGTTGTGTTTGTGTATGTGTGTGTGTGTGTGTGTTCGTGCGTCTGTGTGTGTGTGTGTGTGTGTGTGTGTGTGTGTAAGTGGGTTCTTGCGTGCGTGCGCGCACGGCGGCGATCGCACCCTGTATTATCTGGCGCTTATATCTTTGCCATCGTGTTGTCTCCGCCACTTGGCTGGGTCATAAAACTTACAACTTTTGTGTCTGTTGTGCTCACTGTGTCGATGTGTGTGTGTGTGTGTGTGTGTGTGTGTGTGTGTGTGTGTGTGTGTGTGTGTGTATGCTAGCGCGTGCATTTGAATTATGTATGTGAATATGTATATGTGTATGTGGGTGGTGGGTGTGTATGTGGGCGATGGGTATATATGAGGGTGGGCGGGGAGGCGTCAGATGGTCCGTGTGTGTGCGTGTGTGTATGTGTGCGTATGCGTGTGCGTGTGTGTGTGTGTTCTTAAACGTGGGTCTTTGTCTTACGTGTGACGTATCCTCGTCGGCCCCTTCACATCTGCACCTGGGGTGGGGCGCTCCAAGCTGGGGCCATAAAAAGGCCATAAAAGTGGCCCATAAAAGGTTGGAAGTTTGTTTCAGGCAGCGGGATCAAAGCATAGTGCGGCGGCTTGGCCAAAGAATGGGGGGGGGGGGGGGCGGGGGGGGAGTGGGGGTGGTGGTAAATTTTACTGGTTGGTGATAATATATCGAGGTCCAACAATGTCAGTGTACGCGCACGCGCCGTGTGTGTGTGTGTGTGTGTGTGTGTGTGTGTGTGTGAAAACAATCAATAAAATCGAAACGAAAATATTTGGGGGTTTTTTAGTGCAAAGAGCGGTAATTGCTACACACAACTGATTAATTGCCTTCATGAATTATCCGTGCTAAATCTTACAGCGGCAAAACGCTGTGTGTGTGTGTGTGTGTGTGTGTGTGTGTGTGTGTGTGTGTGTGTGTGAAAACAATCTATAAAAAGAATCGAAAACATGAACAATCCATGCAAACACTGACGCATAACCCCACCCCTCAAAACCATATGCCTTAAATAAATCATACAATTAATCAATATCTTTTATTTACCTGTTTATATGTTGCTAATCGCATTCCTTTTTTTGCTAATTAATGCTTAATCATACCGATTCAAATCTTTGTTGATTTGTCAAGTTCGCTTACTGTTATCATTAGCATTTCGTTCTAGGGATGTTCTATTGTAATCTCATTTTTCAAGCAAAATTTCACCAATTATAATTATCCAACACACACACACACACACACACACACAAATGAACAGTTATTTTTCCCTCACCAGTAGCCGTCCTTTTCCCCCGATCTTTGTCAAGTAACACTGATGGCTAAAAGACGCTAAACTGAAGAAGGGACAACAACAACAACAACAACAACAACAACACACACACACACACACACACACACACACACACACACACACACACAAATGAACAGTTATTTTTCCCTCACCAGTAGCCGTCCTTTTCCCCCGATCTTTGTCAAGTAACACTGATGGCTAAAAGACGCTAAACTGAAGAAGGGACAACAACAACAACAACAACAACAACACACACACACACACACACACACACACACACACACACACACACACACACACACACACACGCACGCACACACACACACACGTTCGCGGTGAGCCTGTCTCTTGATTGATCTAATTTCTTCTTCTTCTTTTCAAGTTTCTTCGAGTCTTTTTTTTCTTTTTTTTAAATATATATTTCATACCGGCTCTGATTATTTCATTTGTTTGTGCTCTTTGTGCCTTTCTTTCTCGTTTTATTTTTCTTTCTTTTATTCTTTCTGCCGTGGCTTTGTTGGTTCTTCGGTGGTCATTTTATTCAAATTTAAAGATATAATTTACATGTATTCGAATGTGATGGAAATGGTCTTTCGATGTACATCTTAGACTGAGAGTGGTGCTATTGTAAATGAATGTTCGTGGAGTGACGGTAGTGATGTGACAGAGGATGATAATTTGAACTGAAGCTTCATACACGCTTCTTCACACTGCGTGTTACAACAACAGAACCGAGGATTGTAACGGAGACGAGCTTGCTTCGCTGCTGACGGCGAACAGCTACGCCAAGTAAGCTGTCTGTATCTGCATTATTCTGACACGGGAAAAATCTCAGTGAATCTTGAAAAAAACTATACGTTACAAAAAACAAACAAACAAAACAAAACAAAAAACAACAACAAAGAACAACCAAAAACAAAAAAAACAACCAAAAAAAACCCAACAAAGACAAACAGCAACAACAACAACAACAACACACACACACACACACACTTTTTGTATATATATATCCCCATCATAATGTCATTAACACACCACCACACAGCACAACTTCATTACCATGTTCTTGATTTTGCTTATTTCCTTTTTTATCATCGTCATCATCATCGTCATCATGATTATTATTATCATTATCATTATTATGCTAATGTCCATTCTGTGTGGGTTAAGATTGCAAAGAAGAGAGATCAAGGGAAAACCACTAAGAATAACACCAAATCCCTCCAGACTTTTAATTCACCACGGGCACCATAAGAAGAAGGATATGATGATGATGATGATGATGATGATGATGATGATGAAACCACTGCTTTGCTCAATCAATTTTATTTTCTTTTTTTTTCTCTTTTTTTTTTTTTAATGCATTAAAATATATAACCAGGGACGGTGCGGACGTTTTCTGACCAGCTCTCCCGTCCACCAACTTTGCTCACTGCAGAGATGTTCTGAATGTGAACTTAGCAGATTTCACGAGAAAAAGTGCTGAGCCTTATGTGACTTGAGCTTTCCGTTCTTTCTTTCTTTTCTTTCTTTTTTTTTCTTCTTTTTACTACTACTTTTCTTTCCTTTTGAAAATATGCAGCGGTAGCAGTCAGCGCAATGAGCACCTCTGTGTCAAAATATTTCGGAAAGACTGGCAGCAAGAAGACACAGGAAAGTTCTTCTTCACTGTGTGAAAGCCCGGAGACGAGAGAGACAAGGCAAAGCAAGAAGAAACAAGTGAGTGACAACAGTATACATGAAGATAAAGACATGGCTCTTCATGTTAAATTAGAAGAAATCAACAAAAAGCTAGAAATGTTAATGGATACCCAGAAAGACGTTAAACAAATACGTGACGATATGGACAAACTGACAGCAAATCTAACTGAACAGATAGACTGGTTAAAAAGTGTTATCTTCGAACTTCAGACAGATAAGGACAAATTAAACACAGACGTAAAAAAATTAAAAGATGAAAACTTTAGCCTGCGTGGTCAACTGGAACAGCAAAAGACTGAGATAAAGAACTATAGGTGGGCACAGAATGACCTGGAACAACACGGCCGTATGTGGAACGTGCGTGTTTTTGGTGTCAAGGAAGAAACTCAGGGGAAAAGGCGAAAGTGTTGAAGACTGTGTAAAAAAATGTACAGAGATCTTTACCAACAAGGTGGGTGTTTCGGTGGATGCAGAGGACATAGAAATGGCTCACCGCTCAGGTCGTCCTGGAACTGGCAAACCACGCCCCATCTTGGTGAGGTTCTACTCTCGGCAAAAAAAGAAAAGTGTGCTAGAGAACCGGAGAAAGTTGAAACAGAGTGGGATATCGATTGGTGAGGACTTAACCAAACTGAATTATAACCTACTAATGAACGCACAAAAACACTCTGCAACTCTTTCTGCGTGGACATCGAATGGAAAAATATTAGTGAAATTAAAAAATGGCAAAACATTTAAAGTTGACATCAACATGAATTTGGAAGACACTTTCAAAAAAGAGATGATAGGAGGTGCTCATTAAAAACAAATTAGATAACGTAAGAAATCAAATTAGAATTGTTTGCTGTGATTGTCTTTTCACTTTTTGGTGCCTTTCATTCATCTTTTTTTCTCTCTTTTTTTCCTTTTTCTTAATCAAAAAAGGGGGAAGAAAATTCTCTTGAGTTTTTGAGCTTCTGATCCAATGCGTCAGGCTGTCCATGTAAGCCCCCTCGTGCTCAATGCCCAATCATAATTCGGTAAAATACCCTCTCGTATCCCCTTAACCTTTCTACAATTCCCATTTTCTTTAATCATAGTGTAATGAATTTAATACAATTTTTCTCTTTCTTTCATGATTTGCGTTTTGTGTTTTTGCAAACTTTATTGCCTGGAACAAAACAATGACGCATTTTTGAGGTTGTTAATGATGTTGTTTACACTGGGAGAGGAAAGAGTTAAAAATGAGACAGGAAGGATGGGGGTGTCGGGATTTTATCTACATGTGTTCATATTTTGCCAGAAACATGCACTTCTTGACATTTACACAAATATCCTGGTTTACACGCATACGCACACACAATCACTTCACACACATACATACATGCACACGCACGCACGCACACATATTCACAAGAGCGCACACTCACACACATACACAGGAATAATATTGCTCATCCAAACAACCTAACCCTTGTGTTAAATGTTGATGCAACTGTTTTCTCCATGGTCAAAGCAGATAACGGAGGTTATATTGGAGAACTACACAGAACCCGTGTAGTAATGTCGGTGACTTTGAAATGTTTTTGATGCGTATTTGTGGTTGATGTATAAAACAATGAAAGTAAATGAAACGCTTCAATGCCTGCGATGTTACAGCTATAGTGATATTGTATCGTGACACGGTGACATTGTCACAACTATATATGCACTGTTCAAAGTGGGATGGATGTTGTTCACTGGAACCCCTCAATCCTGTTATCAATACCTCTTGATTTTCTTATTTATTTACTGTAAACAGTCTCATTACAGTTTCATTACTCATTGTACATTATTTTTATTTTTCATGAGATATTCAAAAAGTGACATTTTAAACACATGAAAAATGTCCGACAAACATTCGAGGGTAACAGATCAGAGAGTGAATTTGTCGAAATATAAAAAAACAACTTATTTTCTTTTCTGTGCCGGGCAGATATGGAATATTAGATAATAGAGCTAAAACCTAAGCTTTCTTTGAAATGTAAGAAGGAATTGCAATCACGATTTATCTCTAGTCCAACACACACACACACACACACACACACACACACACACACATATGCATGCGTGCACGGACGCACATGCATAAGCACACACACACGCACGCGCGCACACACACGTGCACACACGCGCACGCACACACAAACACAGAGTTTTGATTTTTTTTTTCTTTGATGTGTGTGCATTTGATTGGGGAGGGATGCAGTGTGATTTGAAATGCAGAACAGACCTCCGGGCCGCTCCTCCATACAGGAAGTGGTTTATTTGCTGTTTTTGAAATGTGTGATAAAAGTTATATGGTGGTGGTGGTTTTGTTTCTTTTTGTTTTTCCCCCCCAGATATTTGTTTGTGGGTAAATATTATTAGACCCTCGGATGTCCAGTGGGTGTCTGAAAGACCCAACCTTTAGCTTCGGTCGTCAGAATTGTGGTATTCTTTGTCAACATTCACCTCTTCAGTATAAAGCGTTCCGCTTGTAATATTTGATGATGGTAATTGGGGGTGAAACGCTGTTTAACGTTGTCTCTTTCGCCGTTCGTATGGAGAGAGTTAAAGTGACATCTTTAAATCAACATACAACATTTTGATTTCTTTCCAATTTAGATTGTTGACATTGAGTGTTGTTTTGACCCACTTGTTTTCTGAGTGTAAAGATTATTGCGTCACTCCTCGTCTGAGATATGTCATTGGCCGGCTGGCGTTTTTACTGTCTAGTCTAGCGTGCCAGAGTTATGAATGTTCTGTCTGTTAGGTGAAGTTGTACCTGCGTTACAGTTATTTTTCATTATATTATGAGTGGTCCAGATTTAAGGACATGTCAACAGATATAAATGTATGAAAATGTACACCCGCGCCCGCCATGTGCAACACGGGGTAAACAGAGAACACGTGATTTTTTGTTTTGTTTTTTTGTTTGTTTTTTCACAGCTAAATGGGCTTGTGAACAGATCAATCCTTTTTTTCCGTTTTGTTTTTGTTTTTTTCTTTTCTGCAACACACACACACACACACTCACACACACACACACACACACACACACACACACACTGCACACACACAAATTAATATTGCATCCAACCCTTCAGGAACGCGCGCATTTTAATAACAAGTAGCAAGTGTAGTCATAGCAATACTAAAATATGTGCTCCACCGTTGCATCACTTGGTAAACTATTCGATGTCAATAATGCCAAGATTCAAACTTAAGGGGGAAGTGGGGTGTCTTGGTGTTTCGATTTTTCTTTCTTTGATGTGTGTGTATTTGATTGGGGAGGGATGCAGTGTGATTTGAAATGCAGAACAGACCTCCGGGCCGCTCCTCCCTACAGGAAATGGTTTCATTTGCTGTTTTTGAAATGTGTGATAAAAGTAATATGGTGGTGGTGGTTTTGTTGTTGTTGCTGTTTTTTCTTTTTTTCCCCCAGATATTTGTAAAACGCACGCACTCATTCACCCAAGCACATCCACCCATACACAATTCCTCACTTGCTCGCACACGACACCACACACACACACACACACACACACACACACACACACATACACACACACACGCACGCATCCATGCGTTGTTTTTGTTTTTGTTTGTTTTTTTGTTTTTTTGTTTTTAATGACAGGTTGATGTGTTTGGATGATGAAAAAAAAGAAGGTAAGGGGAAAAGAAAATTAAAAAAAAAAAATTGTGCATGAAGTCCCCCCCCCCCCCCCCCCCCCCCCCCACCCCGTGAGTTTTGCCTGAAGGTCAATGTCAGAGGCATGTCAACAGTTGGAAATGTGAACCTGTACATCCCAGGTCCGCTATATGTGGCACGGGATGACAGTGAACATGTGTTTTGTGCCGAGCTGGATGGATTACGGACAGATTGATGGATCCTGTTTCGGTTTCCTGCACACACACACACATCTCCCTTCCGCATCCCTACCCACCCCCTGTCCCCCCACACCCCACACACATACATACACGCAAACCCCTTTTATTTTTATTTTTTAAATTTTATTTATCTATCTATTTATATATGTACCTTTTTTTTTTCTTTTTTTTTTTTGTAAGCTCCTGTCCATGCTTTAAAAGAATATTGTTTAAAATTATGGACTGCACTTTTTGCTCGAGAGCGAAAGTCCAGATTATCAGCCTTTTTGATTGTTTTTCTTTTTTTTCTTTCAGTACTCCGTGTTATTGCTGTGTTTTGTTTTTGTTTTATATGTATGTGTATTTTCTGTGGAACATTATATATGTGTAATAATCATTCTGTTCTTTGTTTATTTTTATGTTTGATTTTGAACCATTCTTTTCTTTTTTTTATTTTTATGTTCGATTTTGATAAAAACAGACAGGGTTTATCAGATCATGTACAGAGGGGTAGATATGAAATCTTTAGACTATAATTAATGTCTAGTCTTTCAATAATTTCAGCTAATGTTCAGGGCCTAGGTGACTTTCAAAAAAGACGTGATGTCTTTCAGTTTCTTAGACAAAAAATATGTCAATATATTTTTGCAAGATACCCACTTTGTAAGTAAACAAGAGAGACAGATAAGAGCTGAATGGGGATATGAATGCTTTTTTGCATCATATACATCACAATCAAGAGGCGTAGCAATTCTGTTTAATAATAATTTTGATTTCAAAGTAAAAAATATAATTAAGGATGTTCATGGGAACTATCTGATAATATCAATTCAAACTATGGAAAGAGATATCACACTGGTAAATATTTATGGTCCGAATAGGGATAATCCTCAGTTTTATGTAGAATTAAGTAATAAGATTAAAGAAATGGAATCCGAAATAATAGTAATTGGAGGGGACTGGAATCTAGTTTTGAATCCACCATTAGATTACAGTAATTACAAACATGTTAACAATCCTAAGGCACAAACAGAAGTTATTGAATTGACAGGTGATCTAGAACTGGTAGATATATGGCGGGAAATAAATCCAGAAATACTTAGATTTACATGGAGAAGACTAAATCCACTGCAGCAAGCTAGATTAGACTTTTTCTTAATTTCCGAAAATTCACTAGCTAATGTAAAAGATGTAGACATTTTGTTCGGTTATAGGAGTGATCATTCTTTTATTTCAATAAAGTTTGAGTTTAGAAAAGATACTCGGTCAAAGAATTTTTGGAAATTCAACTCATCACTTTTAAAAGATAAAGAATATGTAGATATGATAAATAATACAATTGAAAACATAAAAGAACAGTATGCTGCACTAGTATATAATAGATCAGAAATATGTAATATTCCCATAGAACATTTACAATTTACCATATCGGATCAGTTATTCTTAGATACCTTGATAATGGAAATAAGGAAAAAATCAATAGAGTATAGTTCCAGAAAGAAGAAAAAGGACACACAAACAGAAAAGCAACTTGAAGAAGAAATTACAAGCTTAGAAAGTAAAAGTTGTAAATCAGAGGAAGATTTACAGCAAATACAAGAGAAGAAGAATAGTTTAATTACACTAAGAAAAACTAAAATACAAGGAATATTGTTAAGAAGCAAAGCTAGATGGGCAGCGGAAGGAGAAAAGGTATCAAAATATTTTTGTAACCTTGAAAAGAGACATTATGTTAGCAAACAAATGTTTAAACTAGTATCTAAGAATGGTAGAAATTTAGATAAGATAGAAGATATGCTGCAAGAAACGAAAGAGTATTACAACAAATTATATGAGGAGCAGGAAGTAAAAGATATTAAGTTAGAAAAGTACGTTAATAATTCGCCTAAACTAACAGAGACAGAAGCCAACTCGATAGAAGGTAAATTAACTTTGAAAGAGGCATCACTAGCACTAAAAAATATGAAAAATGGTAAAAGCCCAGGAACAGATGAATGACAGTTGATTTCTTCAAATTTTTCTGGAAACAGATAGGTGGTATTGTTGTACGATCTTTAAATGAAGGGTTTGAGAAAAAGAGATGTCCATTACACAGAGAGAAGGTATCATAATCTGCCTACCAAAAGGAGATAAACCCAGAGAATATCTTAAAAACTGGCGTCCAATATCACTGTTAAACGTAACTTATAAAATTGGCTCTACCTGCATCGCAAATAGAATGAAAACAGTCCTGGATAAACTTATTAATGAAGATCAAACGGGTTTTGTATCTGGCAGATATATAGGAGATAATCTAAGGCTTATTTATGATATAATCTACTACTTGAAGGAAAAAAATCTACCAGGACTATTAGTTTTCAATAGACTTTGAAAAGGCTTTTGATTCAGTCAGTTGGAAATATATGCATAAAGTTTTAAAACATTTGGGTTTTGGTGAGGATATTCGTAGATGGGTAAAAGCGTTCTACACCAATATGAAATCCTCAATAGTAGTTAATGGTAAAGTATCTACAAGTATACAGATTGAACGAGGCTGTAGACAGGGAGACCCACTCTCGCCCTATTTGTTTATTTTGTGCGCAGAGATAATGGCTTGCAAAATTCGTCAAAATACAAACATAAAAGGTATTAAGATATCAGAGGTAGAATTTAAGATTAGCCAGTTTGCTGATGATACGTCTTATTTTTTAGAAGGTGACAAAAAATCATATGGAGAACTGTTCAAAGAACTAGAAGATTT
>NC_134886.1:42882248-42887248 GCF_041734735.1 Babylonia areolata
CCCTTTACGCTCCCTTCCCACTGCACTTCACCAATGGGTACCTGACTTCGGTTGGGGAAGGTTAAAACGGCGGATGGAGAAAGGATTGGGCCGCACCTTCATATGCTGAGCCCTGGACAGTGGGTATGAATTCACTGCCTCAATGGCCGTAAAAGGCTATGGTACCTTTAACCTTTTTTTTTTAATTATTTTTTTTTTAACCTCACACCCCCAACACACACTCACGCGTAGACTTGCTGAAGTTTGTAGCCGGCAGACCCCAGGGCAGGGTGGCGGAAGGAGTTCAGTCTGCCCAGACCCAGGATCTCGCGGAACGTGTTGTAGGAGGGCAGCCCGTGGTCCCGCCCTCGTTGGATGTTCAGCGCCGCCAGGTCAAACCCCTTCCTTTCCCCCTCTTGGTTCTCGAAAAGATGGCCTGTCACCTCGGCAACCAGGAAGCGGTCAGCAGGCTGGGAACGGTCCTGGAAGTCCAAGGACTGGGCGAGTCCATCTGCAAGGGTGTCCAGGTTCTCTCTGGTTTCGAAGGGCTTGAAGAAGAGCTCTCGCAGGAGGGGGCGGCGGCTGGGGGAAATGGGCAGAGATCGGGGGATCAGTGTGTGTCCGAACCTGCACACAACAGAAGAAGAAAATACAACGAAGAAGGAATAACTCTGAAGAAAATAAGAAACGACAGCGTGACTATCGTGCTATATGATTGTCACAGTTTAAACTAATCTTGATTTAAGGTAATTTATTTTCTTACCATTCTTTTTTAACAATACTTTTCGGGCGTCCTTCAAAGCAGACATGTTGGGGAAATAACATGAATCATGTGATCCACCTTTCTGATCAACTGTCATAATGTAAATAAAAAAATAATTAAACAAGAGAGGCAAGGCCTTCAAGACTCACTTGTGATACACTTTAAAAAAAAATCTAATTGTTAAATTGTGTTCTGTATTTGTTATTATAGAGCTTCGGATTAAAAGAAAAAGAAAAAAGAAAAAAAAAATCTTAACGGCAGATTCGAACACCGCGCGTTCGGGTAAGAACAAACTGTCTTACCCATTACACTATCGGAACTCCTTAGCTGACGTGCAAAAATATAACATTTAAACATGCTTTTTTAAAGGGCGATAAATTGCGGTATTCGCAGTGAGAACGCTTTTTAAATCATATTATTGTGATGTATCTTGGGCATTCAAAAAATCTTTAAGGGCAATTAAAAATTCTTTTTAAGTCCGCGGTAAAGGAGACGTGGCTTTCGCCGCAATCACACTGCAACATTTAGCCGTTTTTTCTGGATCTAGATAGATGTACAAGTTTTGTTACACCCGGTTGACACGGTCGATTCAATTTCTCTTTTATGTTCATTCTAGTTTTATAGTTTTAAAGTTGATATGAAAATTGAGTATTTCTTAAACTAATAACATGTAGAGCCAAGTACAAGTACTTCTAAATGTCGTATGAAGTGAAAAGGACTTCATTTTGAGAAAAGTCAAGACTGGAAATTTTTACGTTTCATCAATTCAAGGGTATTAACTCGCATGGTTTATTATTTTAAACTGTGAATTCCGACTGATTCTGTGAATATTTTTATGGCAGTTTGGGGCATAATCCAGTAAGTGATGAGGCGTTCACAAATCTTTCTCTGAATAAATATCTAACGGTCTCCTTCTCCAACTTTCCATCACATGTTATCGTGTATTGTCGATTGAATATAGGATTGAACGGGCAGGTCAACAACTTGAAACAAAATGGCGTCGTTCGCGTTCGCGAAGAATATGAGCACGCGTTTTGAATATGTATGAATATGTGTACGCAATTGATTTTTGCCCATGACCTTCAGGGCTCAGCCAATAGATCTATAAAGTCCACTTGTTGTATTGATTTTAGTATTTTCCGAAAAAGACCACTTGGGCGAATGAACATAGTGAAAGCCATGTACACTGAGAGTAAAACACACAAGCTTTTTACGTATTGAGTATAATTTCAAAATGTAATGTTTAAGATGAGAAAGATCAGTTTAATGCAAATTAAGCCCCCTAGCATTAATTACAGATTAATTTCCCTTCTTTACTATCTGCACCAAAGACATGCAAAATAAATATAACTTCCATGCTTAGCAAAAGAAGTTCCTGTTTGAACAAAAAATGATAAAAATGACTGCTCTTGTTGTTGTGTCAGAATATCAGATCAATGTGCCAAGTTTTGAGAAAAAAATATATAAATATAACAGTAAATTCAGTTTGCATATAATTTGGCTTCTTTTCAAAAAAATTTTTTGTGCCCATCCCAGAGGTGCAATATTGTTTTAAACAAGATGACTAGAAAGAACTGAATTTTTCCTATTTTATGCCAAATTCGGTGTCAACTGACAAAGTATTTGCAGAGAAAATGGCAATGTTAAAGTTTACCACGGCCACACACACACACACACACACACACACACACACACACACACACAAATCGAACACCGGGTTAAAACATAGACTCACTTTGTTTACACAAGTGAGTCAAAAAAAAGAATGATAATAATAAAACGACGAGAAATCGCATTTGAGTTCTTTAGCTTTTAGACGAATGTTCAACAACTAGCTTAATCAACAGAGTGGAAAATCACTACAAAATGATTGACTGGTACGGATACTGATGTAGCACCTATCCCCGGTCAGAGACCACCAAGCTCTAAGCGCTTTACATATGATGTCAAAACAATGTTCATGCATGATTAGGTCACTTTGACAACGCACAAGAATCGCTGTGAAAAACAAGTGCTGGCGTTCCTCACTAACCTGAAGACAGCCGTGGAAAACGAGGTGAAGATCCTGGGATCCTTGTCGGGGTCGTGCCGCGTCGGCCCCCCTTCCAGATCCAGCTTGTACTGCTTGCGCACGTTCGGTCCCAGCACGATGGGCAGCCAATCGGAGTAGAGGATTTTCTGAATGACGGCCCCCACGATGGCACGCACCTGCTGGAAGACGAACTCGTCCGATGCGAAGGGCGAGCTGCGGCGGAGACTGCGGGCCAGGATGTTGTGGTACCGGAGGAACACCGTGTGCAGGAGGGTCAAGCCAGGCAGTTCGTTGACTCTGTCGTCTCCTAGAAGGAGGAAGTGTGAGTATTGACTGGGTTGACTGTCAGTTGCAATATACTGACTATGTTAACTGTCAGTTGCAATATAGTCCCCTAGAAGAAGGAGGAAATAATATGAGTAGTTACGATGTTCACGGTCAATTGCAATATGAGTATTTACTATGTTCACTGTCAATAGCAATATCGTCCCCTGGAAGAAGGAGGAAATAATATGAGTATTTACTACTGAGTATTTACTATGTTCACTGTCAACTGCAACCAAAACAAAATTATCAAAGCAATTTGTTCACACACAATTCAAACGCATTAATGGAGGATTGGCGGTGGTGTGAAATTGAGGAAGGGGATTCGAAAGAGAGAGGGGGGGGGTGTGCTGGTTAAGTCACATTTGGCTTGATTTTTTTTTCAACCTTTAACGTTTGATGGACTGCTGACCTTTCAGAATGGACATGAAAACCATATGCAGAAACCCAGGCTTTGGCAAACAGCTGACAGACGTGGAGGAATCTGGTGAACAGTTCTTCTGTGCGGCGCCCTAGTGAGCCTCCACAGAGTCAAGGCAGAAGGAGATGAAGAAGGAATTAACGTTTTATAACTTATGAATCACATCTGAACAGACGACACGTGCTTATTTACCATGGGACACATAAACTGCACGAGGAATGTACTGTTTTCATGCGACAGAATCCTATTTAAAAAACTGATAAACTATCACACACACAATTAAGTTGTTGCCAGAAGGTTTTCAGTGACACTACGCTGCCAGAACAGGTGTTTGTTAATTTCGTTTCGTGCAATTGGCTAACCTGGCATTTTGAGGTTCTAACCTTCATAATCTCTGTTGAATGCTTGAAAATGAAATGAGTCAAAAACAGAGGAAGTCATATCATGAAATGAGTCAAAAACAGAGGAAGTCATATCATGAAATGAGTCAAAAACAGAGGAAGTCATATCATGAACTGAGAAGAACAGGCAATGTGCTCTTTTCTTAACATCTTAACACACACAGCAACTCTTCCCGTTAATAATTTCATTTATCTATCTATCTATCTATCTATCTATCTATCAAATATACATTTTAACTTCTTTTTTATTCTTTTTTTTTCATTATTTTAATTTTTTTTTTTTTTTTTTTTTTTTTTTTTTTTTTTGCTACTGCCTCTTTCGCGGTCTTTCAGTGACCACATCTACCTCCATCCCCCTCATCTCAACCCCCCCACACCCCCACGCCTCCCTCCCCTCCCCCTCCCTCACCCCGCCCCATTTAACTCCCAAACACATCCCTACTAGGGCTCGTCTGCCGCAGTGCAAGCGTCGGCAGTCCAAATTCCGCCTGTGTCATGACAGAAGCGATTCCTTTCACAGACACAGCTGAGCCACCTGCTCTCACTCACCCGCGAGGAAGCAGATGTCGTTGGCGTCCCGTTTGATGCAATCCTCCAGTCCGTTGTCAGGGGGGAAGTCGTCCTCCGTGGTCCTTAACAGGTATCCTGACGGCACAGATTCCACAGTTTCACTTTCAGTTTCAATTTCTAAAGGAGGCGTCACTGCGTTCGGGCAAATCCATATACGCTACACCACATTTTCTAGGCAGATGCCTGGCCAGCAGCATAACTTAGTCAGGCCTTGAGCGCATGCATTGTATATTTGTTTACCTATTAGAGTGGATTTATTCTACATAATGTTCGTCAAATGACAAGACTCTCATTGCCATGGGTTCTTTTTCAGTGCGCCAAGTGCGTACTACACACGGGACCTCGGTTCATCATCTTACCTGAATGACTAGACGCTCAGTGGAATTCCCAGTCAAACTTGGGGGAAAACGTGAGAGCGAGATTCGAACCCAGATCCTCACGGCAGATGAGCGTATCAACTATTCTGCCACCTTCCTCCTAACAATCCACAGCATTTGAAACCAAACGAAA
>NC_134886.1:42892248-42907248 GCF_041734735.1 Babylonia areolata
CCGAACGCTGACATGGATTACAGGATCTGTAATGTACGTATTTGATTTTCTGCTTGCGTATACACACGAAGGGGGTTCAGGTACAAGCAGGTCTGCACATATGTTGACCTGGGATATCGGAAAAATCTCCACCCTTTACCCACCAGGCGCCGTCACCGAGATTCGGACTAGGGACCTCAAATTGAAAGTCCACCGTTCAAACCACGTGGTGACGGGTTATTGATTTCAGGAAGAGTCCGACCACCGTCTCTCATCTCTATCAACGGCACACAAGTCAAAAGAGTCAGTGGTTACAACTTTTTACAAGTATCAGTTTTACACCCAACACCTATCACATCCAAAAGAAATGCCAGTCTCGAGTCTGCTGCTTGCAGAAAGAAGCTCAGAAACATTCAGGTTATTGTGAATGTGCAATATGAAGGATGAATAATGTGCAATATGCAGGATGAATGTACGATGGAAAATGCAAAATGATAACGTGCATATTCTAAATATATTTCTGTTAATAATTACGATGTAATAATTAACTGCAATGTTTTTAAAGCGAATATGTCAAATGCTTTTGTTTGAGAACATATGTTTATTACTTCTGTTTAATCAAGTAATCCGTGTGTGTGGAGTGGGTGGGGGTTGGGTGTGTGCGGGTGTGTGCCGATTATCTGGTTGTGGTTTTTCCGCACCTGATGCAATTTATCTTTATTTTTATCTCATCAATCTATTATAATCACTGTGCAATATAGTAGGCTATGCTCATAATTATGTTCACAATGTTTCTTAATTCTTTCTGTTTTTACATTAAGAATGCTAGTTATTACCTGCAATATGTGGATGAATGTATGAAATGGTGTATGTGATATTTTTACATTTGTGTCTTCGTTATATTCGTAAAAGCTGTTGTTGACTTTTTACAGTCATGGTCCCCATATTGTTTACTTGTCTATGTTGTGATAATGCACCTGACCAAATTTCTCCAGTTGGAGATAATAAAGTTATTCTTATCTTATCTTATCTGATCTTATTCAGGTAAATCCCATAATTCTTCAGAGTTTTGCCGCTGTTTCATGAAAGAAGTTTTTTTTAACTTTCTCGTTTATCTCCTGGGATGGAACCCTGAATGTGAAGAACGGAGAACATATTGAGTAAAATTGTGAATGTGTCTGGCAAGATAGTTGGTTTCAAACAAGAACCTCTGAATGAGCTGTACAAACGATGGAGGAAAGGAAATTCAACACAGGTCATAAGCAATGACAGCCATTATACTCTAAAAATACTATGAACTATTTACCTCCAGGGAAACGCTGCTGATTTCCCTCAGTGGGCTGCCTGTTCTTTTTTTGTTTGTTTGTTGTTTGTGTGTGTGTGTGTGCGTGCGTGTGTGTGTATGTGTGTGTGTGTGTATGTGTGTGGGTGCGTGCGTGTGTGTGTATGTATGTGCGTGTGTGTGTATGTGTGTGTGTGTGTACGTGTGTGTGTGTGCGTGCGTGTGTGTATGTGTGTGTGTGTGCGTGTGTGTGTATGCATGTGCGTGTGTGTGTGTATGTGTGTGTGTGTGTGTGTGTGCGTGTGTGTGTGTGTATGTGCGTGTGTGTATGTGTGTGTGTGTGTGTGTGTATGTGTGTGTGTACGCGTGCGCGTGTGTGTGTGCGCGTGTGTGCGTGCGTGTGTGTATGTGTGCGTGGGTGTGCTCTCTCTCTCTCTCTCTCTCTCTCTCTCTCTCTCTCTGTAGCAGTGTGTGCGGAGGTGGGAGGTGGCTGCGGTCGGGATAGAGGAAGGAGTGGGGTGGTGGTGTGGTTGTGGTGTTGATGGCAGTGATGGACAGAGGTGTAATAGAGAATGGGAAATGAATACGAACACATTCGTTATTGAAAAAAAAAGAAAAAGAAAAAGAAAATATAAAAAAAGAAAGAAAAAAAAAAGATATTACTGTTACAATGTTAGTGTTACACATCCATCTGTGAATCATATTATGGAAAAAAAATATATATCATATGAATAAAAACACATTCAAGAAAAGCGATGCCACGCTGACAGTCTCATTTCGTGATGAGAAGAGACTGGGTTACAATCATCATCATCATCATCATCTTCTTCTTCTTCTTCTTCTTCTTCTATAATAATAATTATTCTTATTCTTGTGCTTGCTGGTAGTATTAGCAGTAGCAGTAGTAATAGTAGTATTAATGTAATCATAATTATCAGCGTCATAATCTTTTTTTTCTTTTCTTCTTCTTCTTCTTTTTTTTTTTTTTTTATTTTATCATGACGAGCGCAATAACCAAGCGGTTAAAGCGTTGGACTTTCAATCTGAGGGTCCCGGGTTCGAATTTCGGTAGCGGCGCCTGGTAGGTAAATGGTGGAGATTTTTCCGATCTCCCAGGTCAACATATGTGTAGATCTGCTAGTGCCTGAACCCCCTTCGTGTGTATACGCAAGCAGAAGATCAAATACGCACGTTAAAGATCCTGTAATCCATGCCAGCGTTCGGTGGGTTATGGAAACAAAAACATACACAGCATGCACCCCCCACCCCCCGAAAACGGAATATGGCTGCCTACATGGCGGGCTAAAGACGGTCGTACAACGTGAAAGCCCATTCGTGTACATCATGGTGTGAGTGATCGTGGAGCTGCAGCCCACGAACGAAGAAGAGTATTATTATTATTATTATTATTATTATTATTATTATTATTCCTATTGTTATATGATTATCATCATCATTACTGTCATCATCATCATCATCATCATTATCATCAATGTCATCATTATCGTTATTCATCATTATCACCATTATCACCAATCAGCAATGATTCTTCTTATCGCTGTTATAATCACATCTTCATCGTTATCATTCATCATGATGATGACCCTTTACCATCGCCGTATTCCGGGGGCATAAATCTGGCGAGGGGCATCAGCGACTGCCCCCTCGTGTCCTGGTTGTTGCAGGCCCCGTCAGCTCGCCGGAACAGCTTCGTGAGGAACGTGTCGCACGTGTGGCTCAGCTGAAAGCGTGTCACAGACCGTGTCATCAGATTGATTGACTGACATGGATACTTATATAGCGCCTATCCTAGGTAACATTTTACCTGTATGACCGTTTTGTTTCTTTACCCCGCCATGTATGCAGCCATACTCCTTTTCCGGGGGTGTGCATGCTGGGTATGTTCTTGTTTCCATAACTCACCGAACGCTGATATGGATTGCAGGATCTTTAACGTGCGTATTTGATCTTCAGTGTGCATATACACACGAAGGGTGTTCAGGCACTAGCAGGTCTGCACATATGTTGACCTGGGAGATAGGAAAAATCTCCACCCTTTACCCACCAGGCGCCGTCACAGAGATTCGAACCCGGTACCAACGCCAACTCTTTAACCATTCGGCTATTGCGCCCGTCGCACACTGAACCATCTCCCTTTTCTATTTTTAGCCGTATATTGTCGCAGTCAGCAAGGCAGTAATGTTTCCTCACCAATGATTGTCATATTTCGGCCCGTACACTCATTTTCTCGTTTCATGGCGATAACGATACGTTTTCCTATTGATTATTGTAAGATTTGCGCCCGTACCCCTATTCGTTTTTTTTTTCACCCATTCGTTATATGACATTACCGTTCCTCTCTCGTAACCCTGTTACCCGTCTGTAACTACGCTCAGTATTGTATTGCATTGTATTGTGTTGTATTATATTGTATTGTATTTTTGTTACAACAGATTTCTCTGTGTGAAATTCGTACAGCTCTGCCCGGAGAAAGAGCGCAGCGTTACCCTTTCTTCCCGTCTGTGAGTTCATCTGTTTTACTGTCAAAGAGGATTTTGCTGAAAATATTTGCCAGGGACAACCCTTTTGTTAACGCTTTTTGTTTGTTTGTTTGTTTGTTTTTGTTTTGTTTGTTTAGTGTGTGTGTGTGTGTGTGTGTGTGTGTGTGTGTGTGTGTGTGTGTTTCTTTTTTTATCACAACAGATTTCTCTGTGTGAAATTCGGGCTGCTCTCCCTAGGGAGAGTGCGTCGCTGCACTACAGCGCCACCCCCCCCCCCCCCCCCCCCCTTTTGCCTGCGTGGAGTTTTAGTTGTTTTTCCTATCGAAGTGGATTTTTCTACAGAATTTTGCTAGGAACAACCCTTTTGTTGCCGTGGGTTCTTTTACGTGCGCTAAGAGCATGCTGCACACGGGACCTCGGTTTATCGTCTCATCCGAATGACAAGCGTTCAGACCACCACTCAATGTCTAGTGGAAGGGAAGACAATATCGGCGGCTGAGCCGTGATTCGAACCAGCGCGCTCAAATTCTCTCGCTTCCTAGGCGGACGCGTTACCTCTAGGCCATCACTGTGTGTGTGTGTGTTTTCTTTGACTTGCGCTGAGCATGCATGCTACTGGACCTTGGTTTATCGTATCGAACACTGGATGGGTAAGAGTTCCTGCCGTCACCTTCAGCGCAGTCTCCCATTGCTTAATTTGAGGTTCGAAAACGTGGCAGAACAAAGGTGTTGGGTTTAGTGGTGGTGGTGGTGGTGGTAGCAAAATGACGACGTGCAAATAGATACTTCCCTCAACGCAACACAAACTGGAAAGCCAACAGATCAACACGAACCTGATTGCCCTCTAAACATAGACATTGATATGATGATCATGGATTACCTAACCCATTTTTGAATTATGATATCTCAATCTCTACGCTCTAAACAACACAAACTCGATCGCCTCCTGAGCATCGTGAACAACAGCACATACCTACGCTTTTTAGCAAGGCTGCGGTGGAAAATCTGGCGGTACAAACAAAACACGGAGCAAAACAGAAAACACACAGTCATGAACGACATCACGTACTCCCTTCAGTACGGCTGCGGAAGAAAACCTGGCGAAGTTGCCGTGGTTCCGCGCGGTGACCAGGTCGATGACTGACGTAGGCAGGGACGGTGCGTCTTGCACCAGGCCTGAAGTCAGAGGCAGGGAGCTCTCCGGATGGGAGAAGGATATCACTCTACCTGTTTGGGGTAGGATCCACAACAGAACCTTTGTCAGGTTTTTTTTTTTTCTAGATTTCCCATTCTGAAGAGAAGGAAAAGGGAAAAAAATGTTTTAGTTGCGGGTAAAGAGCATTCTAGTTCCTGTTTGGTCAGCAAATTGATGCAGTTTGTGAATACAAGGCATTGTATGATAGTCAGTCGTGTCCGACTGTGACCATCAGAACAGCAAAGGAGGCAACTGCTGTCCTGACTATCTGGGCTAGACTTTGATTACGGTGGAGAGTGTCTTGCCTGAGCTACACCCCCACACTCTCGGCCAAGAGGGTTTTAGGACAGTCGGCGTTGGGATGTTTTTCAAAGGCCAACTAGCCCCCAAGGCTGCAGCATGAAGAACCAGTGAAATTTTGCCTCCTAGTTTGAGAGTCATAGTCCTTCACAAAAGACTAGTCTGTAAATGATTTCCCATTGCAATGGAGAAACCATTGTAAAACGAATACTGAAATCCGCTAATGATCAACTGCGATGTTAAAACACCTTTTGGAGGCGGTTAAACGATTTTTTTTAGCAATGCCTTTTATTTCTGTGCATAATATATATCTTTAACGAGAGAGGCAAGGCCTTCAAGACTCACTTGTGGATACACACTCAGAGAAATGATAAATGGAAAAATACAAATAACAAAATTAAAAAAAAAAAAAGTTTGTTAAAATGTGTTCTGTACTTGTTATAATCATATAAAGCTTCCCGTTGATTAAAAAAAAAAAAAAAAGGCTTGAAAGCAGATTCGAAGCAAGCATGTTTGGGTGGAGAATAAGTGGTCTTTCACACGCCGCCAGCATGGATCCACCAATGGTGTTCTTAAATTATTATTTCAGCATGTTATTTTAGCGTAATAATCGATATCGGTAATCAAAGTGGTAACGCCGTTTAAATCATATTATTTTGGTATATCAGAAGCATTTAAGAATTTCTTGAAAGTCTGTGGCCAAGGAGACGTTCCCATCACTTCAGACACACTGCAGTTTGTGGCCGTTTTCTCTAGATCTGCACAGATCCGTGTTCCACAGGCTTCAGAGTTACACTCACTGAGAAACTACGACAATGTCCATTCAGTTTCTCTTTTAAGTGCATTCTAATTTATTCAGTAACATTCATATGCAGTAAACAGGTCGATGATTACTTAAAAAATTCTTTTAATTCGGCGGTAAAGGAGACGTTGCCATCGCGTCAGGCACACTGCTACAGGTTTTGTCAAGATCTGCACAGACCAGTCTAGACAAGGCTGACCGAAACTTTGTGAAATGGTTGATTCGGGGTTTTTTTCTGTTCATTCTAATAAATTCAGTATCCACTTTAGAATATTCATATCCAGTAAACACGTCAATGGTGTTGTGTCACTGTATGTATTCTGGCCAGAAATGTGTATGTCTTTTACCAGATATAGCCTGCGTTCCGGAAACTGGGAAGGGGTAATATAGTGTTTTTGGATCCGGATTGAGCATCAACGAAATAAACCGTTAATGATCCTAAAACACAACCAAACACAGGAGACGCTCAACCTGATATTGTTATGACTGTGATGATTTTTTTTTCCCTACAATATTAAAGCCAAATCTGGCATTGGCAGACAATTTCCAGAGAAAATGGCAATGTTAAAGTTTATCTCACACACACACACACACACCACACACACACACACACACACACACACACAACTGAGCACCGGGTTATAACACAGACTCACTTTGTTTACACTAGTGAGTCAAAAATGTTTGTTAGAATTTCTGCAAATATATAATAGGAAGTAAAATGTAAAAATCCTTACAGAAGTGAAAAGTTAGAATTTCTGCAGATATACATGTAATGAAATGTTTAAAAAAAAAATCCTGCATAAATATATGAAGCAAAAATGTTAAATTTTCTGCAGAAACATAAGGAATAAAACGTAAAACGAAGCTGCAATTAATTAGAACATGGGTAAAACCCCCTTGATTGCCAGGAAAACGAAACAGTAGAAAGAAGTATTTCAAGTCATAAATCAATATCCAAAACAATCAGCCAAACACTAAGAAAATGGTCTGGAGATACACAACTCTGGATCAAATGTGGGAGGAAAAATAATAATAAAAATTATCAGCCTTCCAGAGTTATTTCCCTTCTTTTAATGATGTCATTATTGACGTCACTATTGACGTAAGTGCTACGTCTATGGCAGTCAAGGGGTCCCCGAAGAGCTAATGTGAAATGGGATATACATATGCCTGAAATTAGACGATAGCTTCACCAGAAACCCGTTCAAAAAGGAGCACAGAAACCTGACTCCCCACAGTCCCCTTAAAGAAAAACAACATAATATATATATATATATATATATATATATATATATATATATATATATAATTTTTATGATAAATAGATAAAACGCAATGTATACAATGCAGTGTATGCATGACTATCCATTGTGCAGATTTGTATATGAAGTCAGTTGAAGTTAACAGCCAGGGCTGAATAGATTGCTCACCAGACGTTTGTCCCGAGACCAAGGCGTAGCACCAGATCTGAAAGAAGAAAATCATCACCAACTCCCATGTTTCGTGAAAATATCAAAGATTTGAAAAACAAACTCAGGAATAAGATCAACCATTAAACCTAGGGAAAGGATACCATGTGTGGGATTTAACATGGAGGGATTTAACAAACATAGCGGTTGTGCATGTTTCGAAAAATGATATCTTAAAATATTCAAAACATCTCGCAGACAGGCAGTGTTTATACAACCATGCATCAATAGCTCGCGTAAAAAAATGGTAAAGTTCGTCTTCTTTTATATTATTTCGAATTCGTCATTCACGCGCGTTCGCGCTCATGTGTGTGTGTGTGTGTGTGTGTGTGTGTGTGTGTGTGTTTATGAGTGCGCGTGCTTGCACGTGTGTTGGGGACTGGGGGTAGGGTGGGAGGATGGGCGTGTGTGTATGTTTTATTGCATGCACACGTGTGTGCATGTGTCTGTGTGTATGTTCGCATGTGAGCGTACACGTGTATTTGACATTGATATTTCGTTACCGACATAGTTAGATGTTCTTTATGGGATTGTCATGTTTTAATGACATTATCTTATCTCGCCTTCATCTCTGTCTGTCTGTCTACCTCTGTGTGTGTGTGTGTGTGTGTGTGTGTGTGTGTGTGTGTGTGTGCCGTGTGTGTGTGTGCGCGTGTGTGCGTGCATGCGCGCGCGCGCGCGTGTGTGTGTATGCGTGTGTGCGTGCGTGTGTGTGTGTGAGTGTGTGTGTATGTGTACACGTGCGTGCGTGCGTGTGCGGGAACGTGTGTACGCATGCATATGTCCGCCCATTTCTCTCCCTCTGTGGGCGTGCGTCCATGAATGCTTACGTGTACGCGCGCGCGCATGCGTATATACACGTGTATGTGTGTGTGTGTGTGTGTGTGTGTGTCACGGTGTGTGTGTGTGTGCGTGTGTGCGCGCGCGCGCGCATGTGTCTTTGTGTGTGCTCGCGCACGCCTTCGTAACTGATAGGTATACTTACCCCAAACTCATATTCTTCCTGTCGGCCGAGTAGCATGTCTATCCTTGCTTTTCTATTAGTCCAGCAGTATTTCATTCAAAATCATCTCCCAAATGAACTGATTGCTTCAAAAATTAGTTCAGCTGATTTGAGCTGCTGTGCCTTGTTTACTATCGCGAACAGTTTTAAACAGATAATGTGTTATTTATATATTGCTGACATTTGCAAATACCCTGTACATGTGCAGCTGAGCGTTTCACTCCTTTGGACATTGTCCTTGCCATCTTAGACTGGGTTAGTATACTTCTCATGTAAGCAGGTTTGTGGACACTATATTGGCAAACTGATATACATGTGGAGTGAAAGCATATCCCCTGTTTAGCTTTGTTTAGTGTAGTGATGGCCTAGAGGTAACGCGTCCCAATATTTTCTCCCCCTCCACTAGACCTTGAGTGGTGGTCTGAACGCTAGTCATTCGGATGAGACGATAAACCGAGGTCCCGTGTGCAGCATGCACTTAGCGCACGTAAAAGAACCCACGGCAGCAAAATTGTTGTCCCTGGCAAAATTCAGTAGAAAATTCCGCTTCGACAGGAAAAACAAATAAAGCTGCACGCAGGAAAAAATACAAAACAAGAACAACAAAAATGGATGGCGCTTTCAGTGTACCGACGCGCTCTCTCTGGGGAGAGCAGCCCAAATTTCATACAGAGAAATCTGTTGTGCCGAAAAAGAGAAATACAAATCTAAATACAAATACAACACGGTTTGTCTTTTAATGTCCTTTTCTGGGTTAAAACCAACGTTGGTATAATTACACAGACGGCTTCGAGTATTTCATCAATTATTTGTGGAATGCATGACCATATGCAACAAAACTTTCACCGTTTACAGTCATTGCTGGTCTGATATTTTCAAACAATCAAAAACGTATCTACATTAAAGAAATGACATGTGTCTGATGTTTGCTATTGTTTCGTGGCCATATTTGCTTCCCGTTTCCTCTAAAAGAAAGAGACTAGATTGTTCAAAAGAAGTACGACTTAGTCAGAATGCAACAACTGCAGCATCAAGAGACCGCTGGCAATGGGCATGCACACTGATGACACGATAATTTCACTGCTTTGACATAATTCAGGATCTTATGATATTGCGATCAAGTATTTTCTTTGAAGAAAATTACTTGTTTTGTTGTTGTTGTTGTCGGATTTTTGTTGTTGTTTTCTTTCTTTCTCTCTCTCTCTCTCCCCCACCCCCTCCCCCTCCCAAAACGTTTAAAGTTGTTTGCAGAATCGGTCCTTGTGTCTCTTATGAAAGTGTACTTTAAAAAAAAAAAAAATCAATGTTCCGAGTGAGTGAAATCTGCTTAAAATGTATTGGCTTTTTGTTGTGTTGTTGTTGTTTTTCACAGCATATTCAGATTGATATTTCGTTTCAAGGCAGAATTGTGCTGCTTCTAGCAGCTAGATGTAAGTATCAATGTAACTTCCATATACTAAGCAGAATAAAAACTATCGTTGCTAAAAATGAGAATATAAGGACTGCCTTCTATTTGTAAACTAAGTGAAGTACTAGCGTTCAGTGGGAAAGAAACAGAAATGCAAAATGTAAAATAAAAGTACTAACTTTTGGTGAAAAAGAAAGAAAGGTGTAAATGCAAAAAGATAATGGAAGCGTTCTTTGCTTCTTGCTCGCTTCTTCTTCTTCTTCTCAAGGCCTGACGAAGCGCATTGGGTTACGCTGCTGGTCAGGCGTCTGCTTGGCAGATGTGGTGTAGCGTATATGTACTTGTCTGAACGCAGTGACACCTCCTTGAGCTACTGATACTGATACTGCTCGCTTCCCGGTAGTTGAAAAGTCATATAAGATCGGTTTTTTGGTTTGTTTTTTTGTGGTTTTTTGTAGTTGTTTGTTTGTTTTTTGGGTGTTTTTTTTATATTTTCATGCCAAATGTGGTTTCAACAGATAAAAATTTTCCAGGAATTTGTTAAAGTTTACCTCAGACAGACAGACAGACTGAAAGAAAGACAACTGAAACAGGGTTATCAGAAAGACTCGTTTTATCAATCACTATACCTGCACAATGGAGGCCTGTATATTACATTCGAAAAGAGAATTTTAACGCTCTCTCCCTCTCTCTGACATAAAAATATTAAAATACAAACAAAATCAAAAGCAACCAAGTTTGAAAATATGAATATTTGATGGAGTCTTCCACATACCACAACCCAGGAAATATAATTCAGGTCTTCAACAAAGCTGATTACCAAAGAAATATGTTTGCATAAAATATACAACATTCAACGAGACGATAGTCAACCGACGACACGGTGACACGAGAATGCTCACCAAGACTGATAATTCCAGGACAAGCATCTTAAAACCGGTGTCCAGTAAAACACGTTGTCTCCTCGGTCTGTTCCAAAGGTTTTCCAGAAAGTGAAACGAATTTTTCCACCACCGTGAGTATATATAACCTGTTTGTCACACCCACACGCCAGATTTAGCTCACCTGTCAACCCCTTCTCTCTCTCTCTCTCTCTCTCTCTCTCTCTCTCTCTCTCTCTCTATCTCTCTGCATGTGCACACACACACACACACACACACACACACACACGCACACACACACAAGGAGAGGGAGTGATGATAAACAACACTTGATTGTTCTGCCATTAAAAAAATCACTTAACAAAGATGTTTATATAAATTATAGTTGTTGGTCAAGGGAAGGAGGGGGTGGGGGTGGGGGGTGGGGGGTGAGAAAGAGAGACAGAGGCAGACAGAGAGAGACTTAGATACAGCGACCAACAGATTTATGACAGGAGACAGACCACAGGGGTTGACAGATCCTTCAGTGTTTTTGGCCTTTGTTTCGTGGGCATGAAAACTAACACGTGGAACATTACACAGCGTTTTCTCCTCTGTCTGACCAGTGACGCGAATCGACATTGTCGATAAGGATCGGCGAAAGCATTTTTAGGAATCACAGTCGACACAACTATCACATCGTCATCATCATCACAGTCTCATTCTGTTCGTCGTTGTTAATGGTATCGTTTTCAACCCCATCAAACCATGATTAGAAGACTGCCACCGACTGATTGATGACTGTTTTTTAATTCTTTCTGTTTTTACATTAAGAATACTAGTTATTACCTGCAGTGTGTGGATGTATGTATGAAACGATGTATGTGATATTTTTTACATTTGTATCTTCGTAATATTTGTAGGGGCTGTTGTTGGCTTTTACAGTTATGGTTATGTTGTGATAATGCACCTGACCAAATTTCTCTAGTTGGAGATAATAAAGTTATTCTTATCTTATCTTACTGATTGATTGATGATTGGTTAAATATACCAGCCAAGCTGTTACCTCAGAGACGAAAATGTTCGATGAAACCTATCTCACTGTGTCTCTGTCTCTGTCTGCTTGTCTCTGTCTGCTTGTCTCTGTCTCTGTCTCTGTCTCTGTCTCTCTCTCTCTGTCCGTCCGTCTGTCTGTCCCAGTGTTTTTGAGTACACGCGCGCATGTGTGTGTTCCATTGTGCGTATGCGTGTGCAAGTGTGCGTGTGCGCGCGCGCGCGCGTGTGTGCAGTTCAATGACAATGCAACTTTCCAAAATTTATTGTCATTTTGAAGCCAGCCCTTGGGCACAGCGAGCGGCTCGAAATGAGTGACTCACCTTCATATTCAAAACAGATGGCGAACTGAGAGACCTTCGACAATTTTCATTATTTTCACCTCAACAACACGCCGGTTACCGAACGTCTGGGGGTCAGTTAAGACAACCCTAGTGGAGTACAAGTTATGAGAACCCTTACCTGGTGTAGGATCACTGATGATAGAATTAGATCTCAGGCAGATGGTGGTGTGTGTCCATCGAGATCGATGATGACCATTGTTGTCATCCAGCTGGGGGATGGGGGGAGGGTGGTGTGGGGGGGGGATGCTCATGAGTCTATCTGTGAATGCACAGATGGCTGAATAGTCCAATCTGCGCACGAAATGTTCGCTGACTGTTGGGGCAGACAAAGACAGGCATATCATTGTCAGGGAGTTTGTTTGCCCGTGACTTTCTGGCCTGCCTCTTTTGAACAGCTGCAGCAGTCCTGTTGGCCTCTCACAACTTGGTGCCTTTGTGCACAGCAGCGCGCCATTTGTCACGATCCATTGCAGATTCCTCCCAGGAGTCAGGGTTGATGTCAAACGCTTTCAGAGAGACTTTCAGAGTATCTCTGAAGTGCTTCTTCTGACCTCCGTGTGATCTCTGATCTCCGTGCAATCCTGATGTTAACTTCATTGTCGATGGTCACATTTCGTGACAGTGTGCTGCCAAGGTATGTGAACCGCTCCACCGCACTGAGTCTCTGACTGTTGACTGTAATGTTGGTCTCAACGTGGGGTTTCGCTGGGGCTGGCTGATGGAGAACTTCAGTTTTCCTCGTGCTGATGGTAAGGCCGAAGTTCCTGTTGGCAGTGGCAAACTTGTCAATGCTGAGTTGCATATCAGCTTCAGATCCAGCGTTGAGGGCACAATCATCAGCAAACAAAAAGTCTCTGATGGTGTTTGTCATGACCTTGGTTTTTGCTTTCTGAGGTTAAACAGCTTGCCATCTGTACTTTAGGCTGATTCCAACATCGCCATCTCTGAAGGCATCAGTAAGAATTACAGAGAACATGAGGCTGAACAGTGTTGGAGCCAGGACGCAGCCTTGCTTGACACCATTTGTGGCTGGAAAAGGAGCAGATGTTTCGCCATTGTCCTGGACTCGAGCCTGCATGCCTTCATGGAATTGGCTGACCAAAGGAAATAAATTTCCGAGGGCATCCGTACTTGGCCATGATCTTCCACAGTCCCTCTCTACTCACGGTGTCGAAGGCCTTGGTGAGGTCGACATAGGTGGAGAACAGATCAGCATTTTGCTCCTGACATTTCTCTTGCAGCTGCCTTGCAGCAAACACCATGTCGATGGTTCCGCGCTCTTTCCGAAATCCACACTGGCTCTCAGGCAAATGACCTTGGTCAAGCTGTGCTGTGAGGTGGTTTAGTAGCATCCTGGCAAGTATCTTGCCTGCGATTGAGAGCAAGGAAATGCCCCGATGGTTATCACAGGCTTGCCGGTTCCCCTTTCGCTTGTACAAGTGAATGATAGAGGCATCTTTGAAATCCTGGGGGAGAGTCTTTTCTTTCCACATGAGTGAGTACAGCTGATGGAGCTTCTCATTCAGCACAGTGCCTCAATCCTTGTAGACCTCTGCTGGTTTGGAGTCTGAGCCAGGTGCTTTGCCACTGGATAGCAGACGGATTGCTTTCTGGGTCTCAAGGAGTGTTGGTGGATCGTCCACTGCTTCGTTGATGGGGACTTGTGGGAGACCGTCTATGGCTTCATCATTTATGGAGGAATGGCGATTTAAGACATTGTCGAAGTGCTCAGCCCAGCGTTCGAGAATTTTCTCCTTCTCGGTGATCAAGGTATTCCCATCTGCACTGAGGAGGGGGGATGATTCTGAGGATGTGGGGCCATAGACTTCTTTTAAGGCATCATAAAACCTCTTCATATCGTGCCTGTCAGCATATCCCTGGATCTCATCAGCTTTGTCACTCAGCCACTTATCCTGCATCTGACGTAACTTTTGCTGAACAGTCCTGTGGATGGCATTGTACGCATCCTTTCTTGATGTGGACTTTGGGTTGCTCAGGTAGGCTTGATGCAGACGGCGTTTCTCATCCAGAAGCTGCTTGATTTCATCACAGTTTTCATCAAACCAGTCTTTGTGCTTTCTGGTCATGGGTCCCAGGGTCTTTGAAGCTGTACTATAGATCAGCTCGCGCAGGGTTCTCCAGTCAGACTCCACATTCTGGTTGTCCAGAGAGGCGGATTCCAGACGATCTTCCAGCAGCTCCACAAAGGCCTGTTTGATGGTGATGTTTTTTCAGCTTAGTGATGTTGAACCGTTTTGGAGCCTTCTGGTCCCCGCCAGCCGCGGTATGCTGGCCAGGGTGATATGGAGCAGGCAATTTTTAGGGCACCTTTTCTAGCCCCTTCCTCATGCCAGGGAGGTGAGCAGTGCATTCCTAAAGAGGGCTGCTCAGACGTTCAGACGGCTGCCGAGCTCCATCGCTGCTCCTGTCGATGAAGAACGACCCTATGGCCTGAGCCGCCTGCGTGCAGGTCCGCGGCTGCGACTGCCAGTGTACCCACACCTGTCGTTTCGTCGCTCGCCTGTCGCCACAGGTCTTGGGGGTGATGAAGGGATGAAGGATGAAAGGTCAATAAGGATGACTGATGACTTGCGCGATAAGTTTGTTTAAAGTGAAGAGGAGTTGCGCAACGTCGACCTCACTCTCTAGTCCGGGTCCACCAATTTCCAGTGGCAAGACTAAGTCGAGACGACTGGAGGATGAGCACGGATGCAGTGGATGACCAAGATATCCTTTCGGTGTCTCATCTTGCTCTCTGCATTCCACAGTGCGTTGCTGTAACCGCCTTCCTCTCCGTTGAA
>NC_134886.1:42909748-42952248 GCF_041734735.1 Babylonia areolata
CAACACGCTTGTCAGAAAAACAAATCTGGGGAAGAATTCAATTGACAGACGGGCAAGGAGGTGGGAGGATTGGTGGGATGTGTACAGAATGACGTGAGAGAAAACCGAAGAAGATGGCTGAGCCAAGAACACATGACTAAGATTTCCTGTCATCTGTCTGTCTGCTGAACTCTCTTGTAAAACAGTGTCACCTACACATCCAGAAAAAAGCAGATGATGTCATAGTGATGACGGACAGCTCCAGGTACCAGGGTGGGCCAGGTACACTGTCCTGGGTGGGGAGCCACAGAGCAGCATCCCCAAGTACCATGGGTACCAGATACACGACGAGGCACGGCATCAGGAGGGGGGACTGAGCGTCCAGGTGAGTCACAGTGATCGACACTTTACATTGTGTGTTGGTCCTGCCGTGTTGGCGATGACCTCGGAGAGACAAGGGGGACTGAACGTCCACGTGAGTCACAGTGATCGACACTTTACATTGTGTGTTGGTCCTGCCGTGTTGGAGATGACCTCGGAGACAGACAAGGGGGACTGAACGTCCACGTGAGTCACAGTGATCAACACTTTACATTGTGTGTTGGTCCTGCCGTGTTGGAGATGATATATTTTTCCGGAGCAGTCGCCTTCACCACAAGTTTCACAGGGTGCTGGTGCACATTGAAAATCTCAAACTTCTACTCCGAGCTGTGGTGCAACCACAATGCTCGCCGTCGTCATGCTGCTCGGCGCTGCTCTCCACTCCCAGTCCCACTCTTCACTCCACACACCCTGTCTAATTTGTGGGCAGAATGGCTGGACGATTCATCTCACATGATTAAAACCATCTCAACCTAGCTCCTGCACTGGGAGCGTCCGACTGAAAATGGGAACAAAGATCAGCTGGTGGTCACTTTGTTATGAGGAAGTGCTGAGAGAAAAAGAGAGGACGACTCGTGACATAACAATTATGACATATCATAACAATTAAGCATCTTAGAGAGAAAAAAGAGAGGACAACTCATGACATAACAATTATGACATATCATAACAATTAAGCATCTTAGAGAGAAAAAAGAGAGGACAACTCATGACAAAACAATTATGACATATCATAACAATTAAGCATCTTAGAGAGAAAAAAGAGAGGACAACTCATGACATAACAATTATGACATATCATAACAATTAAGCATCTTAGAGAGAAAAAAGAGAGGACAACTCATGACATAACAATTATGACATATCATAACAATTAAGCATCTCAGAGAGAGAAAAAAGGACAATTCATGACATATCATAACAATTAAGCATCTTAAAGAGAAAAAAGGACAATTCATGACATATCATAACAATTAAGCATCTTAGAGAGAAAAAAGAGGACAACTCATGACATATAATAATTAAGCATCTTAAAGAGAAAAAAAGGACAACTCATGACATATAACAATTAAGCATCTTAAAGAGAAAAAAGGACAACTCATGACATATAACAATTAAGCATCTTAAAGAGAGAAAAAAAGGACAACTCATGACATATAACAATTAAGCATCTTAAAGAGAAAAAGAGGACAATTCATGACATATCATAACAATTAAGCATCTTAGAAAAAAAGAGGACAACTCATGACATATCATAACAATTAAGCATCTTAAAGAGAGAAAAAAGGACAATTCATGACATATCATAACAATTAAGCATCTTAAAGAGAGAAAAAAGGACAATTCATGACATATCATAACAATTAAGCATCTTAAAGAGAAAAAAGGACAATTCATGACATATAACAATTAAGCATCTTAAAGAGAGAAAAAAGAGGACAACTCATGACATATCATAACAATTAAGCATCTTAAAGAGAAAAAAAAAAGAGGACAACTCATGACATATCATAACAATTAAGCATCTTAAAGAGAAAAGAGGACAACTCATGACATATCATAACAATTAAGCATCTTAAGAGAGAGAAAAGAGGACAACTCATGACATATCATAACAATTAAGCATCTTAAAGAGAAAAGAGGACAACTCATGACATATCATAACAATTAAGCATCTTAAAGAGAGAGAAAAGAGGACAACTCATGACATATCATAACAATTAAGCATCTTAAAGAGAGAGAAAAGAGGACAACTCATGACATATCATAACAATTAAGCATCTTAAAGAGAGAGAAAAGAGGACAACTCATGACATATCATAACAATTAAGCATCTTAAAGAGAGAGAAAAGAGGACAACTCATGACATATCATAACAATTAAGCATCTTGAAGAGAAAAAAGGACAATTCATGACATATCATAACAATTAAGCATCTTAAAGAGAAAAAAGGACAACTCATGACATATCATAACAATTAAGCATCTTAAAGAGAGAAAAAAGAGGACAGCTCATGACATATCATAACAATTAAGCATCTTAAAGAGAGAGAAAAGAGGACAACTCATGACATATCATAACAATTAAGCATCTTAAAGAGAGAGAAAAGAGGACAACTCATGACATATCATAACAATTAAGCATCTTAAAGAGAGAAAAAAGAGGACAACTCATGACATATCATAACAATTAAGCATCTTAAAGAGAGAAAAAAGGACAACTCATGACATATCATAACAATTAAGCATCTTAAAGAGAGAAAAAAGAGGACAACTCATGACATATCATAACAATTAAGCATCTTAAAGAGAGAGAAAAGAGGACAACTCATGACATATCATAACAATTAAGCATCTTAAAGAGAGAGAAAAGAGGACAACTCATGACATATCTTAACAATTAAGCATCTTAAAGAGAGAGAAAAGAGGACAACTCATGACATATCATAACAATTAAGCATCTTAAAGAGAGAGAAAAGAGGACAACTCATGACATATCATAACAATTAAGCATCTTAAAGAGAGAGAAAAGAGGACAAGGCTGTGCACAGGACGTCGGCACTTCCGCTTAACCTATCATCCCCACATTACAACAACAAAATCACTTTAAAAAAAAAAAAGGAAAAAAAAAAGATGAACTTTGAAAAGAAGACTTAAAAGCAATACAAAAATACTTAATAAAAAAGGCCATTCTGCAAATAACGATGGAAAATTAATGATGATGTTAATAATAATAATAATAATAATAATAATAATAATAATAATAATGTACATTTATAAAGTGCCTTTTCTCTCTAAGAGTTCAGGGCGCTTTACATGAAAGAAAATTATTACAAGTAGCATGAAACATTCATGACCACTCTTTCTCACGTGATTTGTTTTTCAAGGAAAGGGAAAAGCTCCTGGCTGAAAACCTACTTTATTTCAACTGTAACTTTTCATTTCCTTTTGATCTCGGCTTCTGCTTCTGGACTTTGATGTCGGCTAGGCTGAAACGGGTTTGTTCTCAACATATCGAGGGACCGACCACCTGTCTTACTACGTGAAGCCGTTTATTGAAGTTACTCAGATAGCTAACTTTGTAAGTTGTTGTCTGGTGTTATTGCTCTGTCCTGCTGGCTTTCACGAAAGCTATGGTTTCAGTGCTCTGAACAGTGCGACTGACTGGTGTTGGTAGTGATGGTTTTGCTGAGGCGTTAAAAATTAAAATAGCCCAACAAAGTGAGTTCAATAGCCGCCGCTTTTGGGGGGGCAGTGAGATCATCGCATCTGTAGAGATCGACAAGACACACACGTGACTATAATGCAGGTTGCAAACTGGGCCCTTTGTAAGACCGTGACAAAACATGGTAATTCTCTCATAATGAGAAAGTAAAGTGCGCAAGTTGACTTGACTTGACATGTCGCACTATGGTTATTGCAGATAGCTTTTCAGTTTCTCACAGCATCAAGCTTACACTTTCTCAGATCGTTTGTTATACCGGGCGATCGTAAGATGTTTGTTTGCATGGACTATCTCAACTCTCTCTCTCTCTCTCTCTCTCTCTCTTCTCGAACAACGTGTGCTCATGCAGCAGCATCTGATCCCCGTATTTACCATACGCCAAATCCTCCTCGCTTTTGAATTAAAAAAAAAAATGGAGAGAGATCGTTTGCAGTGATTCATTACCTCCACCATGGGATTGGTCCTGTGTATTCAGCTTGTGTGGACTGTCTCAACCCTTTCTTCCCAACACGTGTGTGCATGCAGCAGCATTTGATCCCTGTATTTACCACACGCAATATCCTCCTCGCTTTCATTAAAAGACAAGAAAAGAAGAAGAAGAAAAAAATCAACAAAAAACAAAACAAAGATCGTTTACACTGCGTCATTACCACCGTTACGGGATTGGTTCTGTGCTTTCAGGTCTGGTCTGTTCGACAAGGCAGCACAAAACCTTTTTTTTTTTTTTCTTTTTTCTTTTTTTTTTTTTTTTGGGGGGGGGGGGGGTTTGTTTGTTTGTTTGTTTTGTTTTGTTTTGTTGTTGTTGTGTTTTTTGTTGTTGTTGTTGTTGTTTTATCCGCTTTTTTTCCCCTGAACTTTTGTGAAAGTGTCGACAGGAAGCAATGATCGATCACAGATCAGGAAATTTTCTATGAAGGATTCTTCACCACTGAGCGATACATGAAGGGGCAAACAACAACGTGATGAATAACACTGGCTTTTTATTAACCATTGTAAGATCGTCGGCCAAGGGATAGAGGGTAGACAATGAATATCCGTAGGTGGATCAGGATCCAGGAATGTCAGCACAAGTGCTAGATCTGCGTCTGAAAGATTTGTTTTGTCACCTACACTGTGCAAGTGGACAAGAAAAGAATTAAGGCTATCGGTGTATGTGAATAAAACATGTGAGGTCCCACAGGCCAGCCGATTAAACACACACACACACACACACACACACACACACACACACACACACACACACACACATAAACAGAGAGAAAGAGAGAAAGAGAGAACACGCAACCACATACACGCGCGCATACAGAGATAGAGTGAGACTAGAGAGAACACACACACACACACACACACACACACACACACACATCCTTGTTAATTTTGTGGCCGGATGACACAACCCCTTCTTCCTGGTTGCGATCTGATTCTGGGGAACCTGTTTGTCGCTGTCAAGCTGTTCAAAGGGAATCTGTTTGCACTCACATAATCTACAAAGCTAGCACACACACACACACACACACACATTGCCTATATACATTGTAGAGCCGAGTTTAGTTTTTCGAGCGAATTCCTGAACACATACATGCATGCAAACATAAATACACACACGCAAGCACGCACACACAAACACCCCACACCCTGCGCTGATGGTTCTTTGTCAATAACTCCACATGAAACCGCTTCGCCAAGGTGTCGCCCTTCGCACTCTCACATAAAACAGAGAACACCCCCCCTTTCGCTCAGTGGAGCTGGGTGTGGGCGGATGCCACTTAAAGCCGAACGCAGTAAAACCTCATTGGACAAGAAAACTGTCAATCTCACTGCAGGGACAAAAAAAAGCAAGATGGTTCCGTGTACACTATTATTTTGTTCTTACTTTATTGCAACACACTCTCTCTCTCTCATATATATTTATTGCAAGGTGCAGTTCAGTCGTGACTGTCACATGAGCTCCTTTTGTTTCATACATAAAAACCGTCCTCTAAATTGCTTGCCCCATTTCTCTCTCTCTCTCTCTCTCTCTCTCTCTCTTTATTGCTTGGTGCAGTTCTGTCGTGACTGTTCCAGTGAACTTGTCTCATACATAAAAACTGCCCTTTTACTTGCCCCAGTTATAGTATATATATATATATATGTGTGTGTGTGTGTGTGTGTGTGTGTGTGTATGGGGTGGGGGTTGATGTTTGATTTAAGTGTTTTATTTTTCTGATTTTTTACTCTCTTTTTTTATATAGATTTTTAGTTTTGGGGTTGTTATTGTTAAATATAAATCCGTGATCACTGTCAACGCTTGTATCGGGGGCAATGATGACACATAACGACGATCAGGCAGCCAGTCGTTTCTTGCCAACTATTGAATGCAAATGTATGCAACCATCTTCCTCCTCTCTAACACTTTACGGGCCGGGGAACACCATAAGGAACTGGCGGACGCGCCAAAGAGAGCACACATCCGCCGCTACACCGCTGAACAGTGACGTGTATTGCACCTTTTCCTCAATGACGGTTGCAACAGCCGAATGGTTAAAACGTTGGACTTTCAATCTGAGGGTCGCGCCGCGTTCGAATCTCAGTGACGGCGCCTGGTGCGTAAAGGGTGGAGATTTTTCCGATCTCCCAGGTCAGTCAACATATGCCGGTACAGACCTACTAGTGCCTGAACCTCCTTCGTGTGTATACGCACGCAGAAGATCAAATACGCACGTTAAATATCCTGTAATCCATATCAGCGTTCGGTGAGTTGTGGAAACAAGAACATACCCAGCATGCAGACCCCTGAACACGGAGTATGGCTGCCTATATGGCGGGGTAAATAAACAAAACGGTCATACACCTAAAATGTTACATGTCTGTTTCAGTGTGTATGTGTGCGTGCCTGAAATCTGATTGAATGACACAGGAAACGAATGATGAGCGCACAGTGGCAGCCGTCAGTCGGCTCTACCTAGGCAGGTAGCCTGTTGTGCAAATGACCCCGCGTTTATAAAGTGCTTAAAACTTGTTCTCCGACCGAGGATAGGCGCTATATAAGTATCCATATCAATCAATCAATCAATTAATCAATAGTCCCCCACCCCCACCCCACACCATCGACCCCTACCCCACCCCCTTCCCCTCACTTTGCCTTGGATAACAGTATAATCAGACTCAAATGTTTCTTACTGATCCCTATCCTATGGCTTATTATTCTGTACCAAATTCGTGGAGGTCTATCTTTCTATTATAATATCTTATTTTATTTGGTATTTTGATTATACTCTGTTTCGTTTTAATTTATTCTAATAAAAAAAAAACAACAACAACAACAATTTCCTGGATCCGGTTGCCTATCCCGAACACCACCGAAAGATAATTTTGATTGGTCCTTCACCCATAAACGTCACTTTTGTGAGTGAAAAAAAAAAATCAGGAAACTCTGTGGGGGGGAAGCCGTCGTGGTGAAAAAGTGGTCAGCGTCGGGGACTGACAATTCGGAGAACGCGGATCCTGGTCCTCTGAAGCAGAGGTGGGGAGGGGAGGGAAGGGGAGGGGAAGAAAGGGGACCGGGTGGGGGATCAGGGGGGTGCTTGTGGACTAGGCCCGACAGAAGCGGTGCAGACGATGAGACAGGGGAAAAAAACAAAAAACAAAAAAAAAACGAACAAAAAACCTCTGAAAACAATCATAACCTCGACGAAACTGAGGGGACTTTGGGGGAGAGGGGAAGTTATGGACTGAGCCACTGAAGCGGTAAAGATGATGAGACAGAAAAACAAAACAAACAAGAGAGGCAAGGCCTTCAAGACTCACTTGTGATACACTTAAAAAAAATTTAAAAAAATAAAAAAAATCTAATCGTTAAAATGTGTTCTGTATCTATCGTGGCTCCTTAAGTGACGTTAAAGAATATAATATTTAAATATGCTTTTTTTATGGGGCGATAAATTGACTGGGGTATTCGCAGTGAGAACGCTGTTCAAATCATATTATTCTGGTGTATCTTGGGTAAAGGAGACGAGGCTTTCGCCGCAATCACACTGCAGCATTTAGCCGTTTTCTCTGGATCTAGATAGCTGTACAAGTTTAGTTACATCCGGTTGACACGGTCGATTCAATTTCTCTTTTATGTTCATTCTAGTTTTATAGTTTTAAAGTTGATATGAAAATTGAGTATTTTGTTAAACTAATAACATGTAGAGCCAAGTACAAGTACGTTGTATGAAGTGAAAAGGACTTCATTTTGAGAAAAGGCAAGACTGGAAATTTTTGCGTTTCATCAATTCAAGGGTATTAACTCTCATGGTTTATTATTTTTAACAGTGAATTCCCACTGATTCTATGGATATCTTTATGGCAGTTTGGGGCATAATCCAGTAAGTGATGAGGCGTTCACAAATCTTTCTCTGAATAAATATTTAACTGTCTCCTTCTCCAACTTTCCATCACATGTTATCGTGTATTGTCCATTGAATATAGGATTGAACGGGCAGGTCAACAACTTGAAACAAAATGGCGTCGTTCGCGTTCGCGAAGAATATGAGCACGCGCTTTGAATATGTATAATTATGTGTACGCAATTGATTTTTGCCCATGACCTTCAGGGTTCAGCCAATAGATCTATAAAGTCCAGTCGTCGTATTGATTTTAGTATTTTCCGAAAAAGACCACTTGGGCGAATGAACATAGTGAAAGCCATGTACACTGAGAGTAAAAAATAAATTTAAAAAAAAGCTTTTTATGTATTGAGTATAATTTCAAAATGTAATGTTTAAGATGAGAAAGATCAGTTTAAAGAAAATTAAGTCCCCTAGCATTAATTACAGATGAATTTCCCTTTTTTACTATCTGCACCAAAACATTTGCAAAATAAATATAACTTCCATGCTTAGCAAAAATAGTTCCTGTTTGAACAGAAATTGATAAAAATGACTGCTCTTGTTGTTGTGTCAGAATATCAGATCAAAGTGCCAAGTTTAGAGAATTATATATATATATATATATATATATATATATATATATATATATATATATATATATATATATATATATATAACAGTAAATGCAGTTTGCATATAATTTGGCTTCTCTTTTTTTTTCTTTTTTCTTTTTTTTTTCTTTTTTTTGTGGTGCAATATTGTTTTAACTCTCTCCATACGAACGGTGAAAGAGACGACGTTAACAGCGTTTCACCCCAGTTACCATCATCAAAATATTGCAAGCGGAAGGCTCTTATACTGAAGAGGTGAATGTTGACAAAGACTACCACAATTCCGACGACGGAAGCTAAAGGTTGGGTCATTCAGACACCCACTGGACATCCGAGGGGTCTGTGTAGAGGAGAAGAGAGGACTGGCCGTACTGAGTGAGTTAAACAAGATGACTGGAAAGAACTGAATTTTTCCTATTTTTATGCCTAATTTGGTGTCAACTGACAAAGTATTTGCAGAGAAAATGGCAATGTTAAAGTTTACCATGGACACACAGACACACACAGACAGCCGAACACCAGGTTAAAACATAGACTCACTTTGTTTACACAAGTGAGTCAAAAATCAATCCCGGAAAATAATCATAACCTCAGCGAAACTGCAGAAAACAACGAAACTTCCATAGCAACATCATATCAGGCATCTCACTGCAATATCCTGACTTTCGCCGCTTAGGCCAACGACGGCACAAAAAACCATCCGAAGACGATTAGTCAAAATCAAGAGAGATCACCGAAATTCGAACACGGGATTCTCGCGATCGCGCACGCACACACACACGCACAAACGAACGGATGATCACACACACACACATACACACACACGCTCGCGCACGCACAAGCACCCACGCACACCACTTTTTCATACGAAGTTGAATGACTGTCTGAAAAGGTGTGTCTTGAGGGCAAAATTGAACTGTGATGGGGTTCCAGAATGAAGAGTTGTGACCGGTAGCTGGTTCCAAACAGTTCTTCCAAAGTGAGAGAAAGACTGGTTGCCATAGACTTGGTTTCGGTTCGAGGAACTGTGAAGGTTCTGTTGTCTGAAGAAGAGCGGGATTTTCTGGCAGGGGTGTAGACATGAAGTAGATCAGAAAGATAAACATGAAAGTAGGGATCAGAGAGAGTTCAAGCAAAGAGAGGATGTTTTATGTTGTATTCTTGCAGAGATTGGGAGCCAGTGAAGTTGTTGAAGGAGTGACTGCACGTGTTCATGCTTTTTTACTCTGATGGTCAGTCGTGCATCTGAATTTTGAACTTTTGGAAGTTTGTCTAGTAGGTACTGAGAAATGGCAGACAGTAAAGAGTTACAGTAATCAAATCTGGACAGAACGAGAGAATAGACGAGAGTTTTGGTTGCATTGGAAGTGAGAAGATGTCGAATGCTACTGGTTTTTCTGAGTTCATGGTAGCAGAGTGACACATATTGGAGACATGTTTTTCCATGGACAGAGTGTCAGAAAAACTTACCCCTAGCTTTCTTGCAGAAAATGAGAACTGTATGTTAGTTAGTGTTGCCAACAGATTGAGGAGGGAGCAGAGTCAGGTAATGGATTGTTCTGTGAGCGAATTAGGACTTCAGTCTTGTCATCATTTTGTTTGAGCTTATTTGCATTCATCCAATGTTTGATATCACTGATGCATTTTTGAATGTTGTTGATGGTGTCATGAATCTTGTCAGGTACACATGAGTCATATAACTGTGTGTCGTCGGCAAAAGATTGACTTGGATATTGTAATGAGCTGTGAAGGTACCAAGTGGCTTTGTGTACAAAATGAAGAGGACGGGTCCCAATACTGACCCTTGAGGGACGCCATATTCCAAAACTGAAGGTTGGGAACAGTGTTCGGAGGTTACAACAGTCTGTGTTCTGTTGGATAGGTAGAATGGAAACTGTTTTAGTGCTGTGCTGGAGATGCCAAATGAATGGGAGAGACGTGAAATGAGGATGTTGTGATCTATTGTGTCGAATGCTGCTGAAAGGTCTAATAGGGTGATGACAGAAAGTTTACCAGTATCTGCAGACAGCAGAAGATCGTTCATGACTTTTAGTAGGGCTGTTTCAGTGCTGTGAGAAGAGTGGTAGGCAGACTGAGAGACAGAGAACAGGTTGTTGTGATGCAGATATTCACAGAGCTGGAGAAGAACAATCTTTTCTGTGGTCTTGGAAAGAAAAGAGAGATTGCTAACAGGACGATAGTTTTTTTTTTAGGGTGTTTGCTACGAGAGCCGGCTTCTTGAGCAGTGGGGTTACAAGGGGTCTTTTTGTACACATCTGGGGAAATGCCTGACTGAAGAGAGTTGTTGATGACAGAGGTCAAGGCTGGGAGGAGCACATCAACACATTCAACTAAAAGGGATGTGGGGACTGGGTCAAGTGCACATGTTTTGGGGTTATATTTCATTATGACATGCTTAACTTCCTCTGTGGCAGGACGAAAAATGTTGAAAGACGACTGGAGGAAATATGAGGTTTGTCAGCAAAGAGAGGATTTGGTAAAGACTGGCTAAGTGTATCAAGCTCATCTCTAATTATCTTTATCTTGGTGGCGAAAAGGTCAGCAAAAGCATCAGAGAGGTCAACAGGGTGAATGGCTGTTGGCAAAGTAGATTCTCTGCTCCTGCCAAGGAGGCGGTACAGGTTAAAGATACATTCTTGAGAGACATACTGGCTTCGATCCTGGACCTCCAGAATTCTTCTTTGGCATGCCGCTGAAGAACGTCTGTGACCATCTGTTAGACTGTTAAAAAGATCAGCTGGTCCACTGTCAGACCACTTTTTCGGCACTTCCTCTCAGCGCGATATCGCTTTCTCTTGGCGTCACGCAGGATGTCGCTGACAGCTGTGTACCACGGGGACGAACGCCGGCCTGAAGGCACACGCTTCTCTGTAGCTGGGGCGTGCTTGTCCAGCAGTCCGCGAATGCCGTCATCCAGCTGTTGGGCGGAGAGGTCAGGTCCAAGATCATCCAGCATATCCTGGATCTCAGCCTTGAAAACGTCTTTGTCGATGGCCATGATGTCTCGCACAGTGCGGTACACAGGCTGCCTCTTGGAGTGGACATTTGAGGACTGTACAGAACAGAAGCATGGTCAGAGGAGACCATGTGGTTGATATGGCAAGAGTGGATCAGCTGATCAGCCTCTCGGTACAGGACCCAGTCAAGGATGTGGCCGCTTCTGTAGTAGGTATAGCCTGCTGCACACCCTACATGAAGTCGAACCTCGACAGAATGTCCAGCACCATGGAGAAATGTGGATCGGCGGGCACATCACAGCGCACACTGAAATCGCCGACCACCACTGACTTGCTACATAAGACTTTACAGTAGTCAAGTAAGTCTGGTAACTGTCAGAAATGTAGAGTCCAGTGTAAAAAGATAATTTTGCAATTATGTGTGTGTGTGTGTGTGTGTGTGTGTGTGTGTGTGTGTGTGTGTGTGTGCACGCGCGCGCGCGCGTGCTTGTGTACGTACGCAGCACATCTAACGATAATAGTTATTTAAAAAGTAGCTAAATGAGCACAATATTGCCATCAACAAAAAGACTGACCATGATTGCTCGACTGATTAAGTAATCCATCCTCCATGCACTTACCCAGGCTCTCTCTCTCTCTCTCTCTCTCTATATATATATATCGATCTCTGACGCTACCCCCCTCCCCACCACTCCCCCGCCCTCAGGCCGCTCTCTTTCCCCCGAGTCTTTCTTTTACGACATTGCACTGAGAAACTCCCCTGAGACAGAGACACCAGAGATATTAATGTGTGTGCCTGAGGGGCGTCTGTCACGTAGACCCTGCACATCTTCATAAGCCGCTGTCGGTGCGAATAGATGGGTATCGTAGTGAGGACCAAGGCGAAGAGATTGTGAGACGAGATGCGGCTCATAGTCGGTAACCATTCAGTCTTATCCTGGCGTCTGTGAAAGACCAACCAATTCAGTAATCAATCATCCATCAATCAACTGATGTAGGCAAACAATCAATCAATCAAGCACCATGCAATCGCTTTTGCCGAGTGCGTTGAGCCCAACTAAAAAGACATTTGTTTACTCTGTTGTGAGCGGCCGGCCACAGAACATTCAGGTTCGTCAGTTCAAACTCTCTGTGTCTCTGTCTCTGTCTCTCGCTGTGCCTCTCAGTCTCTCTGTCTCTGTCTCTCTCACTCACTCTCTCTATATATAGTGTTACTGTATTTTACATAAATGTTTATACTTATGTCTGAACATGCATGATGTTGCTGTTTTGAATTTGACCCTCACTGGCTTTTCCCCCATCATTATTATCCTTGCCGAGAGGCCGAGCCGGAAGCAAACAAGCACATTATTGTGCTTACTCTTTTTCTCTCTTCAAAATTTCGTTCGTTCGTACGTCCCTCCCTCCCTCCCTCCCCCTCTCTCTCTCTCAGTCCTGGCGACGCCAGTCCCTAGACAACAAAAACACAAAAGTAACTCAACGTGGAGAACGACCTTTGGAAGTTACTAGTTTCGATTGTGTGTCGGGTCATTATATTGGGTGCGTGTTTGTGTGTGTATGTGTGTGTGTGTGTGTGTGTCAGTGGAGACATGCTCTAGAGGCGAGTAGTAAACGTAACTTTTATCGAAATTTCAAAAGTGGACTTGGTAGAGAAAACTATATAAGTCAAATGCCTGATAATTACGTTATCAGCTTCTTCAGATTTCGAAGTAGTAATCATAAGCTGGAAATAGAAACAGGGAGACACAAAGGTATGCCACGAGAGTTACGTCTTTGTAAGGTTTGTAACATGTCTGTGATTGGGGATGAGTTTCATTTTATCAGTAATGGAGTGTCCCAATTATGATCAGTTACGAAATAAATATGTTCCTAAAAATATTTGTCTCCGAAATCGGTTTTTAATTTTGTAATATGCTCAAAGGACTCGGAGGAAAAAAAGTCATTTTAGTTGTAAGATAGCAGATTTGCAAATTTTGCCTAGCTACACTTTTGGAGTTAAAAGACACTTGTGTTTTCTCAACTTTTATGTGACATTGTTGTGTATTTGGAAATATTTCTTCTGGGCATGAAAAGATTATTTTGCAGTAATCCTCCATACTCCAATAGGAGTGAAAGGATAATTAAAACTTGAACTCAGTTGTGTGTGTTTCTTTTCTCTCTTTTTTCTGGCTTTCTTACACCTCTCCCCCTCCCTGGAAAAGCACTTTGATTCCGTCAATCTCTTTGTAAGGGGTGAACATCAGAATCTTGAGTAACGTGTTCCATAATGAAGACACCGTGCGGCCCCAATCGATCGTGCCAATAGCCTCGACCAATCGTCTCAGGCAGTTCTGCCCCCACTTTGTTTCAAGATGTCCGCGCCCTGAGGACTGACAAACTTCTGCATAACTGAAAGGCGTGAAACTTAAAAAGTTCAGTGTGGAAAAGGCTGATAACTTTATGAGCGATGGGAAGGTTATCAAACATAAAGACAGGTGAGTAAGGGTTGAGCAAGTAATAGTACTGCTATGTTTTTTTCTCTCCGATAAGTGCCGTTGATCTCTACGGGAGTAGTTATTAAACGATAAAGTTTTATTTGGGAAGCAGTTGATGGGTTACCGACCCTGAATCAACTATGCAGACTGTACAGGATGTGGGGCAGAAGTTTCGCCAAGCGGACTTTCCACGCGCCTTCTTGAAAATTCTCATAAATTTTTCCTTCGTACTGAGTGCCCCGGTTTTTTGTGATCGTGCCCCCTATATTGATATTCATTGATGGAAATGTCGCTGATATAACTTGGCAGCACATGAAAGCTTGGAAACGTGAATAAACATTGCAAATTTTTTATGTTTACAGTTTACTTTTATACATGTGACTTTTTAATAGCTTATTATTGTTATCCATAATGTCAATACACACACACACACACACACACACATATATATATATATATATATATATATATATATATATATGATGATGATGATTTCAGGATGATAAAATGAAAGTATCGTGACTACACACACACACACACATTTATACATGTGACTTTTGAATAGCTTATTATTGTTATCCATAATGTCAATACACACACACACACACACATTTATACATGTGACTTTTGAATAGCTTATTATTGTTATCCATAATGTCAACACACACACACACACACACACACATATATATATATGATGATGATTTCAGGATGATAAAATGAAAGTATCTTGACTATACATATGACTCTTAAATAGTTTATCATTGGAATCCATGTTAATATATATAACAATTTTAAGAGGTTAAAATGGAAGGTTTTAGATGCATGTATTCTAGTTGTAGCAGTGCTGTATATTGTATTTCAGAAGTTTTAATGTTGTATTTACAGCAGACATCTATTTATCTGTTATTATGTTTTGTCTTGATTTAACAAAGGATCAGATTATCAATATTATATTATTTTGAACTGAAAACAATACAATCAATATATGATTAGGTATGGTTATCATGTCAGAAGCAATTAATTATCAACCATGGAGTGAAATGAGGACAGAAAATAGGTTTTGTTGTCAACCATAAATGGATTAAAAGTGGGTCAGTTCATGCTCTTTATTTTTAAAAGCATGACTTATACTTGGCATTTAAGATTTGATCACTGTTGTGCATGCACATGTGTGTGTGTGTTTGTGTGTGTGTGTGTGTGTGTGTGTTTGTGTGTGTGTGGATGGAAGTCCACTGCCTCAATGGCTATAAAAGGCTATGGGAGCTATAACTTTTTTTTCTTTTTTTTAATCAAGAGGACAACCTTACTTCAGTTTAGGTTTGGCAAAGGTAAGGTTGGCTGAATAGTTGATTAATCTATTGCCTGTTCACACAGGCTGATGATCAAACTTTAAAGACTAGATAAATCAACATCAAAATTAGCATTTCCCACAATATCCTGAACATGGGTACTGTTTATAGATATGAATCAATTTTTCAGAAAGCTAAATATGGCATACATATAGAGGATGAAATATTGTAGTCTGCAGAATTTCGTTCTAATTCCCCAGGGTTTGTGGTGCTCTTGGTCATTTGGGCTGTGTCTTTTTCAAGCTACATTTGGTATCCAAGACTGGTCAGTCAGTCTGCTCCCACAAGAGGTATGATGTTATATTGCTTACAGCTGTCTTTCATGTGGTTGTGTTCTGGATTCCTTGCATCTTTTTTGTGTCTTTTTTATGATATAAATGTCAGAGTGATTAAGAGAAAGAGAGAGAGAGAGAGACTTTTTGACACTTTGACATTTTATTGACATTAACTGCAAAGTTCTCATGTCAAGGGGGTGCATGTTTTTCAGAGGGCAAGAGAGAGAATGTATTTTTGAATGTTTTTGTGTACATTTGTGTGTGTGTGTGTGTGTATATGTGTGTGTGTGTGTGTGTGTGTGTGTGTGCTTGTTGTGGCTGTGTGCATGTTTAGGCTTTGCCTTCTGCTGTTTGTTGTTGTTTTCAATCAGACCAGCTGTTCTCTGGCAGGGTTTGATACCCAGGAGGTGGTTCATGTGGTGATCACGTCAGACAGCCACACAGTGGGCGGCATGGTGACCCTAATCAATAGCATTGTGTCCAACACACACTCCCCCGTTGTCTTTCACCTCATCACTGACGCACAGACCAGCCCGCATCTCAGGTGAGACGGGGAGGGGGACAGGGAGGGAATGGAGAAATGGGGAGAGATTTGGTGCTGGATTGCGTCTGTGGGCTGCATCTTGCATGCTCACACCCTGTGGGATTTTTATATGTCAGCAACCATTTTTACCCTGCTTTATTGGCAGCCATACTCAGTTTTTGTGCTCGCGATAAATGTACTTGTGTTTCCACAACACGGAGAATATTGATGTGGATTGGAGGATCTTCAGTATATCATGTATTTGATCTTCTACACACACACAAACACACACACACAAACACACACACACACACACACACACACACACACACACACACACACACATATATGTGGATTGGAGGATCTTCAGTATATCATGTATTTGATCTTCTACACACACAAACACACACGTGGATTGGAGGTTCTTCAGTATATCACTATATGTATTTGATCTTCTACACACACACAAACACACACACACACACACACACACACACACACACATATATGTGGATTGGAGGATCTTCAGTATATGTATTTGATCTTCTACACACACACACGCACTCACGCACGCATGCACTCACACACACACACACATACATATATATATATATATATATATATATATATATATATATATATATATATATATCTGTGAAGCAGATTAAGTCACTGGCTGTTCTACAGCACAATGATATGTTGACCGCGAATAATGGACAACTTTGTGTCCTGGCTCCACAAGGCAAGGCATCAATACTGACCCAGGGCCCTCTGGCTCAAGTCCAATGTTTTAACCTCTTACCTGTGGCGCTCCACACAGATGGATTTCAGTGGTTGGATGTTAAGATATTTGGTTGTTGAAATATCAGTAACATGTTGATCTGTAGTGTTGTACGGGGTTGCATGTATTTTTGAGTGATTTTAAGGGGGTGGGTTTTTTTTGTTGTGTTTTTTTCAGAGTATCATCTGCTTACAAAACTTTACATTCATATGAATGGATACACAGATATGTATACAAACACATACTGACTTGTACACACCCACGCACGCACGCGCACACACACACACACACACACACACACACACACACACAACAGGTAAGCATGTGGGTACACACTCACACAATTGTACACAGATTGGCATGCATACACACACAAGCACACATATTCGCATACGTGCATGCTCAGGACGCAGAGACACACATAGAGACACACAGACATTCACACACACACACACACACACGCATACACGCGCGCGCACACGCACACACACACACACACACAACAAAACAAAACTACACCACAGATAAAGGATGAATTAAAAAAAATAAAAAAATAAAAAACAGAACCTGCATCATGGTGTATTGTCTCCAGAACTTGGCTGATGCAGACCAAGCTGTGGAACATCAACTTTGAGATCAAGGAGTTTCCCATGGAGTGGCTGGAGGGAAAGATCAAGGTCCGAGGTGGGCGGATGGAGCTAGCCAACCCTGTGAGTAGTGGCCGCATTCACCTGCATTGCTCTGTGTGGTGTTGTGTTGTTCTGTGTCAGTGTGTGCTGCTGCAGTGCTTCAGACTGTTTGGAGAACTGAAATTGTGGAGCAAAAGGTCATGAGCCAGTCTGACTGGCTAACGTCGAGTGATATGATAAATCTACTTGTTTTTTGGTTTTTTTTTGCGTGTGTGTGTTTGTTTTGTGTGGTGTTGTGGTGTTTTGTGTTGCAGCAATTCTTCAATTTATTGGGGAAACTGAAAGTGAGGGGTTTTTGATTGGAGGTCCTGAGTTCAGATGTATCTGCATATTTGGCGTTTGTGTTGTGTGGTGTTTTGTGTAGTTGCAATGCTTCAGTGTAGGGCAACTGAAAGGCAGAAGTCATGAGTCAGACTGCTCATGTATAGCAGTAAGATAATTCTGCACGTTAGGTGCACATACCATGAGAAGAATCGTGGGTCAATGGTATTGGGAAGCTGTTAATCTCTTAGGCCCGATTTGTGTGCTCGGATGTTGTGTATTGTGTGCTTGTGTTGTGTAGTGCTGTGGAATGTGTCATGTTGTGTGCCTTGGTGTGATGCATTGCTTTCTGTTGTGTTCTCTGTGGAGTGCTGCATTCTTTTGTGCTGTGCTGTGCTTTGTTGAGTTGTGTTATGTTCCGTGCTGATTGTGTGCTGTGTTGCTTTGGGTTGTTGTTTTGAGGCATGTTGTGTGCTGTGGGGTGCTGTGTTCTTTTGTGTTGTGTGATCTGCTGTGTTTAGTTCACACCAGTAAGATGTCAGTGCTGTGTTTTTAACATTTCCAGTTGAATTACGCCCGCTTTTATCTGCCTGATCTGTTCCCTGGGATTGATGGGCGCATGGTGTACATTGATGATGACTGTATTGTGCAAGGTAACTTCCCTTCCCCTCTTTCACGTTTGTGTGTGAAAATTGTTTGTTTCTTGTTTCTTGGATTTCATAATTGTATTAGTAAACTGACGGAAGTTCTTTTGAGACTGAATGTTTGTTGCTGGACAAGTCGTGTGGTTTTCAGACTTGCTAGTCTTCTAGATCCCTTGTTGCATCCACACCATTTACTGTTCATTGTCGTTGACTTGTTCACAAGGCATTTGATATTGAATGGTCCAAGCTTTCAACTACAGGACAACACACATGCACAGTTCGTCAGTAAATTGATGTGTGAAAACATATCAACCCTTAAATACTGAACCTAGCTGAAACGAGATCAGTGTAGCATGAATCTCAAGTGTAATAACTACTACTTGTGTACTCTTTAACCTTACATGTCACTGATTTTGCTGAACAAATGTAATGCAGTCCCAAAAGGAATGAGTCCAAATAAAGAATGATGTGTGTTGCCTGTGTGTGTGTGTGTGTGTGTTCGTTCTTTAGTTTAACGTCTTTTCACTGTAAGTGATATTAGACGAGGGCAGGAAAAAAAAATTGAGGGTGGGGGGGGGGGGGGGGGGGATTACTGTGTACACATGCAAGTAAGTGAAAGTGTGTGTGTATTACATATAGAAAAGTTTTGTTAAAAAAAAAATAAATAAATAAATAAAAAAAAAACAATAACAATATAACATATTGCTAATGAAAAACTAACAACTATAACAGCAAACCAACTGGACGATTTAACAAGGAGTTGAAAAAGTCATACATTAGCAATGGACTGCTGAAGATCGTCAACACTGAAGATGATTTCAGTTCAGTATATGATCGGCTGTTATGTGAGCACCACAGATGCAAGAAACATTGCTGACATATTTTGTCCTAAAACAATTCATTTTCCATCTGCAGATTAGAGAAATGATTTGCCTCTTATGAAAATCATTATGGTAATGTTTTCCCATGAAACCATACATTTTCTGTATGTTCTTATGTAACTCGGAGTTACCAGTGTGTTTTTCCTCAAACTGAAATTTTGACCATTGGACTTTTTCTACCATGGTGTAACATTCCTGTAGTGAAAGCGAAATATTTAAATCTAACTCCTTCATGGAGATTCTAGCTCCTTTTTTAGCCAAAATGTTAACTTTTTCATTATAGTATAAACCGCAATGAGAAGGAATCCAGCAAAAGGTTATGTGAGAGCCTCTTAATAAGAGTTCGTGAATCAAATGGTTAATTTCAATAATGAGTTCATACCTAACCGTTTCTTTAATAAGTTCAATAGTGTGAAGAACTGATTTAGAATCAACACAAAATAGAATCTGAAATATAGTTTTCGGAAAGGATATCATGAAATTTAACGCCATTAGAATTGCTATGAGTTCAGCTGTGAAGACGGACTTATTCTCTCCCAGTTGAAATGAGTTTTGAAAGGTAAGGTCTGGAATAACGAAAGCAGCACCAGCTCTATCATTTACAACAGAGCCGTCTGTAAATATCTTTAGATGATTAAGGTATTTCTCTTCCAAATGGATTCGTACCTGTGATGTAAGTAAATTTATGTTGTAATGTTTGGTCAGATCAGTGTGATTGATAACAAATTGCGCTCTTTGAAGTTCCCATACAGGTGTAGGTGATACTACAGACCTTTTAGCAAAATGTGGGGTTTTATTCACGCTGGAATTTGTTAAAATACTTGACATGTATGTTCCCACTGTGGTATGAGAGGATATAGATCTAGCTCTCTTTGGAAAATCACGGTCGGATTTGAGAGTTATTTCTGATTCCAAATCATTTTCGTCCATTCTCAAGACAAATTTACTACACGCAAGTTCCTTTTGGTCCTCTAATGGTAATACTCCCGCTGCTCTGTACATTTTCTTACTTGAATCATGGACTGGTAAGCCAAGTGCCAGTTTATATGCTCTGCAGTCTATGCTTTGAATTTTTTTCAATAAATATTTCAGTGCACTGAAGTATACTTCTTGTGCATATATAAGTTTTGACCGAACAAGTGATGTGCAAAGGTGTAGTAGAATGAAGATGTCCTGGCTCCATGGTTGTTTGCATACTATTTTCAGTAAGTTTAATGTTTTCCTGGCCTTTGTTAAAATGTAATCGATATGATGATTCCAAGTTAATTTTGATGTAAGGTGTACTCTAAGGAATTTAACTACTTTTTTATATTCCAGGGTGTTATCGTAAATCTTAAAGGAAGGCAATGTTGCTGGACTTGATCCATTATTAAAAGGCATCAAGTGTGTTTTTTCGGTTGATATTTGCAGACCATTCTTGCTCATATAATTTGTTACTGTGTTTAATTCATTTTGATATAGCTCTTTTGTGTAATTCATATATCGGGCAGGCGTATTCTTTTTGATTGTAACTTTCATCCACATGCATATATCGTCAGCGTATTGAACCATTACAACATTCTTTGTTAGTTTTTTGGTAGATCATTCATTAGAATGTTGAACAATACTGGAGCAATTACAGAGCCCTGAGGAATACCTGTCTGCAATGTTCGTGTAGATGAATACATTTTCCCTATTTTAGCCTGAATTTTTCTTTTTTCTAAGAAGTCTTTTATAAAGTTATACATATGTCCTGATAATCCAATCGTCTTCAGTTTTAACATTAGACGTGAATGCCACACTTGGTCATAGGCTTTAGTAATGTCGAAAAAAGTTGCAAGCAAACAAAACATTTTCGTCTCGCAAATTGGTGCTTAACCTGAGTGGTTAATTTCACTAAATGGTCAACTGTGGATCTTCTTTTTTTATAACCTGCTTGGTTTACAGGGATGACATTATTCTTTTCACAGTAGTATACGAGTCTCTGTGTGTGTGTGTGTGTGTGTACTGTTCATAGTGTGCGAGGATGGTGATTGTTTCTTTTGGTTGACTCTTTTTCTTGATGATTGTTGCTTCTCTTTTGTAACATGTAATTTATGGAGCGCCATGAATGATTGGTTGTTATTTGAATTTTCTGGACTATTTTTCTTTCTTTCTGGTTATATTTAATTTGTGAAGCACCTTGAGCCTCTCTGTGAGAGCTGGAGAAGAGCACTTCATTATTATTATTGTTATCATTATTATTATTATTATAATGACTGACATCCTGACCTGAAAATATAAAAATTAATGTCAGTTTTACCACACTAAGGTGACAGCCATCACTGACAAGCATAACAATCAGCATCAGTCAAGGTGTTAAAAGAACATGTAGAATGCACAGTTATCTAAGGCACTGTTCAAGCATCATGTGTTAATGTGCATGGTGCTGGTTATTATGCACTTTAGGAAGCATGTTTATCATTGTATCATTTTTTGTTCAGGGGACATAGCAGAGTTGTTCCATATGCGCTTGAAGCCTGGCACCTTAGCAGCTTTTTCTGAGGACTGTAAAGGAGTGAACAGGCGTATCTCCTTCATGCAGGTAAGCCTGTGGATCATTCCTGTGTTGTTGTTGTCTTCAGTTTAACGTCTTTCCACTTGAAGTGATATTAGACGCCATTCCTGTGTAAGGTAGGTGTCTGAAGGTAAAGCTAAAGAATAGAGGGAGGGATGAAGTTGGGAATTTTCGTTGAAAATTACAGTTATGGATGATTAAACATAATAACAAAAGAACACGCAGACACATATTCACATATACAGATGCACACAGACACACACAGATGCACACAGACATACACACACACACACTTTCTCTCATATGATATGTATATTGTATCCAGGACTATCGCACAGACACATAAAGCCTCATTCAGTTGTGTTCCTGAGAATGACTGTCTGTTTCAAACAGAATGTGTATGCAGACTTCTTCGACCTGAAAAACCAGCATTTCCTGGAGCTGGACATTGACCCAGGTGCCTGTGCCTTCAACACTGGTGTGTTCATCACAAACCTCACTGAATGGAGACGTCAGGGAATCACTGATAAGCTGCTCTACTGGCTGGAGTTGAACACAAAGTATGTAATTGTTGCCGCTGTGTGTGTGTGTGTGTGTGTGTTGGTTGGTCATTGATTTAACATCTGTTCACAAAAGTGATTTTAGACGGAAAAAACAAAACCAACAAAAAAACCGGTGTGTGCAGTGTATGTATCTATGTTTATGTGTATGGGAACGTGTGTGAACTGTGTACATTACAAATGTGACAGGAAATCGAAATTTGGAATGGAGAAGGAAACTTTGGGAATGGAAACTAATTATCAAGTTAACGATGAAGGATTGAATATTTTTGTAACTGAGTTTTGGGAAAGTATAGGAACAAAATCTTTTGACTTAAAACATGAAAGAATATGCGAATTTGTAATTTTCTGTCCAAATAAGCATTCAATATTCCTGGTATATTTTGTTTTGAAGGCGTGAGTTTTCCATCTATACATGAGAGTCTTTATTTCCTTACTGACGTGCACACGAGTGCGTGTGTGGTGTGTGTGTGTGTGCACGAACATGTTTTTATCAGGCAGCTTACTTGTCAGGAATTTGATAGTGATAGACAATTGAACATCCATGCATGATAGTTCCACAATGGGATGCTGGGTGGTTTTCAGTATAAATGGCTTCCCTGCTTTCTGGAAATTCTATGCTGAAAATTTCCTCTTTTCTATTGCTCTCTTTGTTTCTGCCTGTTTTCTAGCTATCCATTCTACAGTGTTATTTACCAGTATGGCCTTTTTTATGTCTTCTTTGTAAGGCTTTGAAATATTTTATGCTTTTTATGATTTGTTTTGTAATACGGGGATGCTAAATGTAGCCAAAGGATTGACATTCAAATCACAACCTTGTCTTACTAGTCTTAAGGAGATAAATGGTTTAGATGAGAAGTAATGAACTGTGTTTGCATTTTTATCCCTCCCCCCCAGATGTGACAGTTTTGTGCTTGACGCATTTGAATTTTTGATATATTTTTTTGTTATTATACTTTGGCTGTCGTGATATGGCTGTGTATGGTCAGCTGGACTATAACTGTATAAGCAACAATGCCAATGTCAACCCCTTTATTTTCTCATCTGAATGATGTAGCATCCAGACTACCAATAAAGGTGTAGTGGAGGGTGAGAATATACTGGCGAGTGTTGGATTTGACCCTGTGCGCTCAGATTCTCTCGCTTCCTAGGCCTTACCACTTGGCCACCTCACCACGCTCAGCCCCAGTTTTTTCCACTGGCAGTGAGGTTGGTTGAATGAGACAATAAATCGAGGTTCCATGTGCAGCATGCACTTGATGTGCTAAAAAAGAACCCATGGCAACAACAGTGTTTGGCAAAATTCCGTAGATGATATCCACTCTGATACTGTGATAAGTACACAAATGTATATGTATGCACTCAAGGCCTAACTAAGCATGTTGGGTTATGCTGCTGGTTAAGCGTCTGCCTAGCAGATGTGGTTTAGCACATGTATGGATTTTTCTTGAGATACTGAAGCTAAAACTGTAGCCATGTGCAGTTGAGGTTGGCTGGGCTCTGAGCCAGATGGATCCATGGAGTTATTGACTCACGAGGTTACTGCAGTGTCTGTGGAACTATTGACTCACAAGGTGACCGCAGTGAGTGTTGGTATTCCATGCAAGCATTGACTGACGAGGTGACTGCAGTGAGTGTTGGTATTCCATGCAAGCATTGACTGACGAGGTGACTGCAGTGAGTGTTGGTATTCCATGCAAGCATTGACTGACGAGGTGACTGCAGTGAGTGTTGGTATTCCATGCAAGCATTGACTGACGAGGTGACTGCAGTGAGTGTTGGTATTCCATGCAAGCATTGACTGACGAGGTGACTGCAGTGAGTGTTGGTATTCCATGCAAGCATTGACTGACGAGGTGACTGCAGTGTCTGTTGGTGATCCATGAGCTATTGATGATGATGATGATGTAGTGCCTATCCTTGGTCAGAGACCAGGCTCCAAGCGCTTTACAAACTGGGGGTCATTTGCACAACAGGCTGCCTACCTGGGTAGAGCCGACTGACAGCCATCTGCCATTGGACGCTCATCATTCATTTCCTTTGTCATTTTTATCAGATTTCAGGCATGCACACATGCACACTCAGACAGACATGTAACATTGTACATGTTTGACCTTTTTTTTTTATTTCCCTGCCATGTAGGCAGCCAAACTCCATTTTCATGGGTGTGCATGCTGGGTATGTTCTTGTTTCTATAACCCACCGAACACTGACATGGATAACAGGATCTTTAACATGCGTATTTGATCTTCTGCATGGGCATTCACACGAAGGGAGTTCAGGCACTAGCAGGTCTGCACACATGTTGACCTGCGAGATCAGAAAAAATCTCCACCCTTTACCCACCAGGCGCCGTTACCGTGGTTCAAACCCAGAACACTCAGATTGAAAGTCCAACGCTTTAACAACTGGGCTGTTGACAGGTGACGGCAGTGTCTGTTGCCGTGTTGCAGGGAGGAGCTGTACGGGAACGAGAGAGGAGGCGGAGGGTCGCAGCCACCCATGATGCTGGTCTTCTACAAAAAGTACACCCCCCTGGACCTGCTTTGGCATGTGCACTTCCTTGGTGAGGGTGGACTGGAGCATTTGTTGTGTGTCTGTCCGCTGCTTTGATAAGTGATTCTTTTCATGTCAATTGCGCTTGCAGCAAGTTTGTTTTTTGTTGCTGTTGTTTTTTTAATACCTTTGTTATATCAAATTGAACCTTACAAAGGCTGCCGACCAGCATATAAATAAACATGCCCACACAGAGACAGATATTTAGACACATACACTCACAGACTCACATATACAGACACAGACACGCACACACAGATACAGATACAGACACACACAGCGACACACACACACACACACACACACACACACACACACACACACACACACACACATGCAAACTTAAGCACAGAGAAACAAATGGCTGGGTATGTTTGGTTGGTTTTCTTTTTGTTTTTTTTTTTTCCTGTAAATATTCTTTTCCTGTGTTTTGTTGTCACTGCAGCTGCTGCTGATGTTGACATAAATCACATATTCAGTAATCATAGTCACACACACACACACACACACACACACACACACACACACACACACACAGAGTCACTCACCCTCCCCCCCTCCCACACACACACACACATTCACACACTTGATCACACACACACAGTCACTCCCCCACCCCCACACACACATTCACACACTTGATCACACACACTTGATCACACACACACACACACACGCATGTTGTTACTGCCACTGATGTTAGAGGTGATGGTGATGTTTACAGGATGGACACCAAGAACCAGATACACTGCAGAGTTTATAGGAAGCGCCAAGCTGCTCCACTGGAATGGCCGGTTCAAACCCTGGGGGCGGGTATCCTCCTACCAGCACATCTGGGATCGCTACTTCCTGCCAGACCCCACCCACAAGTTTCAGCCTGTCAGGAGGGGTGGGGTGTTGTAGGGGTGAGGTGTTAAGGATTGCTGGCAGCAAAAGTTGTCATCTGTTTTTTTCATTGTGAGTAGTGGTGAGGTGTTGAGGATTGCTGGCAGCAAAAGTTGTCATCCGTTTTTTTCACTGTGAGTAGTGGTGAGGTTTTGAGGATTGCTGGCAGCAAAAGTTGTCATCCGTTTTTTTCATTGTGAGTAGTGGTGAGGTGTTGAGGACTGCTGGCAGCAAAAGTTGTCATCTGTTTCTTTCATTGTGAGTAGTGGTGAGGTGTTAAGGATTGTTGGCAGCAAAAGTTGTCATCCGTTTTTTTCACTGTGAGTAGTGGTGAGGTGTTGAGGACTGCTGGCAGCAAAAGTTGTCATCCGTTTCTTTCATTGTGAGTAGTGGTGAGGTTTTGAGGACTGCTGGCAGCAAAAGATGTTGTTCTTTTTTCATTACGAGTAGTAATACAGCATACAGACCATCACATAGTACAGAGACTGCACTTCTCAAGGTCACTTATGATATACTCCTGGCACTAGATCAAGGTAATGTTTCTGTTCTAACTCTGTTAGATCTCAGTGCAGCGTTTGACACCATAGACCATACACTTTTGTTGCACATCCTTCATTACTACTATGAGGTTTCTGGATTAGCTCTCTCTTGGGTCAAAAGCTGTCTTTCAAGTCGCATCCAGACAGTCATCATCAATAATCACTCATCACAACCAGCACCTGTACATCAAACCTCTTCATACACTCATCCAAAGTCACTTTGTTTCCAACCAATCATTTACAGACGACACACTAGTTTATAGAACGTGTCACTCTACAGACATAGGTCAAACCATACAGACTTTGCAGTCATGCATCACAGATGTCAAATCATGGATGACAGATCACAAACTCAGACTAAATGATAATAAAGCAGAAGCACTTCTCATTCACTCGAAGCGTTCATTTTCTGACTTGCCTAAGCTTCATCTATCCTGGTAGGAACCTCAGACATACGTTTCTCAGCATCCACACGCAATTTAGGGTACATGCTTTCAGATGACATGACACTTGACATGCACATCAACCATATTTGTAGGTCAGCATATGTATTGTGTGTGTGTGTGTGTATGTATGTGTATGTTATGTGTATATATATATATATAGATATAGCTCTCTATATATATATATATATATGTCACTTTGTTCGAAGTATGTAGATTTTCGCCAGCGTGATGTGAGATAGTCTGAAATATGTATTTTAGCAAATGTGATGTGAGACTTTGTCTGTTTATTTATTTTACTTATTTTATTTCATTTTTATTCTTTTTTATTTTTTATACATATTTTTATGTCACTCAGTCTTGAATTTGTATATCTTATTGTAAAGTGCGGTGAGCCCCATTTGAGATGGGAGTACTGCGCTGTATAAGCCTGCATATTGTTATATTATTATTAGGAGTGAGCTTCAGAGGATTGCTGGGGACAAAAGTTGTCATCCTTTTTATTTTTTTCATTGTGAGTAGTGGTTAGTTACAGAGGATTGCTGGCAGCAAAAGTTGTCAGACTTATTTCATTGCCAAAAGCTTAAAGATATTTTTCAGGATTTTATTTCAGTCAAAGATGGTTGCAATTTATGCATATGTAGGAACGCACACTTTTTTTCTTTCTTAATGAGACAGAGTTTTTGGCCAGAGCCTTGTTTGGGTGCAGGGCTCAATGACTTAAACTTTTCATGACGAAATGCTGCATCTTTCTTGGGTTATGATTCCATCCAGACTGTGAACTCATGATGGTGTGAGTTGTGGTTGTGGATTGGATGGGTGCAGTGTAGCCTCCTCACCACAGGAGTTCTGGGTGGGCAGAGTGCTGTGTTACACATGATGGTGTTTCTTTATCGTACATGAAGCTGCTACTTATACATGAAGCTGTTTCTATGTTTGTGCATGAAGCTGTACACAGACATGATGCCGTTTCTCACTTATACATTATGCTGCTTCTCACTCAGTCCTGTTGCCGTTTCTCACATACACTATGCTGTTTCTCACTCAGACATGATGCTGTTTCTCACATACACTATGACGTTTCTCACTCAGTCCTGTTGCCGTTTCTCACATACACTGTGCTGTTTCTCACTCAGACATTATGCTGTTTCTCACATACACTATGACGTTTCTCACTCAGTCCTGTTGCCGTTTCTCACATACACTATGACGTTTCTCACTCAGACATGATGCTGTTTCTCACATACACTGTGCTGTTTCTCACTCAGTCCTGATGCTGTTTCTCACATACACTATGACGTTTCTCACTCAGACCTGATGCTGTTTCTCACATACACTGTGCTGTTTCTCACTCAGACCTGATGCCGTTTCTCACTCAGACATGGTGCTGTTTCTCAGATACACAATGCTGTTCCTCACTCAGACATTATGCTGTTTCTCACTTATGCATTATGCTGTTTCTCACTCAGACATGATGCCGTTTCTCACTTATACATTATGACGTTTCTCACTCAGACATGGTACCATTTCTCACATACACAATGCTGTTTCTCACTCAGACATGATGCCGTTTCTCACTTATACACTATGCCGTTTCTCACTCAGACATGGTACCGTTTCTCATTTATACACTATGCCGTTTCTCACTCAGACATGGTGCCGTTTCTCACATACACTATGCCGTTTCTCACTTAGACATCATGGTACTGTTTCTCACATATACTATGCTGTTTCTCACTCAGACATGATGCTGTTTCTCACTCAGACATGATACCACTTCTGTATTATGCTGTTTCTCAATTACAGTACATATTACGCTGTTTCTGATACATTATGCTTTTCTCATTTTCCTCATACTCAGGACTGGAAAAAAAGATCTGGTGCTATTTTACTGGTGTGTGAATTCATAATGTCTCCAGATTCTGAAAGTTGTTTGTTGGTGTGCAAGATACTTTGGTTCCCCAGAAGGTTGTTTGAACTCTTTGGGTTGAATTTTTTTTGTTTACCCTTGCCACCTTACAGCATGAGACGTGCTGTGATGACAGTGATGATGATGATGATGACTGATGTGACATTTAGGTTTATATCCCTGCCACCTTACATCATGAGACATGTGTTGTGATGACAGTGATGATGATGATGACTGATGTGACATTTAGATTTATATCCCTGCCACCTTACATCATGAGACGTGCTGTGATGACAGTGATGATGATGATGATGACTGATGTGACATTTAGATTTATATCCCTGCCACCTTACAGCATGAGACGTGTTGTGATGATGATGATGACTGATGTGACATTTAGATTTTTATCCCTGCCACCTTACAGCTTGATACACTTGCTGTGATGACTGATGATGATGATGATGACTGATGTGACATTTAGATTTATATCCCTGCCACCTTACAGCTTGATACACTTGCTGTGATGACAGTGATGATGATGATGACTGATGTGACATTTAGGTTTTTACCCATTCCGCCTTACAGCTTGAGACATGTGTTGTGATGACAGTGACAGTTATGATGACTGATATGACATTTAGATTTTTACCCTGCCACCTTACACATTTTATTTAGTAGTCTGTCATCACTGGGTTTACTATGACATGTTGCATGTATATGTTGTAAAATGATTTGATTTTTGTGTGTTGTCAAACATAAGTCTCAGATGTTCTCATAAACCTTGTCTCACTTGAAGGTGTTCTAAAACTGTGGTTCTCTTTCAGTTAGAGAAGTTTTGTGCATGTAAGTGAAAAAAAATGTCAGCATATTCCTGCGCTGCTGCCAACAAGGGAGAAAGGATTGAAAAATGCAACAATGTTCTGTTTGTGTAGAATCTGAATCATGTGTGACTGATTGGGAACAATGTGAAGAAAATGTTATTTTGGATTGTGGTCTTTGTTATCAGTTCTTATGATGATGAGTTGAGTTTGAATGTTGCATCAGACATACAGCTGATGGCAGATACTGAAATAGGACAATAATTTTTGATGATTTTATATGGATATATTATCCATGATTATAAACACAATAATGATTGTAGTGGGACTCTTGTTTTTCACTCACAATCTGAGAGGATGTGTTTCCCAAGTTCTCTCCCACATCCACTGTTCATCCAGGTTCATCCAGACCAGCAGCAGTTGTGGTCTTTTTTTTCTTCACTTTCAGCAAGATGGTGTGGTGGACAGTAGTGTGAAGGAGATGTCAAAACCTTGTAGATGGTAGTGGAATGGAGTGTGATGGAGAAACAGCAACTGACGACAGAGGATAGACTTTAAAGGAGCAATGATCAAAGAGAATTGCTTGCTGGGTTCAAAATCTGGTCACTTAACTCATTTGGACTTTTGATGTATTGGTGTTTGGGATTTTTTATGTACTGGTATTGACTTCAGTTCTGGACAAGTTTGGAAGATTGCATTGACTTTAGTTTGGGAATCTTTTGGTTTATTGGTATTGACTTAAGTGTCTGACTTGAGGTTTGGGATTTTTTTTCATATATTGACTTGAGTTTGGGAATCTTTTGATGTATTGGTATTGACTTCATTTATTGGCTTAATTTTTTGGAATCTTTTGATGGGTTGGTATCAACTTTTGGAATTGTTCATGTACTGGTTTGTATTAACTTCAATTTGTTTTTGTTTCATGCTTTGCTTAAATCTACTTCCTTTTGCATACATTTGTTTGTGTGAACATGTGTTAGAGACTCTAACATTACAAGATCTGCTCAGCTGGATTATTGATATGGATCATTCAGCACGCTTCGACATGTCCTTCAAACTGCAGCTGAAATGGTCAGCCTCAGTCTCTGTCACTGACCACTACTGCAGTCACTGTGGCTGCATGCTGACAGCTGTCATGCCAAAAGAATAAGTTCATCCATCAACACTTAGTAAAAGCACACACACACACATCCATGTGAGTGCATTGTCATGAAGAGCACCAGTCCATCCCAGGTTTGTTGTGGAGAGATAACTAGTTATCCAGACAAGATAATCATATTTTATTTGGTCAGAGACAGAAACAAATTTGATCAAGGGAAAAAGAGGAAATTTGGAAAACAAACTGCACACAGGAAGTAGATAATTTATCAATCCTTTGCAGGTTCAGGGAGCGAAAGATAAGTAAACATCTGTTTACATCCCACCCATTTTTTACACAATGTTTTGTTTGTACAAGTAAATGTGATTTTCAGTTGTCAGTGTTTTCAGTCAAATAATTTCATAACTAAAATTATCTTACTCATTTCACTTTGAAAATGTTCTTTATTGTATGCATTTGTTAAAAGCAGGCAGTGACAAGAGCAAAATGTTGTGTGTTTTTTTAATAGATTGAGAATATGTCTCAGCTGACCAGAGAGAGAGAAGTATGTATCAAGATATATAAAGTGTCTGATATGCCAGGAAAAGATAACTTTACAGTTTGAGCAATAAATGACATGGCTAATTTGTTTGCTATTGCAACCACTTGTGATGTTTCATTGACATGTACTTAAGAAACTGGTTTTGTTATTACAGCAATGTGTATTTGGATATTTTATTTTGGGCTTTTCAGTTACTTGCATCTTCTGTCTTTGTCGTAACAGATACTTATTATGTATTGTTACACAATGACAGACAGGATGCTGGCCAAGATCACCCACTTGTTATATTACTTGTTTATCCTCTTGTGCTTTTAGTATTGTGTAATACTTTGAATATTACTTGTTTATCTTCTAGTGTAGTACTAAGTATCTTCCAGTGTAATACTTCTTAGTTGTTCATTTCACATGACTATCTTCCAGCGCAGTGTTACTTGACTTACATTTAGTGTAATTCATGACCTCTGATGTAATTTTACACAACTATCCTCTTCTATATTGTTATTTCATTAACTTCTGGTGTATTTTCACATGCCAACCTCAAGTCTAATATTACACTGCTAGCCTCTAATGTGAATTAATTATTCTCTCATGTAATTTAACAATTCTCCAGGGTAATGTTAGTTTACTGACCTCAAGCATAATGTGAAATGACTATCATGTGGTATATTGTTTGATTATCTGGTGTAAGGGTAGATGACTAGCACAATATTAGTTGGATAATTCCTTATGTGATAGTTGAATAATTCCTCATGTGATATTTCATGACAGTCTATCAGTGTATTTAATGGTATTACATGTAATACTGGACTGCCGTCATATGTGTGCAAGTGTATGATACAATGAACAGAATGGCTGCTGCTATTGAAGAAGAATCTCAGAAGTATTCTTGATTGTGAATATTGTTAGTATTCTTTACTGTGCAGAGTCATAGCTTTTCGTTTGAATTAGTGGGTGGTGAATGTGACAGATAGGCATTCAATCAACAAACGTATGCATTTGATTAACATGTATCTGTTAGTTCTACTTAACATTCATGTAAGGACTGTATACCTGACATGAATGATTCACATCAGCATTGAAATGTTTCATTAAGTAAGTTAATACTACTTCACATAAGTGCCATTATCTTGCCTCATGGGAGTTACATTGAAAACTTGATAATACAGGTTTGTGGAATTAACAGTCTTTCAATGAAAAAACTGAATCACTGGGTTTATTTTCAAATATTCCTGTTGATTATTTTATCCACTAATTGTTAATATTCAAATTTTTCAACCTTTTTGAAATAAACATTGCCTGTTGTTTATATTTTTTTAGAAGAGTTTTTGTTGGTGTGAGAAAGAGGGAAAGTGAGAGCAGTTGCATTTCACACGTGTGAATCCTCTGTCACACACACATGTACGCATGCATGCAAGCCTTCACACACACACACACACACACACACACACACACAGTTTCAAGTTTCCAAGATGTTGTCTCTAGTGAATAGATTATTTATATATATATATATATATATATATATATATATATATATATAAAGAGTCTGTTCACCTTTTTATTTGTTCAGTCAGCTATCCTCATGTCATTTCACAGCTCCATGTCTCCTGCATGTATTGAATGTTCCTGGAATGTTTCATCATCAGTATCAAAAGATTGTCCCAGATAAAATGGACTTTTATGTTCTGCTCTCATGTTGACCTCAGAAAAGGGGACGTGGCTTTGTGACATGGGGCGCTGGAACGTCGCAAACACTTTCTTCAACAGCAGTCGGGGAACTTTGTAAAGGTGATTGGATAGATTCTCACAAAGAAAGAGAGAGAGAAATTGTGCTCTTAAGCAACCTAAACTGCCGAACAGAAATCAGAAATTGTATAACTCATGGTAGACGAGCGGCTATTGAACAGAACTGTCGGATCATTGTTTGTGTTGATTAACACAGGCAACATTCTGTAACACACTGTTTATCCTCTCAATGTTGTGCTTGTAATTGTATCCTAAACTGACTTGTACTCTATTCACTCGGAAGTCACTCCCATGAAAGTAAGACCCACAGAGAATTTACAAATGACCGTAGAAGCTGACAGTGGTATCTGGGAAAAAAAAAACAACAAAAAAAAAACACTGATGCATGTGTTTATTTGTATGTATGAGTTAGAAAGAGAGATGGAGGGAGGGAGGATCTGCAGGTGAAACGGGATTGGCGGATAGCCGAAGCGGGATTGGCGGGTAGGCTAAACGGGACAAAGAGTTCCAAAACGCTCAAGAGGCCATCGAAGGTGGCGGCATGATCAAAGTGGAGGCGAAACGGGAATAGGCGAATCAGACCTGCACTGCCGTAAACGCTCCGGAGAGATGTCGTCTCTCAGCCGAGCTGAGCGTGTCTGTGTGATCATGTGCCGTCGGCCTGATGAAACCGATCAAGTGGCTGATCGACACGAAGGGCGTCATGAATCATCATGAATCACAAACTGTGTTAAAGCCTGAACCGGACTATAAATGGCGGGCGATTTGAATCAAGCCAGTTTCTCACCAGAGTCTGACACTGTGACGTCGGTGAAGGTTTATTCAAAATAAAAGCCTAATAAAGCTACGGTTTGGCTTCATTTATGGCAGAGAGCGAGATTTGCCTAGCAGCTTCCAATCTAGACCTGAATTGACTTTGGAAAGTACAAAATGTGTCAGCTACACGTAATACAAAATTTGAATGCAGAGAAAAAGGGCGCAACCGAAACCTTGCTCTCGGGAGTTAAGACTTTAACTTTCTCCTGAAAACTGTGCACGAACTTAAAATAGAATTGACCGTCCTTCCTGTAGCTGACCGCGTGACAACTTGAAGCGAGTATGTGGCGCGCGCGGCAGCCATTGTACTCCCCAACTTAAGTGAACGAGAAAGCCGAAAGAGCATCATGTTGCAGGCCCTGCATCTCTTCTTAATACACCCGTTGGAAAGTTTGGATGCATTCGCACCATACATAGTTTACTATCAAATCAGCCAGCTGCAAACACTTGAAAAGAAATTTAACTGAAGTTTAATTGCAATCAAACTGTAAATGTAACACATGTTGCATATGAAGTATCTTCACCTCTTGAAGTCGAAGGAAAACTGTCGCCGGTTCGAAACCTTAATTTTAAAGGTTAAAACTTTTGACTCGAACTTGAGGCCATCGGGACAGTCATTTCAAACAATGATTCAGTGTCCAGAGCTCGGCGAAAGAAGGCTGAGCCCAGTCCACTCCGTCAGCAGCTGTTTATCTTATTAGTAGTAGTAGTATTTTTTTGTATTTTATCAGATTTTTTTTTTTTTTTTAATTATTGTTGTTGTTTTTTTACTTATTTTATTTTATTTTTATTTTTTACTTTACCTTTATTTTATTTTGTTTTCATTTATTTATTTTATTTTATTTTATTATTATTATATTATAATCATTTTTTTAATTGATTTTTTTTCTCAAGGCCTGACTAAGCGCGTTGGGTTACGCTGCTGGTCAGGCATCTGCTTGGCAGATGTGGTGTAGCATATATGGATTTGACCGAACGCAGTGACGCCTCCTTGAGCAACTGGTACTGATACTGATATTTATCTTCCCCGACCAAAGTCAAGGAAGACCAGCCAGTCCTCTTGATCTGCCTGTAGTTTCACCAGCCAGTCCTCTTGATCTCCCTGTAGTTTCACCAGCCACTCCTCTTGATCTGCCTGTAGCTTCACCACCCAGTCAGGTACCCCTCCCTGTAGCTTCACCAGTCAGGTACCCCTCCCTGTAGCTTCACCACCCAGTCAGGTACCCCTCCCTGTAGCTTCACCAGCCAGTCAGGTACCCCTCCCTGTAGCTTCACCAGTCAGGTACCCCTCCCTGTAGCTTCACCAGTCAGGTACCCCTCCCTGTAGCTTCACCAGTCAGTCAGGTACCCCTCCCTGTAGCTTCACCAGTCAGGTACCCCTCCCTGTAGCTTCACCAGTCAGTCAGGTACCCCTCCCTGTAGCTTCACCAGTCAGGTACCCCTCCCTGTAGCTTCACCAGCCAGTCAGGTACCCCTCCCTGTAGCTTCACCAGTCAGGTACCCCTCCCTGTAGCTTCACCAGTCAGGTACCCCTCCCTGTAGCTTCACCACCCAGTCAGGTACCCCTCCCTGTAGCTTCAGCCAGTCAGGTACCCCTCCCTGTAGCTTCACCAGTCAGGTACCCCTCCCTGTAGCTTCACCACCCAGTCAGGTACCCCTCCCTGTAGCTTCACCAGCCAGTGAGGTACCCCTCCCTGTAGCTTCACCAGTCAGGTACCCCTCCCTGTAGCTTCACCAGCCAGTCAGGTACCCCTCCCTGTAGCTTCACCAGTCAGGTACCCCTCCCTGTAGCTTCACCAGCCAGTCAGGTACCCCTCCCTGTAGCTTCACCAGTCAGTCAGGTACCCCTCCCTGTAGCTTCACCACCCAGTCAGGTACCCCTCCCTGTAGCTTCACCAGTCAGTCAGATACCCCTCCCTGTAGCTTCACCAGCCAGTCAGGTACCCCTCCCTGTAGCTTCACCAGTCAGGTACCCCTCCCTGTAGTTTCACCAGCCAGTCAGGTACCCCTCCCTGTAGCTTCACCACCCAGTCAGGTACCCCTCCCTGTAGCTTCACCAGTCAGTCAGATACCCCTCCCTGTAGCTTCACCAGCCAGTCAGGTACCCCTCCCTGTAGCTTCATCAGTCAGGTACCCCTCCCTGTAGTTTCACCAGCCAGTCAGGTACCCCTCTCTGTAGCTTCACCAGCCAGTCAGGTACCCCTCTCTGTAGCTTCACCAGTCAGGTACCCCTCCCTGTAGCTTCACCACCCAGTCAGGTACCCCTCCCTGTAGCTTCACCAGCCAGTCAGGTACCCCTCCCTGTAGCTTCACCAGTCAGTCAGGTACCCCTCCCTGTAGCTTCACCAGCCAGTCAGGTACCCCTCTCTGTAGCTTCACCACCCAGTCAGGTACCCCTCTCTGTAGCTTCACCAGTCAGTCAGGTACCCCTCCCTGTAGTTTCACCAGTCAGGTACCCCTCTCTGTAGCTTCACCAGTCAGTCAGGTACCCCTCCCTGTAGCTTCACCAGTCAGGTACCCCTCCCTGTAGCTTCACCAGCCAGTCAGGTACCCCTCCCTGTAGCTTCACCAGTCAGTCAGGTACCCCTCCCTGTAGCTTCACCAGTCAGGTACCCCTCCCTGTAGCTTCACCACCCAGTCAGGTACCCCTCCCTGTAGCTTCAGCCAGTCAGGTACCCCTCCCTGTAGGCTTCACCAGTCAGCAGGTACCCCTCCCTGTAGCTTCACCACCCAGTCAGGTACCCCTCCCTGTAGCTTCACCAGCCAGTGAGGTACCCCTCCCTGTAGCTTCACCAGTCAGGTACCCCTCCCTGTAGCTTCATCAGTCAGGTACCCCTCCCTGTAGCTTCACCACCCAGTCAGGTACCCCTCCCTGTAGCTTCACCAGCCAGTCAGGTACCCCTCTCTGTAGCTTCACCAGTCAGGTACCCCTCCCTGTAGCTTCATCAGTCAGGTACCCCTCCCTGTAGTTTCACCACCCAGTCAGGTACCCCTCCCTGTAGCTTCACCAGCCAGTGAGGTACCCCTCCCTGTAGCTTCACCAGCCAGTCAGGTACCCTCTCTGTAGCTTCACCAGTCAGGTACCCCTCCCTGTAGCTTCACCAGTCAGGTACCCCTCCCTGTAGCTTCACCACCCAGTCAGGTACCCCTCTCTGTAGCTTCACCAGTCAGTCAGGTACCCCTCCCTGTAGCTTCACCAGTCAGGTACCCCTCCCTGTAGCTTCACCAGCCAGTCAGGTACCCCTCCCTGTAGCTTCAGCAGTCAGGTACCCCTCTCTGTAGCTTCACCAGTCAGTCAGGTACCCCTCCCTGTAGCTTCAGCAGTCAGTCAGGTACCCCTCTCTGTAGCTTCACCAGTCAGGTACCCCTCCCTGTAGCTTCACCAGTCAGGTACCCCTCCCTGTAGCTTCACCACCCAGTCAGGTACCCCTCCCTGTAGCTTCACCAGTCAGGTACCCCTCCCTGTAGCTTCACCAGTCAGGTACCCCTCCCTGTAGCTTCACCACCCAGTCAGGTACCCATGCACACCTGGGTGAAGTGAGGAAAATCGGAGTAAAGTGCCTTCCCCAAGGACACAACGATATGCCGAAACAGGGCCTCGAACTCTTGATCACTGGTGATCACTGGATCAGAAGGCCATTCTCTATCCCGGTTCTGCCACGGCGCTTCACCTTATCTATAACCATGGAACAAATCATATTCCCTTCTTGTTGCTGTGTGCACTTGTCAAATGAAAGTATTTTAACAGACTTTTTTTATGATGTGTTGTGTGGTGATTATCTTCAGTCCCAAAGCTAGTTCTTTGTTTGATGACTGATTGGTGGTAATCATGTTTTGCGTCCGTTGTGTTGCTATACCTTGCAATGTAAATAAGGGAAGTAAACTGTTAAGTAATCAATGCTGGGACATGTTGGAGTGACAAAGAGACAGTTATATGAATGGCGAATCGGCCATAACAGAAAATGAATCTTTCTCTTGTCAAAGTTGTTCGTGTGGTATTAGGTATATGTACTTTCACACACTGTCTCCTCTATCTGTGATACTGTCTGTATTCGGTTGCTCATTATCAGTCCCGGTGTACCCTTTTGCTGCTATATTCAAATTCTTTCTCCATCTCCCTTTCTCTATATTCATCTTCATATACTTCTCTCCCCTTAGTCTTTGTCTCCCATTTGTCTACCTTGCCTTGTCAGTTTCCCCCTGGCTGTCTCTACAGGCGTCATGTCCCTGTTCCCGGTCCCTACATACCGTTTCTGTTTCCCACTCTCTTTTTTCTTGTCTCCCTTTTGGACCCTCTTTCTCTCTGTCCACTCGTGTCTATCCTCTGTGTCTGTGTCTGGGTCCGTCTTGCTGTCTCCCTGCCTCCACAGCCCCATCTGTTTCCCCTTCGACGAGATGAATGACGATGAGGAGAAGGAGGAAGAACAGAATATATTGAGACGGAGACAGATCTCCAGAGGGAGACGTGGGTTCGGAGAAGAAGTGGGGGTGGGGGTTGGGGATAAGAAATAGAGAAGAAACAAACAGGTTAAAAAATGAAAGAAAGAAAACAATATCCAAGGTGACTGTGATTTATGGGGATTTACACCCTTCCCCCTCACGCCCCCCCCTCCCATCCCCCTCCTCCCCCCCTCCCACCACACACGTCCCACCGCCACCCACATTCCTTCCTACACACTTATTTTAACGAAAGGGAGCAAAACCAAGATAGTGTCATTACAGCATTTTCGATAGTCTCCCCTATATTCACTTCAGATGGACTATCCATGCATTGATTCTCCCTCTCCATCTCTCTCCTAAAGACACACACACACACACACACACACACACACACACACACACACACACACACACACACACACACAAGTCAGTTTCAAGTTTCATGTTGTTAGTTTAGATAATCCTGTCACACCTATCGGAGTGTAGAGAACAATTGCATCTAATAATTCTATGTCCAGAATAAACATTTCAAAATGCTCAACAGCGTCACATAGAAGTTGAGAAAATACAAAGGGTGTTATATATATATATATAGCCTGTTGTCAGGTCAGGTCATTAGACCTGCTACTGGTAACCTGTAATCCAGTACAACCTGTTCAGGGTCGGGTTGCCGGCGACTAAACCGGCACTCCCACCGCTCCCTTCTGGGACTGGTGAGGCGGGTGGCTAGACACCCTTATGGAATTAAAAACGAGATCCATAAAAGGGCGTCGGCTCAGGAGAGCCAACGACGGCCATCTAGCTCCACCGTGCTGTGTGCATGCCACACGCAGTTGGCCCCCGGGGTGTGTCTACCCATGCATGCGAAGTCTGGATCCGGCAGAATCTGCGGAAGAAACCCATCGGTTCAACGGAGAGGAAGGCGGTTACAGCAACGCACTGTGGAGTGCAGAGAGCAAGATGAGACACCGAAAGGATATCTTGGTCATCCACTGCATCCGTGCTCAACCTCCAGTCGTCTCGACTTAGTCTTGCCACTGGAAATTGGTGAACCCGGACGAGAGAGTAAGGTCGACGTTGCGCAACTCCTCTTCACTTTGAACAAACTCATCGCGCAAGTCATCAGTCATCCTTAATGACCTTTCATCCTTCATCCTTTCATCACCCCCAAGTCCTGTGGCGACAGGCGAGCGACGAAACGACAGGTGTGGGTACACTGGCGGTCGCAGTCGCAGACCTGCACGCAGGCGGCTCAGGCCATAGGGTCGTTCTTCATCGACAGGAGCAGCGATGGAGCTCGGCAGCCATCTGAGCGTCTGAGCAGCCCTTTTTTAGGAATGCACTGCTCACCTCCCTGGCATGAGGAAGGGGCTAGAAAAGGTGCCCTAAAAATTGCCTACTCCATATCACCCTGGCCAGCATACCGCGGCTGGCGGGGACCCTACATCAGCGGTCGAAACAAAGAGAAAGAAAAGAAAAAAAACAAGGATCGTTCCTCTCACCATTGGTGCTTGGAACTTACGGACTCTCCTGGACAGAGATGACGCGAACAGACCCCAAAGGAGAACGGCACTAGTTGCATCCGAACTCGCCAGATACAACATCGACATCGAAGCCTTGAGTGAGACTCGGCTCGGAGGCGAAGGCGAGCTCAATGAACGGGGATCTGGTTACACCTTCTGGAGTGGACGAGGAAGCGAAGAGCGACGCGAGGCTGGCGTTGGTTTTGCAGTAAAAACAGCACTTGTGAGCAAGCTAGCTGGAATCCAAAAGGGAGTCAAAGATAGGCTTATGACCATGAAACTCCCACTGGCATCTGGCCAGAAGCACCTCACCATTGTCAGTGCCTACGCCCCAACCATGACCAACCCGGATGAAGTGAAGGCGACGTTCTACGAGGACCTTCACTCTGTCATTGCTGCTATCCCCAAAGCAGACAAGCTCATCATTCTTGGGGACTTCAATGCTAGAGTTGGCTCTGACTACATCTCATGGGATGGAGTGATTGGAAAGCATGGCGTGGGCCACTGCAACCCAAATGGATTGCTTTTGCTTCAGACCTGTGCAGAGCACGAACTGCTGATAACCAACACAGTTTTCTGCCTCCCTACCCGTAACAGGACGTCATGGATGCACCCTCGCTCAAAGCATTGGCATCTCATCGATTACTTCATCGTCAGGAAAAGGGATAGGCAAGATGTACGTGTGACAAAGACCATGTGCGGCGCCGAGTGTTGGACAGATCATCGCCTTGTAGTCTCGAAGCTGAATATTCGAATCCAGCCCAAGAGACGCCCTCAAGGCCAGAGGGCTCCAAAACGGCTCAACATCGCTAAGCTGGAAAACATCACCATCAAATAGACCTTTGTGGAGCTGCTGGAAGATCGTCTGGAATCCGCCTCTCTGGACAACCAGAATGTGGAGTCTGACTGGAGGACCCTGCGCGAGTTGATCTGTAGTACAGCTTCAGAGACCCTGGGACCCATGACCAGAAAGCACAAAGACTGGTTTGATGAAAACTGTGATGAAATCAAGCAGCTTCTGGATGAGAAACGCCGTCTGCATCAAATCTACCTGAGCAACCCAAAGTCCACATCAAAAAAGGATGCGTACAATGCCATCTGCAGGACTGTTCAGCAGAAGTTACGTCAGATGCAGGATAAGTGGCTGAGTGACAAAGCTGATGAGATCCAGGGATATGCTGACAGGCACGATATGAAAAGGTTCTATGATGCCTTAAAAGAAGTCTACAGCCCCACATCCTCAGGATCATCCCCCCTCCTCAGTGCAGATGGGAATACCTTGATCACCGAGAAGGAGAAAATTCTCGAACGCTGGGCTGAGCACTTCAACAGTGTCTTAAATCGCCCTTCCTCCATAAATGATGAAGCCATAGACCGTCTCCCACAAGTCCCCATCAACGAAGCACTGGACGATCCGCCAACACTTCTTGAGACCCAGAAAGCAATCCGTCTGCTATCCAGTGGCAAAGCACCTGGTTCAGACTCCATACCAGCAGAGGTCTACAAGGATGGAGGCACTGTGTTGACTGAGAAGCTCCATCAGCTGTACTCACTCATGTGGAAAGAAGAGACAATCCCCCAGGATTTCAAAGATGCATCTATCATTCACTTGCACAAGCGAAAGTGGAACCGGCAAGCCTGTGATAACCATGGGGGCATTTCCTTGCTCTCCATCGCAGGCAAGATACTTGCCAGGATCCTACTAAACCGCCTCACAGCACACCTTGACCAAGGTCATTTGCCTGAGAGCCAATGTGGATTCCGGAAAGAACGCGGAACCACTGACATGGTGTTTGCTGCAAGGCAGCTGCAAGAGAAATGTCAGGAGCAAAATGCTGATCTGTTCTCCACCTATGTCGACCTCACTAAGGCCTTCGACACCGTGAGTAGAGAGGGACTGTGGAAGATCATGGCCAAGTACGGATGCCCTCGGAAATTTATTTCCTTGGTCAGCCAATTCCATGAAGGCATGCAGGCTCGAGTCCAGGACAATGGCGAAACATCTGCTCCTTTTGCTGTCACAAATGGTGTCAAGCAAGGCTGCGTCCTGGCTCCTACACTGTTCAGCCTCATGTTCTCTGCAATGCTTACTGATGCCTTCAGAGACTTTTTGTTTGCTGATGATTGTGCCCTCAACGCTGGATCTGAAGCTGATATGCAACTCAGCGTCGAAAAATTTGCCACTGCCAGCAGGAACTTCGGCCTTACCATCAGCACGAGGAAAACTGAAGTTCTCCATCAGCCAGCCCAAGGGAAACCCCACGTTGAGCCCAAGATCACAGTCAACGGTCAGAGACTCAGTGCGGTGGAGCGGTTCACATACCTTGGCAGCACACTGTCACGAAATGCGACCATCGACGATGATGTGAACGTCAGGATTGCAAGAGCAAGCGCAACCTTTGGTAGACTCTATGCAAATGTCTGGAACAGAAGAGGCATTGGTCTTGAGAGCAAGCTAAAGGTCTACAGAGCAGTAGTTCTCCCCACATTACTGTACGCCTGCGAAACTTGGACAGTGTACCAACGATACGCCAAGAAGATGAACCACTTCCACACAACATGCCTCAGGAAGCTACTGAACATCAAGTGGCAAGACAGGACTCCAGACACGGAGGTGCTTGCAAAAGCCACCCTTCCCAGCATCTTCACCATCCTGATGCAGTTCCAGCTTCGCTGGGCTGGACAC
>NC_134886.1:42957248-43077248 GCF_041734735.1 Babylonia areolata
ACACACACACACACACACACACCTCATTCCCAACTGGGACACTTCCCTCCGTCAGCCATTTCAGCCGAGGTGGGTATCGACGTCAGTTAAACCCGGATGAAATCTCAGACTCTAAGTGTAATAGCATACCCGTCATAGAATAGTAGGCCAACTGTTTCACACCCCCGGCCTTTAGTGTGAGAAAAACCACAGCTAGAAGACGGGAACGCCTTGGGAATTAAACTGCTTGACGGTCAGTGACCTGCGTGCAACTGCATATAATTTCAGTAGTAGTTTCAGTAGCTCAAGGAGGCGTCATTGCGTCGGACAAATCCATATACGCTACACCACATCTGCCAAGCAGATGCCTGACCAGCAGCGTAACCCAACGCGCTTTGTCAGGCCTTGAGGGAAAAAAAATGAAATAAATAAATAAATAAATAATAATAATATAATTAAAATAAATAAATAAATAAATAAATAATCATAATAATGATAATGAAAATTAAATAAATATATAGATATAAATTAATAAATAGAATAAATAAATAAATAAATAAATAAATAAGACAACAATGATGATATAATTATCGGTGCATTATATATTTCAAGTGCACATGTCTTAGTTTCAGTATAGATATTTTGTCTGTTTGGGGGCAACCTTCTTATTCATCATCGTGAACGGCAAATCAGTGTTGAACTGGCCACAATAAACAAACAGTTCGTGAGCGCTCGCATTCCAGCTTACAAAAATATATACCTACTGCCAAGGGGTTTTGGAGTAGGGCTTAGTATATGCATCTCCATTATTTGGTTGGGTTTTTGTTGTTGTTTTTTTTAGTAATGTCCATCGCATTAATGTGTGTGTTCTAGACCCAGTAAGCAATAAACACTGAAATATCTTTAATGTCATCAGCTGCAAAGCTCTTGTGGCATGGGGAAGTATACCTACAGATTAGACCAACAATGGTGAAAACCAAAAAACTGGAACAGAAAAGAAACTAGATTTGGAGTCCAAATAACTAAGAGATAAGAGATAATTCAACACTTCTGTACTTAAGGTCCAGGTGACGTTTTGTCTTTTTCTAAACCCAGAGAGAGAGAGAGAGAGAGAGGAGAGTCATAGAACCACACAAATTGGCAGAGAGAGAGAGAGACATAGAACCACACAAATTCACACACACACACACACACACACACACACACACACACACACACAGAGAGAGAGAGAGAGAGAGAGAGAGAGAGAGAGAGAGAGAGAGTCATAGAACCACACAAATTGACAGAGAGAGAGAGAGAGACATAGAACCACACAAATTCACACACACACACACACACACACAGAGAGAGAGAGAGAGAGAGAGAGAGAGAGAGAGAGAGAGAGAGAGAGAGAGAGTCATAGAACCACACAAATTGACAGAGATAGAGAGAGAGTCATAGAACCACACAAATTGACACACACACACACACACACACACACACACACACACACACACACACACACAGAGAGAGAGAGAGAGAGAGAGAGAGAGAGAGAGAGAGAGAGAGAGAACGAACGAACGAACGAACTTTTTTTAAATGAGGGAAATGAAATAAGCATGCACATGTTTTTTGTGTTTTTTTTCATCCAGCCCTCAGGGCAAAGAGAAATGAAATCAAAATACTCGAAAGGTTATAGAAGTACACACATGACATTCAAATACACTCAAATGCACATTAAACATTTAAAGATACATAATCATAATGCAATGACAAAAATGGAGAGAAAGAGACAGACAGACAGACAGAGGAAACAAGGCAGGAATACCTTCTTCCCTAGTCATTCGAGTTATGTTCGTCTGATGGAAATGACGCAGCCAGTGTAATCACGACAGAGTCATAGAACCACACAAATTCACACACACACACACACACAGAGAGAGAGAGAGAGAGAGAGAGAGAGAGAGAGGGAGAAAGAGAGAGAGGAAACAAGACAGGAATACCTTCTTCCCCAGTCATCCCTGTCTTCGGGTGATGTTCGTCTGTTGGAAATGACGTAGCCACAGTGTAATCTTCTCCCACCTTTTGTGACGACGTTTGTGATTCAGAAAGGCAGAGAAGGAACTGAAAGTGTTTCTTGACGACACGTAGGCACAATATTAATTTGCTTTGGGCTCACCGAGTCATTGTTCAACAACACACTGTTTGCCGCCCATCCCTAAAATTACACCAATTGCTTTCTGCGAAACATGTCCACGTGGGGTAATGTCCTATTTTAGCGTCCTAAATCATTGTACCTATTGTTTACATTTTCATGGTTTGTGGGACCAAAAACGGAAAAAAGCATGAAAACCAATCGCTTCGCCAATAGCTTTTTCCTGAAAGCAGTCAATGCCCTGTCTTTTGAACAAATCCAGCATGATAACTAGAATAATTTTTGTGCAATCAACAACTATCTACCTGAAGATCTAGTCATCAGCGCCATCCATATGTAATATGCGGCTTATGTTCAAACGTGTGTGTGTGTGTGTGTGTGTGTGTGTGTGCACAAGTTTTTATATTGATATGCACTTGTATGTATCCTAATTATTACTGTATCTGTGTTTGTGTATGATTTTCGATTTATGTTCGTACACTTGGTTATGAAGGCATATTCTATTCTATTCTATTCTATGGTGGCACGTCAGGTTAGTGACTTAATCCACATCAAAATGAAGTAAAATAACGTTCAAAATAAAAGTCGAAATCCACTGGACATGGGTTACAACATGTACTAATGGAATATCGTTTCATACATGCACAGAAATTGCCGGTAAAATAGGTTCCTGAATTTATGATGCCAGAATAGGACTTTCACTTCCACCTGGTACTGAAGCTATAGCCTATATACTGAAAAAAGACACGAATAAGTGAAAGGAACAAGCGAAGAAGCAGTCATAATTTGGATGCAAAGCAGAATTCGAAGAAAGGTCAGTCCAAGATTCCTTTCCTGTTTCGAACCGGGCAAGGAGACGTCATGGAAACAGTGAAAGATCCTCTCCCATCAATGTTTCTTCGTTTTGTTGCCAATATCAGTTCCATCAAATTTCCAGATTTCTGTCCAAGGTCTGTTCGTCCTGCATGATATTAAATGGCTGGTCTGTAAATTCGAATTTAGGGTTTTTTAATAAATCGAAAATTTGCAATACTAGTGGAGTGATGGCCTAGAGGTAACGCGTCCGCGTAGGAAGCAAGAGAATCTGAGAGCGCTGGTTCGAATCACGGCTCTGCCGCCGATATTTTCTCCCCCTCCACTAGACTTTGAGTGGTGGTCTGGACGCTAGTCATTCGGATGAGACGATAAACCGAGGTCCCGTGTGCAGCATGCACTTAGCGCACGTAAAAGAACCCACGGCAACAAAAGGGTTGTTCCTGGCAAAATTCTGTAGAAAAATCCACTTCGATAGGAAAAAAAAATGCACGCAGGAAAAACTAAAAAAAAAAAAAAAAAAAAAAAAAAAAAAGGGTGGCGCTGTAGTGTAGCGACGCACTCTCCCTGGGGAGAGCAGCCCGAACTTCACACAGAGAAATCTGTTGTGATAAAAAGGAATACAAATGCAAATTAAACATTCTGCTATTAGGCTACGTCTTTGCTTTTGTTTTGTTGTGTTTTGTGCAGCCTGTTGAAGGCACCGCCTTGTGCACCGTGTTCTAGTCCTTGTCCCCCGCTGTGTGGGCTGCATTCAGAACCCTATTGTCTTGTGCTCTGTGTGTTAGTTGTTTGTTTGTTTACCTGTTTGCTACATATCATTTTCGATTTATGTTCGTACCTTGTTATGTACTACCCCCCACCCCCCACCCCCACCCCCCACCTCCACCCCAATATTCCTTGTGACCCCGGTACACTTGGTAATAAAGACATGTTCTATTCTATATTTTTTCTAACTATATTTATATGTTCTTTGTGATCTCGGTACACTTGGTAATAAAGACATGTTCTATTCTATATTTTTTCTAACTATATTTATATGTTCTTTGTGATCTCGGTACACTTGGTAATAAAGACATGTTCTATTCTATATTTTTTCTAACTATATTTATATGTTCTTTGTGACCCCGGTACACCTGGTAATAAAGACATACTCTATTCTATATTTTTCTAACTATACTTATATGTTCATAGGGTCTGGTTTTGATTGTTTGCTTCCATGTTTACTGTATTCACACACACACACGCACACACACACACACACACACACACACACACACACACACACACACACACACAGCGAGAGAGAGAGAGAAGGAGAGAGATAGTGTGTGTGTGTGTGTGTGTGTGTGTGTGTGTGTGTGTGTGTGTGTGTGCGTGAGAGAGAGAGAGAGAGAGAGAGAGAGAACAACAATGCGCAGGCTCAGCATGTTCCGTGACAAGTGTGTGCTTGCCTGCACATGTGAAAGAAGACACGACAGAAAAACAACAACAGCAAACAATTGGTTGTTTGCATTTCTGTTTGTATTGTTTTCTTTTTATCACAACAGATATCTCTGTGTGAAATTCGGGCTGCTCTCCCCACGGAGAACGCGTCGCTACACTACAGCGCCACCCTTTTTTTTCTGCGTGCAGTTTTATTTGTTTTTCCTATCGAAGTGGAATTTTCTACATAATTTTGCCAGGAGCAACCCTTTTGCTGCCGTGGGTTCTTTTACGTGCGCTAAGTGCATGCTGCACACGGGACCTCAGTTAATCGTCTCATCCGAATGTCTACAATTTAATCGACCAACAATGTTGTTTTATCCATCCTTTATCGGTCAAGTGATTCCGACGTGTCACAGCGGAAGTGGATGGACTGACTGCTTGGGGGTGAAGATAAGTTCCGCTTCTGTGTGGTACGTGTCTCCGATTTGAATTGAAACCAGTGGGTCACACGACATCCACCCCTTCAGCAAGAAACCATTTTCTACCTGATTTTTTTTTTTTTTTTTGGTTGTTTCTTTCTTTCTTTCTTTTCTCTCTCTTTCTTTCTTGCTATTGTCCCCCCCCCTTTTTTTGTTTTTGTTTTAATACCTCGCATCCCCCCACCCCACCCCAACCCTGGCAAAACTGCGATCGGAGTGCAGCACTCGAGGTTCAACTTTTTGAGATGCGCTTGACTCATTTTTTTCAAGATCACTTGGCGAATCGATAAGATGAAGATAAAATGTCTCATGTTCTTTGTCTCAAAAAAAAAAAAAAAAAAAAAAAAAAAAAAAGCGTGATAATGTGATATCTACACAAAGACGAGTTCTGTCGAGACCTGTTTGTTGTAGACCACTGAAAAAAAAATCTCAGTTAAAAAAAGTTATCGGTTTAGTCACATTTGACCACAGTCTCTCTCTCTCTCGCTGTCTCTGTCTCACTCTTATCCTCTGTCTCTCTCTCTGTCCCTCTCTTTGCGTCTGTCTCTCTATGTTTCTGTCTCTGTCTCCATCGTCCCCTCCCTCCTCCTCCTCCCCAATCTCTGTTTCTGTCTCTGTCTTTCTCACTCTTACCCTCTGTCTCCATGTCTCTGTGTCTCTCACTGTTTCTATCTCTGTCTCTTTCTCTCTGTATGCCTGTCTCTCCCAGTGTGTGTGTGTGTGTGTGTGTGTGTGTGTGTGTGTGTGTGTGTGTGTGTGTCTGTGTGTCTGTGTGTGTGTGTGTGTGTGTGCTCGCGTACGTGCGTGCGCACTAGCCTTCGTACGTATGCATGTGACTAACATGTAACATTCAGAGAGATTTTAATTTTCAGAAGGAAATTTTTTGGATCAGGTAGCCGTGGAGATAAAGGAAGACAGAAAGAAAAGGGAGGGGAGAGAGAGAGAGAGAGAGAGAGAGAGAGAGAGAGAGAGAGAGAGAGAGAGAGAGAGAGAGAGAGAGAACGAACGAACGAACGAATCTTTTTAATGAGGGAGGTGGAATAAGCATGCATATGCTTTTTTACATCCAGCCCTCAGGGCAAAAAGAAATGAAATCAAAATGTTCACAAGATAGCAAAAGGTTATAGAAAAACATACATGAAATTCAAATACACTCAATTGCACAGTAGCATTTTCAAGTACATAATCATGATACCTGCATTCATGACAATAATGTATATGAATATGGTAATGAGAGAGATAGAGTGAGTGAGTGAGAGAGAGAGAGGATGAATGAATGAAGGAAGGAATAAATGAATGATAAATGAATGAATGAATGAATCTGATTTCCGACAGCATTAGAGTAAGCAAACAATTGCTTTCTCTAGCCCTCGAAAGGGAAAAATGTCTAAAGAAAAGGTATGAAGAAGAAATGAGTAAATGTTAACAAATTCATAGAAAAACGATAAAAGAAACAACATTATAATAAGCATCATATTTATAAGAAACAACACGTAATTTATAAAAATGCGGAGCAAGAGAGAGAGAGAGAGAGGGAGGGAGGAAAAAAAAGCGACAGAAGAGAGAGGAGATAGTATTTATAGAGAGGATGAAATAAAGAGATAGAGTGAGACATGTGGTGAAATACAGTAATATCATATGACATAACATAATATGGTATACTAAACAGAATTTGCAAAATTTTCCATCAGGTATTCATGATACCTTTTCTTGAACACAGTGAAACTTGTATGAACATTAAAACTAGTTAAGATGTTGTTCCAGAGGCAACCGCCAGAGTAAGTGAGACTCGATTTGAATGAATCAATTCTTGGCAGTGGTACCATGATCTTGTTGTTGTTACGTATAGTACTTGTGGCAGACTCAGTGCAAATGTCTGGAACAGAAGAGGCATTAGTCTTGAGACCAATCTAAAGGTCTACAGAGCAGTAGTTCTCCCCACACTACTGTACGCCTGCGAAACTTGGATAGTGTACCAACGACATGCCAAGAAGCTGAACCACTTCCACACAACATGCCTCAGGAAGCTACTGAACATCAAGTGGCAAGACAGGACCCCAGACACAGAGGTGCTCGCAAAAGCCACCCTTCCCAGCATCTTCACCATCCTGATGCAGTCCCAGCTTCGCTGGGCTGGACACATGGCGCGCATGTCAGACCATCGGCTGCCCAAAAGGCTCTTCTATGGCGAGCTGCAACAAGGGAAGAGATCACACGGAGGTCAGAAGAAGCGCTTCAGAGATACTCTGAAAGTCTCTCTTAAAGCGTTTGATATCAACCCTGACTCCTGGGAGGAATCTGCAGTGGACCGTGACAAATGGCGCGCTGCTGTGCACAAAGGCGCCAAGTTGTGCGAGGCCAACAGGACTGCAGCAGCTGTCCAGAAGAGGCAGGCCAGAAAGTCACGGGCAAACAAGCTCCCTGACAATGATATGCCTGTCTTTGTCTACCCAACTGTCAGCGAACATTTCGTGCGCAGATTGGACTATTCAGCCATCTGCGCATTCACAGATAGATTCATGAGCATTCTCCCCCCACCCCACCACCACCCTCCCCCCATCCTCCAGCTGGATGACAACGATGGTCATCATCGATCTCGATGGACACACCACCACTTGTAAGGAATCGCTGTTTCAGATATGGAGGAGCAAAACCAGACATGATCGTAAACATGAAAAGCGCCTGATTATGAATGAGTTTCCATTTCAATGGCAGAATACCTAAATCTTTGTAATCAGAGACAGTCAATGATGAAGATTTCATATGTATCAGCTTTAAGGCTCTTCTATGTAGACTCATGAGTTGTTTTAAAACATTTTCACTGGCAGAATCCCATATTGTTGAGGCATAATTTACATGTGGTTCGATATAAGCATGGAAAAATAATTTACGGCAATGCTTGTTTTAGAAATGCTTGATTCTAGAAAGTTGATGAATCTTTTTGGATAAAGTTTTACAAGTCATCATAACATGTTGAGACCATGACAGGCTATTGTCAATAATAAGACCAAGTACTTTGTGATGACTGACTTCCTCAATCATTACGCCATTGATATACAATGGGGAACGAGTGGGCAGAAGGTTTTGGCGCTTTTGCCTTGTAGTAATGACAATGTATTTCGTCTTTTTCGGGTGTAAGCACATATGATTAAGTTCAGACCATGTTACTATATCATTAATACTTTGTTGCAAGGATGATGATACTCTTTCAATTCTATGATGCTTAGTGTGTATCGTTGTGTCATCTGCAAATAACTCACAAGGTGGTTCAATAAAAAGGGGCAAATCGTTCATGAAAATTGAAAATAGAATAGGTCCTAGAACAGAACCTTGGGGAACACCGTAACTTATGGGGGAAAGCTGAGATTTGACTCTATCAACTGAAACCATTTGCTTTCTGTCGGACAAAAACGAAGACATTAGCTTTAAAGTATTGTGAGATAACCCATACGCTTTTAGTTTTCTGATAAGAAGAGTGTGGTCAATAACATCAAATGCCTTTGCAAAATCTACAAAAAGAAATAACACCCGTTATTTCGTTGTTAATATTAGTGAGCCACTGATCAACGAGGTTGGTTAGTGCTGTATGACAGGAGTGGTAAGGCCTAAATCCTGATTGATTTGGGTGAAACAAACTAAATTCACTGAAATGGTTGAGTATATATTTCTTCAAATGATTTTCTCTAACGGTTTAGATAGTATAGATAATATAGAAATTGGCCTATAATTAGAGGGATCCGTACGATTACCATTCTTAAATATCGGTACAACTTTCGCAGTTTTAAGTGCCTTTGGGACCTTATTTTTTTATATACATAAATTGTAAACGTAAGTCAGTGTTTCAGCGATAATAGGAGCAGCCATTAAAAAAAAAAATTCCGTCTAGGTCATCAAGTCCTCTTGTACTTGTCTGTTTTAAGTGAACAATAGCATTATATACTTCATGTACACACATAGGGGGAATGTTCAAAGTGGATGTGATATTTTTGGACAAACAGAAATCTTCTAGAACATCTAACTGATTCAAGTTGGTTTTGTTGGATTTTATCGTAGAGCTGGATATATTACAAAAATGACTATTTAGGTTTTCCAGAGACATCTTTGGGTTTTGGGTGTTGTGAAATTTTGTTGTTACTGGTTAGCTGATTGATAGCTCTCCATTTCGATCTACTGTCAGCTTTAGAGGAAATCATTTCATGAAAATGCTTAATTTTTGCTGAACGTTTTAAACTGTTAACTTTATTTCTTTGTGTTTTGAATTCCTCTTGATTCCCTTTATCTAAAAGCTCGTCTCTCTGACTGATTTCAATTGCTATGCTTTGAGTCATCAGAGAGAGAGAGAGAGAGAGAGAGAGAGAGAGAGAGAGAGAGAGAGAGAGACTGACACTGACACTGACACTGAAAAACACTGAAATACGTTTATTGAACAGACCCCTTTCACTGGGGTTTCACATTTGACAAAATTAATACATCACAAATTACTTTTTTTTTCAAAGAAGCAAATTCATGGAAAGAATTACGTTTAGTGTGTGTGTGTGTGTGTGTGTGTGTGTGTGTGTGTGTGTGTGTGTGTGTGTGTGTGTGTGTGTTGTTTTCTTTTTGGTGGTTTTTGTTTTTTTGTTTTTGGAGTGTTTTTTTTTGTGTGTGTCTGTTTTTGTGGGGGGGGGGGGGGGGGGGTTGTTAGTTTTTTTGGGGGGTGGGGGGTGGAGGGTTGGGGTTGAGCTGGGGTTTCCTTTGAAGGAAATCTGGGCCTGCACTTGTCGATAAAAGAGTTTATCAACATCCATTGAAACAACATCGCCCCGACGCTGGAACAATGCCTCCTTGAACCGAGGTCTCCTCCTTCTCCTTCACCTTCTATATCTTCCCTTCTTCTCCTTCTCCTCCTCCTTCTTCTTGCTCCTTCTCCTCCTTCCTCATCCTCCGGCGTCACACAACCACTCCGCTCCCTCGCGTCCCATCATTGCACAATCAGCTGCCCCATTTCCCACGCGGCCGCGTAATCCGAGTACCCCATCATAAACAGATACACCCGAGCTCGTCTGACGCAGTCCTAGCGCTGGCAACCTGTCCACGGGGAGCTAATATTGACAGCTAGGTCGCCAGGTGGCCACAGACTAGAGGAGACCCTGCACTGCCGCCGAGTCACTTAATTCGGTGGTGTTCAGCAGTTCCTGTTGTGACTTGACATTCGCAGGACACCCCTTTATACTTACTGACGACAATAATCGCTTTGTCGCGGACGGAGCCAGAGTGAGCGAGCGACCCCTCCAGAGTGAATACAGAGGTGGGTTGCTTTTTCGGCCCGTCAGCAGTGGCCGGCTTCGGCCTCTCCTCCTCCTCCTCTTTCCTCTCCCCCTCTTTGATCTTCCCCCTCTTCTGCCCCCGCACCCCCACCTCCCATACACCCCCCTTTCTCCTTCATCTTCTTTATTTCTATTATGATCATCATTATCATCCCATCCGGCTCCCCCTCCTCATCTTCTTGATACTGATTGATTGATATGGATACCTATATAGCGCCTATCCTCGGTCGGAGACCAAGCTCAAAGCGCTTTACAAACACGGAGTCATTTACACAACAGGCTGCCTACCTGGGTAGAGCTACTGACGGCTGCCATTGGGCTCTCAACATTCGTTTCCTGTGTCATTCAATCAGATTTCAGCCACGCGCACCTACACACTCAGACAAACATGTAGCATTTAACATTTTCCGTGTATGACCATTTTGTTTATTTACCCCGTCATGTAGGCAGCCATACTCCGTTTTTGGGTGTGTGTGCATGCTGGGTATATTCTTGTTTCCATAACCCACCGAACGCTGACAAGGATTACAGGGCCTTTAACGTGCGCATTTGATCTTCTGCGTGCGTATACACACGAAGGGGGTTCAGGCACTAGCAGACCTGCACATATGTTGACCTGGGAGATCGGAAAAATCTCCACCCTTTACCCACCAGGCGCCACCGAGATTCAGACCCGGGACCCTCATATTGAAAGTCCAACGATTTTTGATGATGGTCTTGCTGTTGTTGTTAAAGTTATTACTACTCTCCTCATCCTTCTTCTTCTCCTCTTCTTCTTCTCATCTCCCTTCTCCTCCTTCTTCTTCTTCTTCTCTTCCTCCTCTTCCTCCTCCTCCTCCTCCTCCTTCTTCTTCTGTTCCTCCTCCTCCTCCTCTTCTTCTGTCTCTAAAGTTCTTGAACGTCATGTACACCATTATCTTACATCCTTTACTGAAAAATATCAGCTTCTATATACCAATCAATCAGGATTTAGACAGCACCATTCTTGTGAGACCGCTTTATGTAGAATAACTGATTCATAGCTGCATGATGTTAATAGCAAGGCGGTTGGAGTGATATTCCTTGATTTCACAAAAGTGTTTGACTGAATCAATCACGAAATATTGCTTCAAAAATTGAAATGTTATGGTATTGACGATAACTGCTTATTGTTTTTCAGGTCTTACCATTTATCTATCCAGAGTGAGCGAGCGTCCTCTCCAGAGTGAATGCTATAAGGCATTACTATTTATCAAAATCTTTCGTGGCAGGAACATATTCATTGCCTTATTCAATTCGGTGGTGTTCAGCAGTTCCTGTTGTGACTTGACATTGAATTGTAAGTCACTCTCCTTGGGGACAAGACTCCAAAATTCTTTTACATTTAGCGACATCTCTCGTAAGATCAAGATTGACCTACGGTCAAGAAATTTTCTTTTCTGCCCCGCCGACGTTCCTAAAGAAGCTGCGAATAATTGACAGTAAAGCTGTGAAACTGGTTTTAGGGGTACCTGTGCATACTAAGACCTCAGAAGCCTATAAGCTTGCGGGTATTCTACCACTAGATGAAATCAGAAAATTAAGTTCTGCTAAATATATTGTGAGATGTACAGCAGTGGATGATTTTGAGGAATTAAATATTAGGTCTGATATTGATTTTCCAAAAAATGCACAAAATAATTCAAATCTACAAACCATTCGCACATATGTGTCAGATATTTTAAATTCTTCAGACATTGATTTGCATGATATGGCACCTCGTGTTCTGGTGCCACCTGTCCCTCCCTGGCAGTTAACAAAAGCAAACGTCAACATTATGTGCTTCTGACATAACAAAAGGAGAATCTCCACATATAATAGCAGCATCTGTCGGAATTGAATTAGAAGAAAATTTTGATTATCATTTAAAAGTTTACACTGATGGCTCGGTCCTGGATGATAGCAGTGCAGGATCTGCTTTTGTCATTCCTGACCTAAAAACAGAAAAATCATATTATTTAGGTAAGGGACATTCAATTTTTACAGCTGAATTGGTGGCCATCCTTATGGCTTTAAATCATCTTGTTGATATACCAATCATAATAAGTAATATCCTATTTTGTGTTGATTCTCAATCTGTCTTAAAAGGTTTGGTCCTTTTTGAGAATAATCAAAGAGAAGATTTATTTTTTGAAATTAGGTATTTATTGCACTCCCTATTTGTGAAGGGTACAAATGTTGATTTTTGTTTGATACCATCCCACACTGGATTCCGTTATAACGACCAAGCAGATAGGGCAGCAAAAAGGGGAGCAAAAAATCATATAGATAGTATAAAAGTATATTGCCCATTGTCATACAAAGAAATAAGCAATATACTAGAAAGAGACTTTTATAGGTGCTTGAATTCAAGTCTAAAACCTCGTCAGTTGACTCTCTCTGACTTTGGTCCGATTCGCAGACCAATTCTGAGCTTAGCTCTCAGACTATTATCAAATTCATTACGGACCAAGTATTGTTCTAATGTCAAGTGTATATGCTTTAATAACCTGACAATTGAGCATATAATTTTTCACTGTAGCTTGATGAAGCCTTTTGTACACGAAAGTGTGTTTTCACAAGTGACTGAGAACGTTGATGTATTTGACTTTTTGCATTCATTATCAGTTGTTTCGCTTGTCAGTTTAACGACTTCTCTTTTACGAAGTCCTTTAAGTAATTTCCTGTAACTGTATTTAGAGGGTTTTTTTTGTTTGTTTGTTTGTTTTGTTTTTCTTTCAAATTTCACCCACATTTTTACCCTCATTTGCCCAGTTTCCCCCAACCCTCCATTCATCCATATCTCCCACCCCTTCTAACCGATAATACTCAGATGTATTCATAAATACTTTTACAAAATGTCTTCAATCACCGATATGTGTGACGGGACATTAAACAAAAAAATTCCTTCCTTCATTGCCTTATAAAAACAAGTGTCATCTAGTGTATTCCAGTTGTCACAGATCAAACACTTTCTTGACAATCGTTCTAGACGTGTGTTTTACTTTGCCGAAATCCAATCTCGTCTCAGCTATTGCTCGATTATTTGATGACCACCTTCTGCAATAAAGCCAATTTACTGTTCATAAAAACGTGCCATTAAGATGATTAGCCATGTAAATACCACAGGCGGATCTGTGCGCAATATGTAGAAAGAACTTCAAATATTACCTGTTCATCTACTTATATATAACACATTGATTCTTATGCATAAGATTGTTCTTAACGCATGCCCACAATATTTAAAATCATTATTTTGTTTCCCGTTCCAACGTAAATCAGACAGAGCTATTGTCCCAAAGCCTAAAATTGATTTATTTAAGATGAGTCTCTCATTTAATGGAAGCATAGAATGGAACATGCTTCCAAAGACATGTCGTCAAATTCCAGCTATATCTCTCTTGAAGTCTAACATAAAAATATTTCTATTCGATACTTTTGATAAACCTACTCACGGTCTTTTGCAAATGCTTGCTTGTACTCAGTCCACAAGCTGCCACGCCATGATGAATGAAAAATTGAATGAATGTGTGATCGTGCTAGCAAATGAACAGTAAGTGCGTGTGTGTGTGTGTGTGTGTGTGTGTGTGTGTGTGTGTACACGTACGTACGTAGGTACGGGATAATGTACCAATTGTTCTTTTCATTGTACTTTTAATAGACAATTCCAGTCACTATTCTTATTCGTCGTTCTTATTATTTTATTTTTATTTCATTTTATTTCTTTATTTTCATGTTTTGTGTCGTTAAATGGGCAGAATTGTAAAAAGGCCTTTACTGCGCCTAATTGTTTACCAAGTAAAGATTGAATCAGTCAGTCTTCTTTTTCTTCTCCCCCTTCTTCACTGCTTCTTCACCTCCCCTTTCTCTTATATATATATACATATATATAATTATGTGTGTGTGTGTGTGTGTGTGTGTGTGTGTGTGTGTGTGTGTGTGTGTGTGTTGGGGGTATTTGTGTGTGTGTGTGTGTGTGTGTGTGTGTGTGTGTGTGTGTGTGTGTGTGTGTGTGTGTGTGTTGGGGGTATTTGTGTGTGTGTGTGTGTGTGTGTGTGTGTGTGTGTGTTGGGGGTATTTGTGTGTGTGTGTGTGTGTGTGTGTGTGTGTGTGTGTTGGGGGTATTTGTGTGTGTGTGTGTGTGTTGGAGGTATTTGTGTGTGTAATTGTGTGTATGTGTGTGTGTGTGTGTGTGTGTGTGTGTGTGTTGGGGGTATTTGTGTGTGTGTGTGTGTGTTGGAGGTATTTGTGTGTGTAATTGTGTGTATGTGTGTGTGTGTGTGTGTGTGTGTGTGTGTGTGTGTGTGTGTGTGTGTGTGTGTGTGTGTGTGTGTGTGTGTGTCTGTGTGTTTTATCTGCTTCCTCGTTCTCCTAACTTCTCTTCTTCCCCCATTACAGTTACATTTACTCTTCTGTTCCTCATCTTTTCCTTTAGGAGAAGGAACTGAACACGTGGGCGACTTTCCCGGGCTGAAGAGGAAACTGGAAAGTTAGGGTTTGGGGTCTATTGGGACCAGTCGATTATTCCAAATGTCCGTGTCTTTCTTGTCTTTCTTGTCTCTGTCATAATAATTATTCTCTTTGTCTATCTGGTCTGTCTCGTGGCGTTATGTCTTGTGTTGCAACCACATCTAGGGACTCTGTGTGTGTGTGTGTGTTCCGGACGATTGGATACCTAGGGACAACCTGTCAACCAACGGTTAAACTGACAAAACAAATGACGCCGGCAAACCCTCCACCCCCTGTCCCCTCCACACACCGCACCCTACCTCGCAATAAAGAAATAGATAAATGAATAAAGAGGGCGGGTTGTGGGGTGTGGGAAAAGAGTATACGCCAAATTGTTCGATCCGAATCAACAAGCGTCTTTGTCGTTGTTTCGATTCGTCTCTGTGCTAGCTTTAAAAAAATAATTTAAAAAAAGAAGAAGAAGAAGAAGACAACTCTGCGTCATACGTCTGCTCGATTTTTATAATAAGCATGTAAATATATTTCTTTTAATTATATCTTAACGATTGCCTATAATTTGTCTAATCCGACTCCGCCGTGCGGGTTAAATGAAGATCTATTTATTAATGGTGTAGCAGTTGTGACTGCCGCCAGCTGTGTTGTTGTATTGAGGAGCGGTGGTCTTGAATGTGAATACAACTCAGTCGTCGATCAAAGGACACGATCTGTTGTTGGAATAATTAATAATGCGGCCTTTGTGCGTGTGTGGGGGAATCTGGGGGGGGGGGTTGGGGGGGGGGTTGGGGGGGGGTCCCTTTGTGTAAACAAAGTGAGTCTATGTTTTAACCCGGTGTTCGGTTGTCTGTGTGTGTGTGTGTATGTGTGTGTGTGTGTGTGTGTCTGTGTGTCCGTGGTAAACTTTAACATTGACATTTTCTCTGCAACTACTTTGTCAGTTGACACCAAATTTGGCATAAAAATAGGAAAAATCCAGTTCTTTCCAGTCATCTTGTTTAAAACAATATTGCGCTTCTGGGATTGGCACCAAAAAATAAAGAATGAAGCCTAATTATATGCAAACTGCATTTACTGTTATATTTATATTTTTTTGTATTCTCTAAACTTGGCACTTTGATCTGATATTCGACCCAACAGCTAGAGCAGTCATTATTATCATTTTTTGTTCAAACAGGAACTTCTTTTGCTAAGCATGGAATTTTTATTTATTTGCAAACGTTTTGCTGCAGATAGTAAAAAGGGGAAATTACTTTGTAATGCTAGTGGAGTTAATTTGCTTTAAACTGATGTTTCTCATCTTAAACATTATATTTTGAAACATGAGAGGCAAGGCCTTCAAGACTCACTTGTGATGCATTTTTTTTTTAAATCCAAGCTTTTTATGTATTGAGTATAATTTCAAAATGTAATGTTTAAGATGAGAAAGATCAGTTTAAAGCAAAGTAAGTTCCCCAGCAGAGTAATTTCCCTTGTTCTGCTATCTAAACCAAAACGTTTGCAATAAATAAAACTTCCATGCTTAGCAAAAGAAGTTCCTGTTTGAACAAAAAATGATAATAATGACAGATCCTTTGTTGGGTCGAATATCAGATCAAAGTGCTAAGTTTAGAGAATACAAAAAATATAAATATAACAGTAAATGCATTATACTCAATACCTAAAAACTTGGATTTTTTTTAAAGTGTATCACAAGTGAGTCTTGAAGGCCTTGCCTTTCTTGTTTGATATAGTTGTTGTTGTTTTTGGTGCTTTCACACGCCTTCTTCATTGGCCAAAAAAAACAAAAAAAACCTTTTTCCCCCTTCTGTTTTTTGTTGTTCTTGTTTTGTGGTTGTTGTTGTTTTTTAAAGTAACACGTCAGTTTTCGATTAATACATTGTTTCTAAATGTATTCAAAGTAGTATGTTTCCAAATACACAAAGTTCATTGTCTACATAATCGGTTTTCATGGACAATTTCAGTGAATATTTTAACATTATACATGAGTTTGGAGTTTTCTGAGATTTAGGTTGCTCTGATGTGAGTATGTGGATTCTATGTGTGGGTGACAAACACAATTATATTATGTATGAGAAGTGATCAACACAGCAATAAAAAATTGACCTTCTTGTCCCATACTGGGGCCAAACAGCCTCATGTGAGGAGCCAGGCACCCTATGTGGGCCTTTCTTGTCCCATACTGGGGCCAAACAGCCTCATGTGAGGAGCCAGGCACCCTATGTGGGCCTTTCTTGTCCCATACGAGGGGCAAAACAGCCTCATGTGAGGAGCCAGGCACCCTATGTGGGCCTTTCTTGTCCCATACGAGGGGCCAAACAGCCTCATGTGAGGAGCCAGGCACCCTATGTGGGCCTTTCTTGTCCCATACTGGGGCAAAACAGCCTCATGTGAGGAGCCAGGCACCCTATGTGGGCCTTTCTTGTCCCATACTGGGGCCAAACAGGAGTGGTGTGACTGTCGGGCTGACAACACAGGGCCAATCCTGTTCTTCGTTGTTCAACTCTTCCTGTTTTCTTTTGGCGGTTATTCCAGATTAATTTCTCCCTTGTCTCAACCATACTGCTCTTTGTTGCTTAGGTGCCTCCCCCCCCCCCCCCCCCCCCCCCCCCCCCCCACACACACACACCCGAGCCCCCCGGAAGAAGTCTTCTTTGCCGAATGAGTTGCAAAGGACAATCCACAAGACAGTTTCAGGTCAAGATTGGTGTCGTGCAAAGCTGCCTGTCAGGCAAAGGTCTACTGTGGTCTTATCCTGCATCTGCTGCTGGCTGTGGGCCAGCTGGGAAAGGTCGTCTGTCATCTGATGACCTGAACTTTGCGGATGACCTTTCCCTGCTATCCCACAACCAGCAGCAGATGCAGGATAGGACAACAGTAGGGATACTAGAAGACGAAGATCATGAGAACAACATTTTAACGCAACTAGTACTGAGCCAGTCACAGTCGAAGGTAAGGTACTGGATGAAGTAAAATCATTTACTGACTTGGAAGCACCATCAAAAAGCAGGGTGGTGCAGATGTACTGAGATGTCAAAGCAAGAATTTCCTAGGCCAGCGCTGCCTTATTACAAGTCATGAATTTCAAGGTCCACTTGCTCTGCTCAAACACATCGGATGGTAGGTTCATTGAATTAAATAAATCTCTGGGAAGCATATCTCGGATAACACAGATAAGTTTCATGTATGGAGATAAGAATGACTATAATTATATAGATCTGCTTGCGTTTATGGTTGCTATCAATAGAGTTTGGACATGTTGAATTTATCTGTTATTGTTATTATTATTATGACTGTTAATTTGTTGTTCATTATTTTGTTTATAGGCTGCCCACCAGATCAGTGTCTAGGTATATAAGGCAGATACAGATACAAGTAGACACACACACACACACACACACACACATATATATATATATATATATATATAGAGAGAGAGAGAGAGAGAGAGAGAGAGAGAGAGAGAGAGACGCCGGGACGTGCGGAAGAACGGACGGATCGATAGAAAAAGATAAAGCTAGATCGATGGATGAAGGATCGAATGACAGACAGATGCAAACATACAATACACACGGACGGTCAGATCGTAAGACAGATAAACAGACATAGATACAGGGTCTCATAGACAGACGTGAGGGATCGATGAATACCGTGGGAAAATGCAGAAATAGCCTATTGGCCTACAGTGGACAGTAAAAGACCAACTGACAAACAGACTTTCAGAGCGACATACATACATATATGCATACATACATCCACAGGCCTACTTTAGTGCATACATACATTCATACATACATACATGCATACGTATAGACAGACAGACAGACAGACAGACAAGCACAAAAAACGTCGAAAGATTGACTAGCTATGTGTACATCCAAACAGACACCCATTACGAATAAATTCTGTGTGCATAGACGTGAACGATTTGGCCGGCCTCCTCCCGTTAATTTTAGTCTGTCTGCTCATAAGATGTGAGCATGCACACGCTGAATTATGAACACAGCTGCCGCAGATGTGACCTCTAATTCAGGAAGTGCACATTTAAGATAGTAACTTAATAATAATTATTTGTCTGGACATAAAAATAGTGTCGGGTTGCCCGACGGAGGAGTTATCCGTGTCGCAGTGTGTGTGTGTGTGTGTGTGTGTGTGTGTGTGTGTGTGTGTGTGTGTGTGTGTGTGTGTCTGTGTGTCTGTGTGTCTGTGTGTCTGTGTGTGTCTGTGTGTCTGTGTGTGTCTGTGTGTGTGTGTGTCTGTGTATATGTATATCTGTGTGTTTTATTCTGATGTCAGTATTGTTTGCTGCAAAATTATCCCTCTTTTTATTTGACCCAAAAAAGTGTTTTGTTTTGGATGATAGCATTGGATTTACTTGTGGAGCAAAGTTTTCATTTTAAAATTACTGGAACTGTTCGACTCTAACATGTGATATTTCGTCTTGCTTACATTATGAAACCTCAATTTAATGATTGCAAACTGTAAGTGTGAAGTGAAGGTACACTTTGTTTTATTTTTGTCATATAGTGCAAGTGTGTGTATGTGTGTGTGTGTGTGGGGGGGGGGGGGGGCGGGGCGGGGGGGGGGTGAGAGAGAGACAGAGTGTGTGTGTGTGTGTGTGTATACGTGTGTGCATGTGTGTGTGTGTGTCTGTCTGTGAGAGAGAGAGAGAGAGAGAGAGAGAGAGAGAGAGAGAGAGATTGTGCACGTGGGTGTGAATACTTTCATGTCTTTGGAGTGGAGGAACTTGAAAGAGATCAGAGGTGACAAAGCAAATATACTTGGGAGAGGGGGTTGAGATGGGGGAATCTGAAAGGGCGTATGCCGTGTGCTTGCGTGCATGGATGTACGTAGAGGGTTGGTAGGGGCCTAGGGAGGGGAGGGGGGGGGGGGGGGGGGTACACGTCTGTGAGTATGTGTGCGTGTGCCGGAAAACATTTTTTGAGATACTGATGTTATTGATATTTGGTAAATTGATTTGTTGAATAGGTTTCTTTTTCAAACTGTATTCATTTCATTATTTTTGTCAAATTTGATTCTCGTTGTGTTGGCGGCTCAGTTAATATTAATTTGAATGACTGCTGAAAGTGTCAGAACAACAAATAGTTAATCTGAAAATAATTGTTTCAGTCAGTCAGTCACATCCGGCGCACATGTATGTCACGGTGATGGTGTGTGTGTGTGTGTCAGTGTGTGTGTGTGTGTTTGCGCGCGCGCGCGTGCACACGTGTTCATCAGTCACGGTAAAATGCATTAGAAGTGAATTACTGAAGAGGACTCGGAAGCAGATCCCCCTCACGAGTTTAACTCCCTCGCGGGTTGCCGCCGGCGCCCCATCAGTCCTCCTCCCCGCCCCCGACTGAAAACTGAAGAAAACATCAACAAAACTCATGGCTGATGCTCCACTGACTGACCTAGCTGCTTGCAACTCAGTGAAGCGAAAAATAAGAAATGACAACAACAACAACTAACAACAACAGCAGCAACTTGAAGTGAAGTCACTACTGAGCGGTCTTTGTCCACTGATGTACATGCCATCACCACGTACTCAGTATGCCAATGAGCTAGGTTGCATAACGTCGATCAGCAGAACAAACAGAACGTCAGTACAGGTAAATTGACAAACACGCCTGGACTGACGTACCTCGTTCATAACATAGCCTCAGTACAGTTTCCACCGCCCATACTTTCATGTACAGCTAGAGAGGAAGAAAGAGTGACGGAGACGGATTTTTAATACAGAATCATATACTGATTTTTCTTTACTTTTCATCAGTGGTGGAAGCCGGTACAAGCAGTAGAATTATGCTTTTTTTGTATCGTTATTTATTTATTTATTTATTTATTTATCTATTTTTACGTCCTAGCCCCAGTCGAACAAATAAAAAACTGAACAGAACAAGAACACACACAAGCAACTGATTGAAACCTGACTCGCCGGGCGGGCCGACCGCAGGGCGCACTCACACACTGACATGATCGCGGCCGCCGCCTAGGCCAGCACTGACATGCATGCACATAATTATGCGCATCAAAAATGATTCTTGCACACTGGCGCGTGATACATACCAATAACACACTGATACATACATACATACAGACATACATACACACACACATACATACATACAATACATACACCGGCAATACATATACACACATACATACATACATCAGTCAGTACATACATACATACATACTATGATACAATACATACATAATTTTCTACCTCAAACTTTAATTCCAGTACCGGCACATGTGGGTTATGAACACAGCAGCGAAAATGTGTCAGGTTTACAGTTTCTCTCGGTGAGTTCATTTCTGTTTAGAAAGTGTCCAGTTTTCCGTTTTAAACAAGGAGCTAACTGGAGCCGGAAATAGTTCCACTGAGAGGGTGGACAGAGAGCCGGAGAGATGGAGGGGGGGGGGGGGGGGGAGGGTCACAGGTCACGACAGCTGGAAGCAGGACAAACTGAAGCGGTTCATTTTCTTCAACGAACTTTTTTATTATTTTTTTTTTTTAATCCATCTATCTAAAAACGGCACGGACGGACACAGCAGGGTACACACACGCGCGCACTGACGCACGCACGTACTCCGGCAGAGGCACGGATACACACACACACACACACACACACACTGACACTCAGCAGCCGGGTCTACACGCACGCACACACACACACACACACACCGTGGCACAGCGTGAGAAGGGTTGGGGGCCGTGATCGAGATTCTGTTGAAAAAACAGTCTCAGTGCGGACACATTGACCTGTATTACTAACATCCATCTCGGTGTCAGAACGGACATAGGCTACTGATCGGATGTTTTGCTTGCCTTTCGGATGTTATGCAGATCAGTTGAATGATAAAGAGTTAACAAGTAAAAACCAAACGGAGTATGCGCACGTGGAGCTCAACTGAAGCACACAACGTGTGTATTCTTGATGTCCCAATTCCCACCATTTCTTGTCGAGTGGAAACCAAACAGAAAAAAAAAGTCGGTTAACCAGCCGAAATAGATATATATATATATATATATGCGCTCCGGCGTTCTGTTACACGTGCGAACACAGAACTTTGTCTTTGGTATTCTTTGTTCTTTTCACCCACCCGATATATATATACATGTATTGACAAACTTGCCGGAGAGGCGCAAGGAGTTGGGATTTTGCGGGCATCGATAGTTCAGGCAACACACGGAACAAGTATCTCTGAAAGAACTAGGGCCTACGTCTGACTGTCTGACTGAGGGAGGAGTGATTCAGATGTAATATCACGTGACACACAATTTCATGGCGGAAAGGTGAACAGACACGATTCACGGGGAAACCTTTATTCCTACACGCATCTCTCCAGTTCATATGCTTCTCAGATAGCACAGCGTTAAAGATGGGTAAGTGCTGTGTCTTGTGGTTTGATCGTCTTTGATAAAATGGCCAAGGATGGATCGTTATCCAACATTTTATTGGGTGTTGGGTTTTTTTTCGTCTGCTTCTGAGCCTTCTGTTGCCATGTGTGGCAAACCTGACACAATCATACTGATAGGCCCAGAGCAGTGACTGACGAAAACTCAAGTAAAAGCAAAACACGACAATAAATACGACATTTGTGTCTCGATAACATTTTTATTGAAGTTCCCAAACCGTTGACGGTAGATAACTAATAGAGATACTTTACACTGTTGTGTGAGTAATATCAGACGACTTTTTAACGGTGATAAATCATCTCAAGACTGATACTTCACACCTTACATGTTTCTGACGTGAAGGCCAGCCAACGTTCATGCTAGAAAGGGATGGTCTGTTAGTGTGTGATATGACTAAATATAAGTCTAGTCTGGCACGGGTCCATCATCCTTGTAAGACCGACTTTGGTAAGTGTACTGCTAAGTGTGGATTACCACAACCGCTTGAGCCACAAGGTATTTAACACTTTACACTTCATGTGGTGAATATGAGTACTCAGAACAGAACACATATATTTACGATACACATTAACTCATGTATTATGTAAATAAGAAGATGTAAGAGATCAAAGTTGTTGACATTTTTACTGATCAAACATGAAGCCAAAGGGGAACATTGAAAATGAATAAATAAATAAATAAATGAATAAATAGATACAAATTCATTCACCGCACAGCTCTTCGACAAAATGAATAAATAGATACAAATTAATTCACAGCACAGCACTTCGACAGTTTGATCATGCACCCGTGTTTCAATACGAAAAACAGATTCATTAGTATTTAGTAATACTTAACACAGCATAGGCCTATATAATACATAATATAGTATGGATAGATAGCGATACCGATTATGGATAAATAAATGGGTAAAAAATAAATGAAATTACAGTAAGGTAAATAAACAGTTGTAAACAGATTAAACAGACAAGAAATTTAAATGATTAATTTTTAACTTGTATGTCTAAGAAATGCATTTACATATATAGACATGTTTATATTTAGTATACTTATACCATCACCTAACACATGTTGCTAGTCAGGACCAGTTTGTGGAGTGGTGAATGTGCATCTTTATTGAAAACACGAGACGCGCATGTCTTTGTCTTCACATTCCAGCCTCTGAGTGAAGTATATTTCCTGTAAGCTTATTGTTCAGTTTATTTTTTAGACAGAGGGGAAAAATACATGATTGCATCAAGGCTATATTTAAACAGATCCAGAAGATTCATTTCTTGACAGAAATAGAACAGATGAAATAGGAGAAAATCTTGTTGATAAATCATTGCTACTTTCTGTATTGTTTTTGTTATAAAGTGTTTTTCCCTTGCACACACAAATTCTGATATGAATGCTTTACTGCATGCACACACACACACACACACACACACACACACACACACACACACACACACACACATACACACACACACGACATTGTGTGTATGTGTACATGAACCCAATGTTGCAAATTTGTATTTTTCATTTTTATTAAACATAATTTTGAATAATAATGAAACTTGTCCATTTGAAATTATGTCAAGATTAGGATATCATATCCTGGACACATGAGAAGAGCATCTGTCACCCGTCATTACTCCCCAAATCCCATGAAGACATAACTAGAGATCTTTGAGGCAATAAAAGGTTTTCCAATCAAACTCAGAAAGTGAGACAGCTTGCTGTATCATCTCCTGATCTCCAATGCTTTTGTTATCTTCAGTTAATTCAAAAGAGTGAGCCATAAAAGAAAGCCCCGAAAAGTGGAATTGCATGCACACACCCATGAATGTATTCGTGGTGCGCGTGGATACACACACACAGCTACCCTCATCCACCCCTGTCCCCATCCACCCATCCCCTTCACCACTTCCACACACCCACACACATACCCCTCAACCACCCACACTGTGACACACCATTTACCCACACAAACAACCCCCCCCACACACATACACACACACACACACACACACACACACACACTCTCTCTCTCTCTCTCACATGACACAGTATCACTGTAAGTCTAGACCACTGTACACATTGAAAAGGGTTTGAAAGGGACATTGAATGTGTCTGAGAAGCTTGCCTGAAAGAGCAGGTCAGGTCTAGGCCATTTCAAGTCATGTATAGCCTGTTGGGTGCCTTTGAGAGGGTGTTCCATGTGGCCTGTCCACAAGAATTTGTCATGCTTCAGTTGTTGTAAATACTCAATGGGTCACTTGGGTGTGTAGTTTGTCTCACACTTTTTGACTGTAGTCCTTTCAACTATACAGAACTGTCTTTCCCCCTCTGTTGTGGCCGGTTTCTCTGTCTGCCTGTAATTATGTTTATGACTCTTTCTTTCTCCTGGTTTTACTGAAGCAAATGTGTGTGTGTGTGTGTGTGTGTGCGTGTGCGCGCGCATGTGTGCATGTGTGTGTGTGTGTGTGTGTGTGTGTGTCTGTGTGTCTTGAGAGAGAGAGAGAGAGAGAGAGAGAGAGAGCAAAACTTAAATCCAGTAAATCATTCTCCCCCCTAACCTACCTACCCCCCCCCCCTACCCCCCTCCACAACCCCCCTTGCAACCTATCTTCTACCCTCAACCCCACCTTTCCCTCCCCCTTAACCTACTTTCCCCTTGTTCCCTAACCTACCTTCCAATCCACATGACCTGCCTTCCTGTCATGCATCGACACACAGTGACGTACAAACACAACACACACACACATACGTGTACATGGACACAAAATATGAAATATCCCTGTTTTCCCTTTCCCAACATGTGTTGTGTAACATTACAAGGTATTCTGGTATCTTTATATGATATTATATGGAATTTCAGTTTCAGTAGCTCAAGGAGGCGTCACTGCGTTCGGACAAATCCATAAAAGCTACACCACATCTGCCAAGCAGATGCCTGACCAGCAGCGTAACCCGACGCGCTTAGTCAGGCCTTGAGAAAAAAAAATGTTACACAACACATTTTGGGTTCGGAAGAGAAAGGGGAAACAGGGATATTTCATATTATATGGAGGAATACAGCTAACCATTTTTTTGTATTCTGAGCCTCTTTGACATGTGTTTTTGCAGGAAAGGGTCCCAATACGATCATGGGGCAGACGGGTCCCCCGCCCATGAAGCCTGGCAAGACCTATCTTAACCCAGAGCAGGATGACCAGATGGTCAGTCTCTCTTGTCAATAGCCAAGATTTGTCGTGTCTCTCTCTCTCTCGCTGCCAGTCTGCATCATCTTATCTCTATCTCAGTATCTGTGCCCTACAATGTCGTCTTGTCTCTGTCATGTAAAGTCACCCTGTGTCTGGAGCTCTCTGCCATGTGGAGTTGCCTTGTCTCCATCTCTGTCATGTAAAATCATCTTGTCTTTAGTAAATATATGTGCCATGTAAAGTCTTCTTCAAAGATTTTGTGAAGTATGTATGCTTCAGTGAGTTGGAAAAATCATTTTTATGAACATTTTCTGAGCCAGTCGGCTTGTTGTAGTTCTTCCCTTTCTAAAATAGCCACAAAGTGTGCTCAGCCGGTTTATGAAATATCTATGTTAATAACTTAATTAAACAGAGATAGGCATAACCAAAGGCTTTGAGAGCTCCTTCAGTTTAATGGACGCAGAAGTGAAAGGGTTAAGGTCCACCACCCACCCTCCCCCTGCAGCTATAAACTGTTGGATGTCGAATGCAAGGGACAAAACACTTGGCATTATTCCTGCCAGCAGTAGCAGTTAAGATAGATTTATGCATGGTGGAAAATAATGCTTATTTGTTATTGATTTTGTTGTTGTTCCTTTGAGGAGTACGGTGGGTGATCTGACATGATCAGTGAGGACAAACTGTACTCATGTGCACAGCAAAAAGATGGGGTGTTGTTTATCACACATGTACACACAAAAAGATGGGGTGTTGTTTATCACACATGTACACACAAAAAGATGGGGTGTTGTTTATCTCACATGTACACTCAAAAAGATGGGGTGTTGTTTATCACACATGTACACACAAAAAGATGGGGTGTTGTTTATCACACATGTACACACAAAAAGATGGGGTGTTGTTTATCACACATGTACACACAAAAAGATGGGGTGTTGTTTATCACATGTACACACAAAAAGATGGGGTGTTGTTTATCACACATGTACACACAAAAAGATGGGGTGTTGTTTATCACACATGTACACACAAAAAGATAGGGTGTTGTTTATCACACATGTACACACAAAAAGATGGGGTGTTGTTTATCACATGTACACACAAAAAGATGGGGTGTTGTTTATCACATGTACACACAAAAAGATGGGGTGTTGTTTATCACATGTACACACAAAAAGATGGGGTGTTGTTTATCACACATGTACACACAAAAAGATGGGGTGTTGTTTATCTCTCTCTCTCTCTCTCTCTCTCTCTCTCTCTCTCACACACACACACACACACACACACACACACACAAACAAATAGATAATGCCAAATGCCTGAGGCCCTCCTGTACAGATACTTCCCGTAACATAACACATAACACATGATAAGTGTGTGTGTGTGTGTGTACACGCGCATGCATACTTGAGTGTGCTCAGTCAGTTTTGTACAGCACCCAGAGTCCTATTTAGAGAAAAGGTGTTATAGAAATTCACATCATCATTATCACTATTATTATTATGTTATTATTATATGGAACAGTCACATATAGATATATGGCAGTTTCTGACTTGTTTGTCTAACCATGTACTCAGAGCAGAGCTGACTATTTTCAGTATAGACGATTTATCTCACAAGAATATGTACCAGTATTGTTAATTATGTGGATGATTATTTCTTTTGTCCTCTATGTTTTATTGTTCATGACAACAAGCAACTCCAGTGCCTCAAACTTACTTTGTATTCGGTTTCGTTCTCTCCCTGTCTTGTATTTTTATGTTTAGCTTCTATTAGTTCTAATTATAGACATTGTAATAGACATTTTTGTGGGATTTTGTATTTGTTGCTCATGGTCAGCATGTGAGTGTGTGATAAAGATACTTATCTTTGCGTCTTTTGAATGTTTTAGTTTCATATTTGTTTCCCTAGGGAAAATCTGTTCATTATTTATATTGTCATTTGGTGACTTTAGTTGTTGTTTTTTCCCATGGTGAGTAATTCAGTGTTATCACCACAGGAAGCCAATCCAGAGAGAGAGAGAGAAAGGAGATGAAGAGACATATTTTCTGCTCTTCACCTGAGTCAAAAATCAAAGCTGTTCGTGATAAGGAAATGACATTAAGTGTTGTTATCAACAGGTGAGCAGCTGGTCAGGTCAGGTGTTGATATCAACAGCAAGTGAGCAACAGGCGTTGATATGACCATGTGACTGGCAGGGTTGAGGACCATGGACTGAATTGTCCTGAGAACAATGGGTGCAGGGGGTGATGAGAGAACGGACGCTTGGAGATTAGATTAGTCAGCTGTATTCTGGTCAGGGAGAAACTGACTGACCTGTCTTCCTACCATTTCCTGTTTTCGTCAACGTGCTAAGACTCTTTCCGCTGGAAGAATCAAATTCTAGCTCAGATAGTCAGAACAGCCGTTGACTTCACTACTGTTCTGATGGCCATACTATGTAGTTGGACATGACTGACTGTCGTGTGTCATACATACTGGTAGCAGTCTCTGTTATCCTCTTTTTTTTTCTGCACTACGTCACCTTGTTTTGTTTTGTTTTAATATTTTCTGATTGTTTTTATCTTTTAGCATGTATTTTCTAAAAGGAAAAAAAAGGATTGAACCATTAAATCACAGCAAGATCTCGGCCAGCCACAAATACCCTCTGATGGTCACAGCAGTCCCTTGCACCAAATGGTGTATGTTGTAAAGCAGTTGCCAGTTGATGGTTGGTGCTGTATAAATATGTACTTTTTACTTAAATTTATATATATAGACATTAAGGTACAAACACAAACAAATATATAGAGCAGGTAAATAATAGACTGAGCCATCTCTCCCATGCCACCTACTTTGAGAAACAACACAGCAAACCCCCGCACTCTTCGCAGCCATTGAAATTGAAAGAAAATAGTTTTAGTTTGGGAGAAAACAACTAGTATCTGATAAGAATTAAAAAGAAAACCTGTGTCTGTTTAGAGGGGAACAAAATAAAAGAAAACAAGTCAAATAAAAGGATGATGATGATGATTTGGATACTTAAATGGTGCCTATCCTCATTTGGAAACCAGGCTTTAAGCGCTGTACAAACATGGAGTCATTTGCGTAACATGCTGTCTACCTGGGTAGAACCAGTTGACAGCTGCCTCTGGGCGATCATCTGTGTCATTAGATCAGGTTTCAGTCAAATGCATATGCACACTCATACAGACTAGTAACATTTTACTTGTATGACTGTTTTGTTTATTAACCATTAGCCATACTCCATTTTCGGGGATGAGCATGTTGGCTATGTTCTTATTTCCATAACTCACTGAACGCTGACATGAATTACAGAATCTTTAATGTGTGTATTTGATCTTCTGCGTGCATGCACACCCAAAGCTGTTTCAGACACTAGCAGGTCTGCACATATGTTGACCTGGGAGATCAGAAAAATCTCCACCCTTTACTCACCAGGTGCCGCTACCGAGATTCGAACCTGGCACTCTCAGATTCAAAATCCAGTGCTTTAACCACTTGGCTATTGCACCCAGCAGGGAAGGGGGGTGGAGATGGGGTTACAAAATAAAGTTTGAGTAACTCCAAAGTGTGCTCAGCTTTACAGAAGGGATAAAGTATTTGATTTCATCTGAAGCTTTGCCTATAGTAAGTTCACTCCTGTTAAGTACCACTGTGTGGATACGTAACTGGTGAAAATAACACTCGCAGCAATTGACCCCTGACACTGAATTAGGCAACAGACTCCATAGGAGATGAGCTTCATAAAAGAAGAGTCTTTCCAGGACAATGATAAATAAATGAAAACAAGAACTGAGCAACCTCTTCCACCCATTGTGCCCCAGAATTGCTGTGTAATGTTGAGGATTACCACAGCACTGTGTGTTTTTGTTATAAATCAAAAGTATTTTTTTCGTAACATGGTATCAATTAGCCTGGTACCATGCGTCTCCATTTTCTGAAGTCCACGTTCATGGGTTACAAACCCTATGCTCAATAGCATGTGTGCAAGTTGGGTTTCATACATGTGTTTGATCATTTTTATTCCACAGTTATATTCCACTAGTCATCCTCTGTTTTTGAATCTGTGTATGTTTCCCTAATCTTCTGAACATTGACACGGATTGCATAGTCGTGAATGTGTGGATATGTTGTAGTGGTATACACATGAAGGGGGTTCTGGCATTACCAGGCCTACACATTTGTTGACTTGGGAAATCAGAAAAATCTCCACCCATAACTCAGCAGGACCTTCAGATTGGAAGTCCAGAGCTCTTACCACTTGACTGTCGCCTCCCTTGCGTTATCACTGTGACTGTGTGGCTTTGTTACAGCTAGCAGTATTGTGGGGTCTACAGGGTGTCTTTGTCCTGTATGTCCTGTTGTGTGAACACCATTGTGAGTCTGTGTGACTTCAGTTGCTTTGTCACTCTGCTCCTGTACTGTAAATATTCAGGTTTCTCCTGGCCTGTGTTCTGGTGGGGCCATACGATACATACACTGATGTCTGGGTGTCTTAGCTCATGTCAGTGGGATCAGAGGAGGGGTGTGTGTGTGTGTGTGTGGGTGGGGCGGGAGGGGTGGGGTGCTTTTCGTTCTTCTTTTCCATGTACTTTGTTCTCTCTCTATCTCTCTTTCTCAGTCTGTCTGTCTGTCTGTCTGTCTCCCCCTGTCTCTCTCCTGAGGTGGATGCAGTTTTCTTTCTCCATTTCCTGTGTACTCTGTCTGTCTGCCTGACTGTCTGAAGATGTGAAGCTGTTGTTTTCTTACTGTGTAACTGGAGGGGAGAAGAGGGAGGGGATGAGAGGGCTGGTTTGCCCATGGTGTATGTGCTGTTGTATCGATTTGTGCACATATATGTTTTGTTTGTGTGTATATGCTCATTAAATGAGAACTGTTTTTGTTTTGTTTTTCTTCACCTCACAGTGTGTGCTTGTACAAGCTTATATGTATGTATGTGCTTGCATGTGTAAATGTTTTGTTTTTTTTATCAGTATTGTTAATCACCTAGCAGATCTAAAACAATGAAAAAACTGTTTTATGTCCTGTCACACATACTGGTGATTGTAGACATTTTGTTAGAGTATTGATTTTTTTACATTTTAATATTGTTTTGGAGAGGAGCGGGAGGGAAAGATAAATGGTGTTGTGGGGAAAACAAATAGATGGAGGGTGGTATCGAAGATGAATATTTGACATAAATATTTAAGTACTATTAAAGAAAATTATTTTATGGACATTGTAAAAGAAATCAAGAGAATCTGACAAAAGAAACAACTGATAATCAATGCAAATTTTGAAAAAAAGAATCGGTGTTCCCAGTCTCTTATGATGACACTTTTTCATGAGTTTGTGTGTTTGTACGAACATGCAGAAAAATACATATACATTACTTATGAACAGAACATAGAGAGTTGTGCTGAGGCTATGACACAGAGTAGCTGTATGTAAACAAATTAAGGATGTATTATGTATATGCTTATCTGTGTGGATGGGATGTCATATGTGCAGAATTCTGTAGACAGGTGGCGTGAATGTGTGTGTGTATGTGTGTGTGTGATGTGCCTTATGTGTGTGTGTGTGTGTTTGTGTGTGAGATACATTCTCATAGTATCATACAATGCATGCTGTTTTTCTCTTTCTTTCCTTTGCTCTCAAACACACACACACACACACACACACACACACACACACACACACACACACACACACACACACACACACACATACACACACACACACACATGCGCATGTGCTCACTTACACACACACAAATACGCGCATGTGTGCACATACACACACACAGACACACACATCCATGCACATGGACACATACACACACACAAGCATGTTTACATATATGTATGTCGTGCACGTTCGAACAATCTCTCAATGGTCTTCAGAAAAGAAGGATATCTTGCAAAGAATGAAAAGTTGTTTTATAATGACGAGCTTGTTGAAGTTAATAATCATTCTTATTTAGGTTTTACATTTACAATAAAATTAAGCTGAAAGCTAGAAATTATTGCTCATGTTACAAAAGGAAAGAAAGCTGTGCATCTCGAAAGTAGAGCATATCAGAAATGCAAAGAAATGACACAAAAAAAACTTCATTTAAGATATTTTACACAAAAGTGCAGGCAGTAAAATTTGGGGGTTACATAGACTTGACAATATTGAAAAAGTACTCAGTTTGGCTTGCAAACACTTCATGAGTGAACTACTGAAAACTCCAAACAAATTAGTATACAGCGAGCTTGGCAGATATCCCATTTTTGTGAACTGTACAGTGCGATCATTTAAGTACTGGCTTCATCTCATTGAGATGGAAGAAAATAGATTACCCAAACAGTGGTATAATATGTTATCCTTGGTAGGTAAAAAGACATAAAAAATGTTGGGCAATGGATATCAAAGAAATACTTTGTATTACTGGCTTTCAGTGTGTATGGGTAAACCAAGGTGCTCGGGACAAACACTGCTTTCTTAATGCTTTTAAGCAACGGTTGATAGACGTGTTCATACAGCAGTCATCATCTGCAATACGTTAACAGGACAGATATGTTTCTTTATAGAATGTCTAAGGATGATTTTGGAAAAGAAAAACATTCATTGAGTGTTGATGTGATGTGCTTTAGGGTAGCCATTTCCCACATAAGACTTGGTGTATTGCCTATTGATAGCAACTTAAACAGATATAGTGAAAATCCTGAAGATAAATGATGTCCAAGCTGTGGACACAGAGTCGAAAACGAACATCACTTTATTTCTGTTTGCCTATTATTCAGTGACTTAAGAAGTTCCAAAAAGATTTTCAAAATTTACCCGTAAGCATACTGTTAGATGGGAAAAAACGATAGCCTTAGTTGCCAAGGAAAGAATAAATCAATGCAAATTTACTGATTTTATCAATACCACCCTGGGAAATATGTATATTGTATTTTCATTAAAGCTTGAATGCCGGTGTTATCAGCAGTTTAGAATGTATGACATGCAGTAATTAACATTATACTCAGTCTGGAAAATGACTCCATTCTTAATCAGTATGAAAAATTATGAAAAGAATTATAGTTAATACATCATGTGTTCAAAGTAAATTTACTACATTGTTTGTAAATGATCAGTTGGATTACCCACTCCCTCTTCGCCCATCCCTCGCCCCCTTCCATGATGTGTATGTATGCCTATGGCCAAAGCACATTAAACCATCTGAATCTGAATCTCTCTCTCTCTCACTCTCTCTCTTTCTCTCTCTGTGTCTCACTCTCACTCCAAATCCATGAGGTTCTCATGGAAAGGCTTGGGGACTGGGAAGATAGGACAGTTCAGACTGAGGTGGAGGGTGAGGAGAGGAAGGAGGGGGTGTGGAGTGAGAGGAGGAAAGTATCATAAACATGCCAAGGGTAATGTTTGGATAAGGTCAGAGACAGTGGATTCCCACTCCCCACCTCTCTCAGCTGTGGTACTGCATTGTCGTGGTGCAGAGTGAAAGGAGTTTTCAATAATAACTATTGTACCTGTTGTTGTTCTTCTGGTTGGCATCATATTCATAAATATTGTCATAATTATTAACAGTGTTTCATTTGTCACTTATGTTATGTGTTTTTGATGGTGACACACATTATTGTGACTTTTTTTTTCCAGTGTAAAACAAATATTATTTGTGTCTTCTCAGCTATGAAGCTTAGATCATTCTCACAATGTGTGTGTGTGTGTGTGTGTGTGTGTGTGTGTGTGTGCGTCTTTAATTGCAGTGAAGCATAGATCATTCCCATGCAGTGTGAGCTGATGAAAACTGACTAGAAAGTAGAATGTTGCAGCTCGGCACGCTGCTATTATGTTCAATAATATCTTTGAAACTGCATAACAAGAGCTATAGCAAACGTTCAAGGTGTGAGAGAAGACATGTGACAGGCCAGTTGAAGTTGGTAGGGAGGTTGCTGGGTGTCATGCTCAGGTGTGTGTGGAGAATGTTGCTTTATAATTACACTCCTGTTGAGCGGCACCCCATGAGGTAGTCAAGAAATGGGATGGCCTGCCACTTCACAGAGTCTCGTCACCCAAATGGCAGAATTTGGCGTAACACATTGGCGGAATTGGAAATTTAATAATACTAATTGTATATTTCTGTAGTGCCTTTTATTTAAAATACAGATATGCTCAAAGCACATCACATGAGTAAAAAAAACAAAACAACAACACCAACAACCCCCCCCCCCAAAAAAAAAAACAACAACAACAACAACAACAAAAACAACAACAACAACAACAAAAATCATAATGCTAATCACAAGTAAAAAAAAATATCTTTAAATGTAAATTTGCAACACTGTCACAGTTTTTTTGTCTGGTTTATCCTCTGCTTACACTCCCGAAGGTAGAATATGTTGTGCCCTTCATACATGAACATACATGAATATACACATGCATACAAATTAAGTTTGTACAAATATGCATGCATGTACTCACTATGCTTGCACTCATGTGTACACACACAGACATCAGTCCCTGTATGCAGGCACATTGTAGTGCAGTGTATTTTATCCAAATGTATGGGCAGAAAAAGGGATGGCTATAAGAGAAGAAAATGTTTCATATCAGTATCCTATTATTTCCTGCAAAGCCCCACTGAACAGACTCGAGGATCAACAATATTTTGTTGCGCAGGTTCAAGGGACCAGTGGTAAATGTTTAAGAGATTCATAGATGAAAATATCTGTGCCATTCTTAAAACTACTGAAAAGCGTGACAGATACAACTATAGGTTCGAGCAGCAAAAAAAACAAAACCGAAACACAAAAAACAAAAAAGGCTTAAAGTTGAGGCTTTAGGAGGGAGAGACAGACACGCTTTGACACTTTACTGTCACTGGCCATGAGGTCCTTACGATATGAGTGAATGTGTCAACATATTTTCTTTGCATAACAAAACAGAATAAATGAATGCAAATAGGAGATAGAGTGAGAGAGAGTGAGAAAGAGAGAGAGAGTGTGTGTGTAAATGAGAACTAGACATGAAAATAGATATGTCAGATAATGATCAAGCAAAAAAAAAAAAAAAATTGGAATAAGCATGCACATGTTACAAGAACAGAGAGAGAGAGAGAATAAAACATGACAGTGTTGAGGTAATGGTATTTGTTCAGCGTGATGGTGTCACCTGGGCAGTATCAGTATCAGTAGCTCAAGGAGGCATCACTGCGTTTGGACAAATCCATATACGCTACACCACATCTGCCATGCAGATGCCTGACCAGCAGCGTAGCCCAACGCGCTTAGTCAGGCCTTGAGAAGGCCTTGAGTCAGGCCTTGTCACCTGGCAGTATGGTGAATGTTTTTCCATGGAGTCACTATAGGATTATTGTAGTTTGCTTATTTCAGTTTTCAGTTTTTGGACCAGCTTTCATCAAAGGAAATTGCTGTTGTGCCTTAAAGTCCTTCAACTGGTGGAGGGAATGTAGAAATTTTGAATAACAATTGATTAAGTTGAAAAAGAGAAATAATTAAACTTACCTTTTCTCCTGATTTGCATACTGCTTTCTGGTTCTTGATTATCCTGTCATTGTCATGTTGGATTTTTATTTTTACAATGGACATACTGTACACATAGATTACATGTCAAGCTGTAAGTGGCACGTTGTTTTTAAAAGACAGCCAATGTCATGAGCCAAGAAGACCGGTGATCAAATGAGGACAAACCAGAGAGAGGTGTTGATTGTGAGGGTTTGAGTTACAGAAACATGGCATCAACAGTGTGAAGGAGATGGCAAAGAGCAGATCGCATTTCCTGCTTTAGAAAAACATGCACTGGCCACACACAGTAGTCATTGCACACTTTCTGTCCCATCTCACGCATTTGTGCACACAGCATGCACATACACACACACACACACACACACACACACACACACACACACACAGTGGAGTGGTGGCCCAGTGGTGGAGAGGTGAACTGGTGTTCTTAGTTCAGTTCCCACAAGGATCAGGATTTTTATTTACTTCCCTCCCGACTACATCTTCACTAGTGGTTTTGACGTTTTTCAGATGAGATGATAAACCAAAGTCCTGTGTGCAGCATACATGTAGCATATATTAAAAAAAAAAAAATTTTAATCCCACAACAACATGACATGCCTCTGGCAACCACCCCTCCCCCTTCACCCCCATAAGTCCACATCCACAGGTAGATCAAAATCTACGTGTGAACAGCAAAAAAAACAACCCAAAAACAAAAAAAACAAAACAAAAAAACCCTAAAAAAACAAGAAAAGAATGATGATATAGGAATCAGCCAGGATTTCATGCTGAGGAATTTGTTATAACTGGGGTGTAAGACAATTCAATGCACACAGTGGCACACTGCATGCATCAACACGTGTATGAATGCTGGTTTGCATACTGAGATGCTAGTTTACACGTTTACACACACCTCTGTGTGTGTGTGTGTATATGTGTGTGTGTGTGTGTGTGTGTGTGTGTGTGTGTGTGTGTGTGTGTGTGTGTGTGTGTGCCAATGTTAATCATTATATCATCATCACTAACATCATGATCATCAATAATTGCTGGCTGTCATCATAATCATTGTTCTGAATTGACCACTGTCTTTCCCCCATTTTCATTTTCTTATCTTTATTGTGGCTTTTCCCTACTGCTTGATGCTTTAAACAAGGAATGTGAAGTCTTGGTTTGTTGGTGGTACATATATAGTGATCTCATTTTCACATGCACCTTGATCTTACTGATATATACAAATTGATCTTGGTGTATACATAATAATCATATTGATCGTACTGGTACATTCATATTATCTTACCAGTAAGTGCACATCGATCTTACAGGTAAATCTACATTATCTTTCTGTTACATGTGCATTGATCTTACTGGTACATTTTACATTTTCTTATTGATACATACACATTGATCTTACTGATAAATGTGCAATCTTACTGGTGACATTCAGTGGAGAATCATTCATGCAGATGAGCAATTTTGTGTTTCGTGTCTACATCTGATCAGTCAGTGGAGGTAACCTTGACCATTTTGTAACCAGTGCCGCATGTAGCAATGGAGAACAGTCAGTGCCTCTGAATAATGTTGATGGTTCTATGTGGAGTGGTGGCTGATGGTAACATCTCCGCCTTGGAAGGCAGAGAATACCGGTATGAATCCCACACTTGCCAGAACTTTCTCCACCTCTGCTAGACTTTTGAGTTGTGCTCTGAATGTTAGTCAATTTAGATGAGACAATAGACCAAGGTCGCGTTTGTTGCATGAACGTAGTGCATGTAAAAGAGCCCACAACAATAAGAGAGTTGACCCTGGCAAAAATTCATTGTAAAATCCACTCTGATGCATGTGTGTGTGTGTGTGTGTGTGTGTGTGTGTGTGTGTACTTGCATGTGCATGTGCGTGCGTGTGTATGTGTGTGTGCGTGCTTGCAAAATCCCTGGCAAAAATTCATTGTAAAATCCACTCTGATGCATGTGCGCATGTTTGTATGTGTGTAACTGAATCCCGATTGAATGACACAGGAAACGAAGAACAAGCGCCTAAATGACTCCATGTTTGTAAAGCGCTTAAAAGTTTGGTCTCTAGCCAAGGACAGGCATTATGTAAATAATCCATATCAGTAATCACATGAATCAATGACTCCTCAGGAAATCCAAGGGTACAAGCTGAACCCATGCCTGTACTGCCTGAGCTGGGTGCTGTACATCCTGACGGTGGGACTGCTGCGGCTGGTGTTCTACTGGCTGCCTCACCGAATGGTGCAGTTCACTCACACCCAGTGCCCCCTGGACCAGGCTGAGAAAGTCGTCATGAAGGTCTGCACTGGGAGCTTGTTTTCTTTCCTTTTTCTTTCTTTCCTTTTTTTTTATTTTTTTTTTTTTTAAAGTGTTATTATCAGTTTATCTGTTATGTTTTTCTATCACTTTCTTTTGTTTGGTTGTTTTTTTTTCTCTTTCTATAGTTCTCATCACTTCTTTTTTTTTTTTTTTTTTTTTTTTCGTTTTCTTTGTTTTGAAGAAAAGGTAATTTTCTGGGTGCCTGACAGTGTATCTATGTGTACAAGAATGAGTAATGCCCATCCCAGGATAGCAGGGGTAGGGGAGCTATCTGACATGACACTGACGCCACCAGAACACCACCACATCAAGAATGGCAGTGGAAGTGCCAGTTGTTTTTGTTTTTTTTTATATTGTTGGGTGTCTTGAGATTCGAACTTAAACCTTCTGACTGAGAGCTCAGCAATATACCAGTTGAGCCAGCAGGGCCCTGCAGTGCTTAGCTTTTCAGTTTATTTCTTTTTCTTCTTCTTCTTCGTAAGGTGGACATCCCAGTCTCCACAATGAAGGTTCTCTGTATGTTTGACCATACAATGTGTGCACATAATCTGTGAAGTCTGCGTGCGAGATGGCTTCAGAATTTATTATCTGGATTTTAGAACTAAAGCTGAAATGTCAGTTTCTGAAATCATTGTGGTGAGTGTTTTCTGTACAAATTTACTGATGTAAAGTTTAGAACAGGGGCAGAAATTAATGATAGGAAAAATTATATTGATGGTGCTACACTATAGCAATGCGCTGTCCCTGGGGAAAGCAGCCCTAATTTAATTAATACAGAGAAATCTGTAGTGACAAAGAGCTATACAGTACAATACAATTCAATGCAGTTTGATATATGATATGATACAACACAATGCAATACAATGCTATGCAGTACAAGAAAATGAATATTTTCTGTTTCAGAACCACTACGACCAATATTTTGTGGCTGACATTATAACAGAGGGTAAAGACCAGAAACGACCACAGTAAGTCTTTTTTGTTCTGGCTGTCTTTTTGTAAAGGATAAATATTTTAGTCCTTGTTTTTATGAGATTATATCACAGTAAAATCAGTTACAGCTTCCCACTATCACCAGCACATATAAGACAAAAGATGATGATTGTGACAGCAACTCTGTACCTCCCATCAACACAAAGACAAAAGATGATGATTGTGACAGCAACTCTGTACCTCCCATCAACACAAAGACAAAAGATGATGATTGTGACAGCAACTCTGTACCTCCCATCAACACAAAGACAAAAGATGATGATTGTGACAGCAACTCTGTACCCCCCATCAACACAAAGACAAAAGATGATTATTGTGACAGCAACTCTGTACCTCCCATCAACACAAAGACAAAAGATGATGATTGTGACAGCAACTCTGTACCTCCCATTAACACAAAGACAAAAGATGATGATTGTGACAGCAACTCTGTACCTCCCATTAACACAAAGACAAAAGATGATGATTGTGACAGCAACTCTGTACCTCCCATTAACACAAAGACAAAAGATGATGATTGTGACAGCAACTCTGTACCTCCCATTAACACAAAGACAAAAGATGATGATTGTGACAGCAACTCTGTACCTCCCATCAACACAAAGACAAAAGATGATGATTGTGACAGCAACTCTGTACCTCCCATCAACACAAAGACAAAAGATGATGATTGTGACAGCAACTCTGTACCTCCCATTAACACAAAGACAAAAGATCATGATTGTGACAGCAACTCTGTACCTCCCATCAACACAAAGACAAAAGATGATGATTGTGACAGCAACTCTGTACTTCCCATTAACACAAAGACAAAAGATGATGATTGTGACAGCAACTCTGTACTTCCCATTAACACAAAGACAAAAGATGATGATTGTGACAGCAACTCTGTACCTCCCATTAACACAAAGACAAAAGATGATTATTGTGACAGCAACTCTGTACCTCCCATTAACACAAAGACATAAGAGGAGTGAGTAGTTGACCAGTTTATTACCAATAGATCACTGCTTTTGTCAAAACAGAGGTGTAACAAATATTGATGAGATTTTCTGTGTGCATCTTCTAGGTCTGGAGTTTGTTTTTAATGGAATACAAGTTTGATGAAAGGAATGTTTATTATGCACACAGCATCAGTGGTGACTTCTGTCTTGCTGTGTTTTTATTTTGAAGCAAGAAAAGTGGAGGGGAAAAAATGTCTGTGTGCAAATGCAAGAATGGATGAATCTTTCCTTCCCTGCCGTCTGCATTTATGGGTTGTGACTCACATGTTCACCGACATGAAGTGGGCTTTTATGTGCATGACTGTTTTCACTCCGCCATCAAGGCAGCGTCACATGCAGGCCAGCTTCCCACAGCTGCGTTTCCTCAGTACAAGCTGTAAAACAATAGCAGCTGTATAGAGTAGCAACTGTAAAGAATGTGGTGATGTGGGAGTGGTGTTGGGGCATTAAGGCTCAGTTCAGTTCAGTTCAGCTACTCAAGGAGGTCTCACTGCATTTGGACGAATCCATATACGCTACACCACATCTGCCAAGCAAATACCTGAGCAGCAGCAGAACCCAACATATTTAGGGACTCCCACAGTTCCGTTTAGAGAGGAGGGAAGGGGGGATGGGGGGGATGTTTAGTTTTCCGTTTGGCAGTCTGTGTCATGAAAGTCATGTGCAGTTCATGATGTGATCTTAATTAAGTATGATTTCCCAGAGTCATTTCAAACACAAATGTGTTAATTATGATTATGTTTCATGGCAAATTATTTTTTAAAAATGAATAAATAAGTATTTCTGGAAATTAGATTTCATTTCACATAATGTGACAGGTGTGTTTAATTGATGAAGATATTGGAGTGAGAATAATGGGGGTGTCAAAGGGGAGTGGTAAGAGGAGGTTTTAATTAGATATACTGCATTCTGACTCATGTATGAAGACAGTCCATGTTAATCAATCAGTCCTCTCTTTCATTTGCATGTGTTTGTGTGTGCTTACATGTGTACGTGCTTGTGTGTGTGTATGCTCAGTGGCGCACATGTATGTGTGTGTGTGCCATGCTTCTCTTGCTTTTATTCATGTTTCATGTATGATTCATAAGTTTCAGTTTAACATGGTACAGTATATGACACCAAACATGGAGTATAATACAAACTCCTCCTGTTGATGTCACATACCAACCAGGTGATATTGTTATGAAATACATAAGAGATGCCGTTGTAAAGGACCATAGCAACCAAAATGTTTGTGATGAACAGTTTAATGACAGAGCCTTGGGCATAATGCAGTAGATCTGCAGTTGTTAGGGATTGGTATCTATCATTAGTTATACAGCTGTTTTGGATTGACGCTTGATAGTTCTACATTTATTTTGAATTGACTTTTGGTAGTTTTATAGCCATTTTGCATTGACACTTTGTAGTTTTACAGCCATTTTGGATTGGCGATTTGTAGTTTTACAGCCATTTTGGATTGGCGAATAGTAGTTTAACATTCATTTTGTGTTGACATTTAGTAGTTTTACATCCATTTGGGATTGACACTTAGTAGTTTTACATCCACTTCACACTGACACTTAGATTAACATCAATTTTGGATTGACACTTTCTCAGTATTTTACAGCCATTTTGGACTGACATCTGTCTAGCTGTTGAAAACTGAATGTGGCAATGATACAGAAACAGTATTTTGTATGTAGGCGGGTATGCCTATGTGTTTCAGAGCCACGGTGGTTTCAGCAGACAGTAATGGGGATGAGATTGGCCTGGAGACACCCAACACAAAGCCAGTAAGTACTGCACACTTCTCACACTCCTCCTCTCTGCAGCAACTACTTCTTCCGTATTATATGGTTTTCTGTGTAACTGTTGGTGGTTCATTTTTTTAATAGCGCTTTTTGTGCCCTTTATTTTACTTTGTCTCATAAGAGAACTTCTGTGTATTTCTGTGTTCGCGTTATGGGGTTATTTTTTAAATTGTGTGGGTTTTTTTTCCATTTATTTTACTTTGTTTCTGAAGAGAGCTACCTTACATGGATTTCCGTGCTGATGTTATGGCAATTTTTTTTTTTCAATAGTTCTGTTTTTCCCCCTCTCCTTTACAGTTACTTTACTTTGTTCCTGCATTAAGCATGCCTTTAACAGTCCCTATACTGCATTAGCAAGCTTTTCAGTATTACAAAAATCAGCCACTCCCGTCCATGTCTTCACAGCTGTTTTACCTTTTGGAACAAGAAGCTGCTCTCACTTTTTTTCTTTTTTTTTTTCTGTGTGAAGACTTTTGCCCATCTCCAAACAGCAGCTGAGGTATACACTGAAATGAGTTTGGCAATATCCAGAAAATGGATGATGAGTTTCCAAATCTTTATTGCTGACAAGGTCATTCACTTCATCTTTTGTCACAATATGAGCTTTGTGATTAATGTTTTGTATTGTATTCCTCTTGTCACAGCAGATTTCTCTGCATGAAATTTGGGCCGCTCTCCCCAAGGAGAACATGTCACTGCAGTGCAACGCAAATACTGGCGAGTGTAGGATTTGATCCCATGCATTCAGACTCTCTCGTTTCCTATGCAGACGTGTTACCACTAGGCCACCACTCAGCGTTACAGTTAACTGTGCATGTTTTCTGTCATGTTTTGCTTCATATCAGCCTGTTTCTGAAGCTTGACCTTTCTCTTCCAGCTGATGGCGCCAGGTACACGATGGTTCAGGAGCAAGAAGGTTAAGTACATCTGGGACCCTAACTCTCGTCAGTTTAATAAACTCAGGTGGGTGGTGTACTTGGTGGAGTTATGTCTGTGTTGTTGTTCTGTTGTATGTTTGGTGGAGTCAGGCATAGAATGCTCCTCCTGTGACTGTAAACATAATTATGTTGACACAAATATGTGTGTCACATGTGCTGAAAACACAGCTCAGTTGTGTCTGTTGACTGGTAACTCATTTTTGTGCATGATATCATTTTAATGCATATTTCATTTTAACAACCACTACTACAAAAAAACAACAACAACAAAAGTCAAGAAAAAAACGGTTGGTTCAGAGGCATGGTTTTGGAGCTTTTTTTTGTATATTGTTGTACACAAAGTAAAGAAGGCAGTTTAGCTGGTGAGGATATATTGGTGGCCAAGTTAAAATGAAAAAAAAGGGATGTTTTTATGTCAAACAGTGACTGGAATGCAAGCATGCACTTTTTTAACATATGAGTGAATGAATGTCAAGGGATTGCACTCCTGTCATACACAGTGTATTTGTTTTCAGGGGGATAGACACCAACTACAAGTTTTCTTACTACCACAACCTTCAGGGGTTCTCTGCAGAGGAACAAGCTGAACGGTAGTGAACAAAATATTTTACCTACAGAAATAAACGTCTTGTAAACTATTTACCTGCAGTAAGTTTGACGTATTGCTGTGTGAGCTTTATATCTTCCATGACAACCAGAGCATCAGGAAAGTATTTTGAGGAGTCTATAATTTGTCACAAGATCTCTGCGGGTAAAATGTTATATTTTATTGTTTTAGTATTGAAGGATGGCAGAATCAGGGGTCTGCTTTTGTGCTTTCATCGTGGATTCACTTTTGTTTGTGTGTGTGTTTGTGATAAATTTACTCTTTGAATCTTGGAAAGCTTTCTGATTTATGGGGTGGGGGGCGTGGCTTTTTATTATATGTGCTTGAAAAAAATTGAATGTGATACAATATCTGAACATACCATGGATTGGAAATGTTTTTGCAACACCCTTTTTCATACTTTCACACAAGTGACTACATTTTATTTTGGTAATTCAGACAAAAAAAAAGTATAAAGTAAGTGTTAGTTTAGTGACAGATTACTTTTAGTGAGAATCCATGTACACTGACATTGCAACTTCTGACTGACCATGTTACTGCATTGCAATGAATCCTTTATGTTTCAGGCGTGCTTTGTATGGGGTCAATTCCATCAGGGTCCATGTGAAGCCAATTATTGTTCTTCTTTTCAAAGAGGTAAGTTCACCATCAGTTTAGGGTACTTTATTTGATGATGTCCTTCTGCCCTGATACACCTTGTGAGCTATGGAGCCATTTGTGCTCACTTAACCAAACTGAATGGAACTCTGTGTGTGTGTGTGTGTGTGTTTTGGTAATTAATTTAACGTCTTTTCACTAAAATGATTTTAGATGGGGGGGGAAAAAAGTAGTGTGTTTGTGTGCTTGTGTCCGTGTGTATGCATGCTTGCGTGTGCATGTGCATGTGCGTGTGCATGTATGCGTGAGTGCATGAATTTGTGTGTGTGCATGTATGTGCACAATTAAAGCCTGACACTAACCTAGGAAATGAATGAAGAGTGCCTACAGGCTGCTGTCAGTCAGCTGTGCCCAGGCAGGCAGACTGTTGTGCAAATGACTGTAAAGTGCTTAGAGCTTGGTCTCCAGTTGAGGAACGGTGCTATATAAGTAACCATGTCAATCGATCAGTCAAAAAAACGAAGAATAAAACAATCGGTGACGTTGTGATGTTTGTTTGCTTGGCCAGGTGCTGTCCCCGTTCTACATCTTCCAGCTGTTCAGCATGATCCTGTGGTACCTGGATGAGTATGAGATCTACGCTTCCTGCATTCTGGGTATCTCCACCATCTCCATCATCATCACCATCTGGCAGACACGCAGGGTGAGGGGGGTGTGGGGGGTGAGGGTGGGGGTGGTGGTGTGCATGGGGGGTAAACCCTGAAAATGGAAAACAAATGAATCAGTGAGGAAAACAGAGCATCCATTTGTAAAGTGCCTTTTTGGAGGTGTGAAAAAGTATAAGTGAAAGTACAGTGTTTGACGTTCAGTTGAAATGAGATGTTCAAAGTGAAAAAGGTGTGGAGTGATGGCATAGCGGTGACATGTCCGCCTAGGAAGTGAGAGAATCTGAGGGCGCGGGATCGAAACTCACACTCGCCAGAATTTCCTACCCTTCCAAAAGACCATAAGTGGTGGTCTGGATGCAAGTCACTTGGATGAGACGATATACAGAGGTCACTTGTGAAGCATGCATTTAGCGCATGTAAAAGAACCCACAACATCAAAATGGTTGTCCCTGGCAAAATTCTGAAGAAAAATCCACTATGACAGTAAAACAAATACGCTTGGAGACCAAGAAAAAAAGAGAGAGTGTGGCGCTCTGTCCTCGGGAAGAGTAGCCTGAATTTGGAATAGAATAGAATAGCAGAAAATAGAATGCAATGCAATGCAATGCAATCCAATATGCAGTGCTATACAATACAATACAATACAATACAACATTACACAACACAGTGCAATGGAATGCAATGCAATACAAAACAATACAACACAATGCAATACAATACAGTGAAAAACTACAATACAATGCAATACAGTGCAACGCAACACAACACAACACAACACAGTTGCTTCCTGATATCTGGAAAACATTGAAAGTACGTGGTGTTTAGAAGGTGCTGATTGGAAACTGTTGATTGATGTTGATTTACCTGTTTGAAGAAGCAGAAGGTGAGGAATCATCAGAGGGGGTGGGGAAAGAAGATAGAGGGAGAGGGGAGAGAAACAGCTGTGAAGGTGGTCTGATCAGCGGAAATGACTGTTTCAGTTCCAACGAGCCCTGCGCAACACCATTTCATCATCCACCGTGGTCACTGTGTGTCGAGGGAATGACAGTAAGTGTTGTGTGGATTAATACTTGTGATATTAGGGATATTAGTGTGGTTTTCTGTATTTTTTATTCGGCTTTCTTGATTGATAGGGTGGTGTTATCATTCTCTGTGTGTTTGCGTGCGTTTTTGTGTACGCGCCTGTGTATGTGTGTGTGTTGGTGTGGTGCTGGTATACTCACAGACAATTTGTATGTGTGGACATTTTCTCAGTCATTGTCCATTTAAAATACAGGCCATCATGATCGTTATTAAAAAAAAAAAAAAAAAAAGATTAAAATATGCCTTTTTTTCTCTGAAACTGTGATATTCTAAAACTCTTCTCGTGCTGCTGTTTGAAAACTGATTTGTTTCATGAATACGTCCCATGTCCTGACCGATTCAGTCAATGTAATTAATGCCTTTCTGACCTGATCACTCTTTTAGCAATGACAGAAACAAGTAGTTTATTGGTCATTTGTGTGCTTGTCCTCGGATTCCTTCTATATTCTAAGCAAGCATGAAAGAGAGAAGTGCAAAAAAAAAATTAAAAAAAGGAACGAGAAGTTAAATCATCAGTGGACAGCTCCACAGCTTAGTGGAAATGCCGCTGTCTGTTACAGACTTATTACTGTTTAAAGAGAACTGAAAGGTGACAGTGTGTGGGCGTGTGGGTTCGGACATAATTATGAGTATTATGGAAGAGTTGTGGAAACCCATGGGGCTGTACGCTGGTCTTTGTTGCAGCTTTTCACGACATCTCCTCGGAAGACCTGGTACCAGGGGACATCATAGAGATTCCACGCCGAGGATGTCTGATGCAGTGTGACGCTGTGCTCATCAGTGGCAACTGTATTGTCAATGAGAGCATGCTGACCGGTCAGTGGGAACATGTTCAGTCTTGATGTTGGCATGCGAACATAATGCCCTGAACTCTTTTTTTAATTATGTCGCCTTTTTATCAGCAAACTGGTCAAGAATTGCTCTTTTAGAAATGATAAAGTGTTCTTGTATCTGTTGTTGTATGGTCCATTGACTTTCTGTTCTTTGTGTGCCTGTCAGAGGGGTTGTATTTTGAATTGCATGAGACACTGTGTGTGTGGGTGGGTGTCTGTGTGCACTCTTGCATGTCTAGCTTTCCAGCTGCCAAAATGAATGCTCTTTGTATTGAAAACAGTGGTATGATTCAGAAAAAAGAAAAGAAAAGAGAAACTGTGTCAGACTTCCTGATGAGCACTTTGATGGGAGGAAGGTGACAGAATTATTAAGAGGCAGATCTGCTGATACAGTCTCTGTGAGGGTTTTGGTTTGAATCCAAATCTTGCCTTTTCTTCCCCAGTTTAAGTGGAAAATCAAACTCAGCATCTAGTCAGTCAGATGAGATGATAAACTGAGGTCCTGTGTGCTGCAGGCACTTGACGCATTGAAAAAGAACCCATTGCAACAGAAGGGTTGTCCTCTGGCAAAATCCTGTGGAAGAAATCCACTCTGATAGCGCACACAAATACACATACAAGCATGTGCACATTGGGTTATGCTGCTGGTCAGGTATCTGCCTAGCAGATGGGATGTAGTATATATGCCTTCTTGAGAAACTGAAACTGACACTGTGATGGGGTGTGTTCAGGGGAGAGCGTGCCCATCACCAAGACCTCCATCCCTAACCCTGTGGCCGTGTCGGGTGTGGACGAGACCTCCTTCTCCATGCAGAAACATTCCAGACACATCCTGTTTGCCGGCACTGACGTCATCCAGACCCGTTTCTATGGCAGCCAGAGAGTCCGAGCTGTCGTTCTTCGAACAGGTTTGTTGTGACTTCTGCTTGATAGATGTTTTTTTATTGATGAAATGGTCACAGGTGGAAGTTTTATGATGTAAGGACTTTGGAAATGTGACTTTGATTTGTTTGTAAACTAAATGTGTTTGCTTGGTCAGTATAGTATAAGGGCTTTAAAATGTGGCTTTTGAATTGTATGTGAACAAAAGGTACTTGCTGCTTTTTAAATGTTTGCAGTTTTCTCCTGTTGGAATTATGTTCACAGCTGTTATGTGAAGCGAAGAAATTGGGGGGCTTTGATAATCTTTCTGATGAAGATAAGATCAGTGTTACAGAGAGGTAGCTTACATACACATGGAAGCCAAGCCTAACAAGTGTACATGCATTTGTGCATGTGCATGCTTCATGTATGCATGCGTAGACACATATTCACACACATACATACACACACACACATAGACACACACAGACACACAAGACACAGACACCCACATACTCACACCCACACCCACACATGCATACATACATACACACACACACACACACACACACACACACACACACACACACACACACACACACACACACACACACACACACACACACACACACACACACACATCAGATTATTACCTGTGTCTTATACACATGGAATATGAAAGAGCCCATTGTCACTGTGGCAGGATTTCTGACGTCCAAAGGAGAATTGGTGCGTTCAATCCTTTACCCAAAGCCTGTGGACTTCAAGTTTCAGCGTCATTCCTACTACTTCGTTCTCTTCCTGGCAGCAGTGGCCTGCATTGGTTTTGTCTACACCATTGTGCTCATGGTCAGTGCACTGGCTTTACCTCACAGCGTATCAGGTATCAACACCGACTGTCCTAAAGCTCTTTTGGCCAAGAGAGAGAGCAGATATGAATGAATGAATGATATGGATACTTATATAGCCCCTATCCTGGGTTGGACACCAAGCTCTAAGTGCTTTACAAACGCCAGGTCATTTGCACAACAGGCTGCCTACCTGGTTAGAGCTGACTGACGGCTGCCTTTGGGCGCTCATCATTTGTTTCCTGTGTCATTCAGTCAGATTTCAGACACACACACATGCACACTCAGATTGACATGTAACATTTTAAGCGTATGACCATTATGTTTATTTACCGTGCCATGTAGGCAGCCATATTCCATTTTCAGGGATGTGCATGCTGGGTATGTTCTTGTTTCCATAATTCACCGAATGCTGACATGGATTACAGGATCTTTAACGTGCGTATTTGATCTTCTGCATCAGTGTACACATGAAGGGGGTTAAGGCACTAGCAGGTCTGCTCATATGTTGACCTCGGAGATCAGAAAAGTGTCCACCCTTACCCACCAGGCCGGATATAACTTGGGCAAGACTCTCTCCACTATAATCAGTTTGTAGCCTAGATAGCCCGGACAGCGTTTGCCTCCTCTGGGTTATGATGGTCATAGTTGGGCTCAACTGACTTCCATACGATTATATATCTCTCCCTTCATTATATCTTTTTAGATATATTTAGTCATTGTTATGTCAGTGTTTTACACAAACCTAGTGTAAGGTCTTGGGGCCTGAGCAGCGTGTTGGGTCTGCCTAATTGGATTGTAATTGATCAGCGCAGTTGGATCAGTTGGCTTGCTCTGACACCTTGAAATTGAAACGGAAACTTCTCTTAGCCTGTGTTTCTGGCTGAAAAGGTGCAGATGATGGGGCAGCGAAAAAAAAAAAAAAGAAAAAAAAGAGAGAGAGAGAGAGAGAGAAATTCACCATATATTGTCTTGGATTGGCAGGTGGGTTATGGTGAGCCGGTGAGCGACATCATCATCCGTTCCCTGGACCTGGTGACGATCACGGTGCCCCCCGCCCTCCCTGCGGCCCTGGCCATGGGCATCGTGTTCGCACAGCACCGCCTGAAAAGGCGCAACATCTTCTGCATCTCCCCTGTCAGCATCAACATCTGCGGCACTGTCAACACTGTGTGTTTCGATAAGGTTGGTCTGATGTCAGTGGGTTGGTGCTGGTGTCTGTGTATGCGGGGGTTGGTCTGTGTGTGGGACTTGTTTGTGTGGATTTGTCTTAGTGGATTTTGTCTGTGTGCGGATTGGTCTGTGAGTGGATTTGTCTATGTGTGGATTCATGTGGAATTGTCTGAATGTAGATTTGTCTGGGTGTGGACTTGTGTGTGGGTTTATGTGCATTTTTCTGCGTGGATTTGTTGTATGTGGATATGTCGTGTGAATTTGTCTGCCAGGATTAGCCTGCATGGATTTGTTGTCTGTATGTGAATTTGTCTGTCTGGGTATGTATGTGTGTTTCCGTATGTGTGTGTGCATGTGTGTGCGGATTTGTCTGTGTGTGTTTGCATGCGTCTGTTGTATTGGTGTGACTGCATACATATATCAACCAGTGTCTTTGATTCACTTTTTTTTTGTTGTGGGTGCTTTTTCTTCATTCAGAATTATCACAGAGCCCATCATCGGTTGCCAGTAAGATCTATGAGTGATTCATTGCAAAAAAGATTTCCACTTCCTTGCTTGAGTGATTTTGTCTTTGTCATCTTCTTTTTCTAGTAGGTGTGGTAGGATAAACATGTTTTATTCCATGTGTCTGTTATAGACGGGGACTCTTACGGAGGATGGACTAAATATGCAGGGGGTGATACCAGCAAACGGAGCCAAGTGAGTACTGAAGATGTAGCATGCTTGTAACCATGTGTTATGTTTTTGGCTGTTAAGTAGATGTGTCTGCGCTGCTTGGTTTTTTTGTTTTGTTTTTGTTTTTGTTTTTTGTGTGTGTCATTTTGTTGTTGTTGTTTTTCTTTTACCTTGTGATTTTCTTTATGCAGAGGGCTGGATATAAACATATTTTCTTTATTCCTTTGCCTTCATAAAATTGAATTTCATTTCATTTCATTTCATTTTGTTTCATGTGTTTTTATCTGGTGGCTGTTGGGTATGTCAGTGTATGTTGCATGTCTGTTGCGATTTGTTGACGAGGTTTGTGGGTCCACAAGTGCTTGGTTGTGGGTTGTTGTTTTCTGATCCTATCTTTTCCCTTGATTTTGAAGACGTAAGTGTTTGTGTTGCATTTTGTATTGAATTAGTTCCTTGTCACAACAGATAAACAGAGAAATTTCTCTGTGTTAAGTGTGGGCTGTTCTCACAAGAGTGGCTGGCTTGGATCCTGCCCCTGAGATCAGACTGAAACCAGCCTTCGAAAATGGAATTGGCTGCCTAAATGTCAGGGGTAAAAATGGCCATACAGGTGAAAGCTCACTGGAGACATGAGCAAATGTGAGAGTTGCAGCCCAGGAAAAGGGAGGGGGTGGATTGGGGGGTGGGGTGGGAGGGGAAGGAAGAAGTATACCAACATTAAGTGAGGAAGAGAGGCGGTTGAGTGTGTGTTGGTGGTGTGTGCTGCAGGTTTGACCCAGAGCAGCGTGACCTGAGCAAGCTGGCCAAGGGGTCCCTGCTGGAGGCCATGGCCACGTGCCACTCCCTGACCATCATTGAGGGACAGCTGATGGGCGACCCGCTGGACCTCATCATGTTCAACGCCACCGACTGGGTCAGTGTGCTCTGTCTCTTCCTTGGGGGTTTCCCTCCTGCTGCTGTTGTTGGACTGCTGTCTTACCTGATGACACATTGTTTGCAGGTTTCACGATGTCTGATGGGTGTTTTTTGGAGCTTCTGATGGGCACACACACTATGAAGCTTCTGATGGGCAAACTGTTCGCACACTATGAAGTTTCTGGTGGGAAAAGTACAGAGCTTCTGATGGGCAGGTTATGAAGTTTCTGATGGGCAAACTGTGGAGCTTGTGATGGGCAAAGAATGAAGCTTGTGATAGGTTAACTGGAGCTTGTGATGGGCAAAGTATGAAGATTATGATAGGCAAACTGGGAAAAGTATGAAGCTTGTGATGGGCAAAATATGAAGCTTCTGATGAACAAAGCATGAAGCTTGTTATGGGCAAATGGTGGAGGTATGCAGCTTAAAGATCTTTTTGATGGTACTTCTGCTTTGTGGAATCCAACCTGGTTTTTTTTTTGGGGGGGGGGGGGGGTTCAGCAATGATGGTATCTGCTTGTAGCTGTAAACTGTTCAGAATGATTTTGAGCATTAATTTGCTAGCATGGACAGTCAAACTGATGGCTTGGTAGTTCTAGGAGCATTGGAGAGTTACTTTCTTGGGGAGGGTGATAAGTGATTTTGGTCCATGGCACGGAAAATGAATGATGAGCACCTAAAGGCAGTTGTCACCCAGTAGGCAATTTGTTGTGAAGACATTACTTGACGTGACAGAGATGTTTCACAGTATTTTACTGTACACTGCATGTATGTTGTATAGTGTATTGTATCTGTGTAACCCCATTCACAAGGGGCCTAGGCCCAAACTGAATAAACTTTGTTTTGTTTTGTTTCATAAAGTGCTTTGAGCTTGGCCTCTGATAGAGGATAGGCGCTTTTTAAGTACTTGCTTGCTGCACACTGTGTCCATTGGCCATATAAGTACCCATGTCCTGTTCATGTGACCAGGTACTGGAGGAACCAGGAGCAGAGGAGACTCGGTTTGACACCATGGTCCCCACCATTGTACGACCCAAACACCAGCCTACCTCGACCTGCACCAGCAATGGGGAGGTGTGTGCGGTGTGGGGTGGGATGGGGTGGGGTGTGTGTGTGTTTTTGTGTGTGTGTGTAGTGTGCGTGCATGTGTACAGGTGGGTGGGTGGGTGAAATGGTGTGTTTATGTGGTGTGTGTGTGTGTGTGTAGGGTGTGTGTGTGTTTGTGTGTATTTTATGGTATGGTGTGTGTGGGTGTGGTGTGTGTGTCATAAGTTTATGTGTGTTGAGTGAGTGTATGACGGGCGCAGTAGCCGAATGCTTAAAGCATTGGACTTTCAATCTGAGGGTCCCAGGTTCGAATCTCGGTGACGGCGCCTGGTGGGTAAATGGTGGAGATTTTTCGGATCTCCCAGGTCAACATATGTGCAGACCTGCTAGTGCCTGAACCCCCTTCGTGTGTATATGCAAGCAAAAGATCAAATACGCACGTTAAAAATCCTGTAATCCATGTGGGTTATGGAAGCAAGTACATACCCAGTATGCACACCCCCGAAAGCGGAGTATGGCTGCCTACACGGCGGGGTAAAAACGGTCATACACGTAAAAGCCCACTCGTGTATATACGAGTGAACGTGGGAGTTGCAGCCCACGAACAAAGAAGGAGAAGAAGAAGAAGAAGAGTGAGTGTATGTGGTGTGGGTGGGTATGGTATCATATGTGTGTGTGTGTGTGTGTGTGTGTGTGTTGAGTGTGAGAGTGAGTAAGTAAATGAGTGACACTTGTTCAGACCCCCCAGACTGTGCATTCTGTTACCTTGGTTTGCTTTTGACTCACTCAGTACGGCCAGTACTCTCTTCTCCTCTACTCAGATCCCTCGGATGTCCAGTGGGTGTCTAAATGACCCAGCCTTTAGCTTCCGTCGTCAGAATTGTGGTATTCTTTGTCAACATTCACATCTTCAGTATAAGAGCCTTCCGCTTGCAATATTTTGATGATGGTAATTGGGGTGAAACTCTGTTAATGTCGTCTCTTTCGCCGTTCGTATGGAAAGAGTTAATGTCATGTTGAAATTGTTGACATCTTTTTGTTGGTTAGTTATTACCTTTTTTTGTTTTCAAGTACTGGAAACAAAATAGAAGGGATTTTGGAATTGCTTTCTTCGCAAGGGATTTGGAATTGTTTTCTTTTCTTTTTCTTTTCTTTTTAATGAACCTTTTTAAATTTCATTTTTAACATCAAAAACAGAATAGTGATATACAATGAGAAAAAAAGCAAAAAGGCTGAACACCACTATTTCCTTATATTGGGTATATCAATTGATTTTTTGATGGAACTGCTTTCTTTGCAAGTCAGTGTACATGAGTGGTTGATGGGTCACAGGCATATTTGTGTGTATACATGTATTTTGAAAATGTTTTTTCTGTTGTTTTTTTGTTTTTTTTATAAAATTGTCATTAAAAAAAAGTGATGGTGCTGAATGATAGTGTTAACAACTGGGGTCACAGGCATATTTGTGTGTATATTTTTTTATGTGTATTTTTTTCTTTCTTTTTTTTTTTATTAAAAAAAGCGTCAGTGATGATGCTGAATGATTGTGTTTACAGCTGGGGGCACAGGCATATTTGTGTGTATATTTTTTTATGTGTATTTTTTTCTCTTTTTTCTGTATGTTTTTTTGTTTGTTTGTTTGTTTTGTATTAAATTAAAAAAAAGTGTCATTAGAAAAAGGTATGATGCTGAATGATTGTATTTACATCTCAGGTCACAGGCATATTTGTGTGGATATGTTGTTGTTTTTTGGGTTTTGTTTTTTGTTGTTGTTTTTTTTATATTAGAAAAAAAAAGTCATTAAAAGAAAAAAGTGATGATGGTGAATGATTGTGTTTCCAGCTGAGCGGTGAAGACATCGGCATTGTGCGCCAGTTCCCCTTCTCCTCCAGCCTGCAGAGAATGTCCGTGATCACTCGCAGGCTGGGTGCCAAGCACTTTGACCTCTACGTCAAGGGGTCGCCCGAGATGATCACCAGCCTCTCCATGCCTGACACAGGTTGGTTAGGAGACGCTGTGTCCGCATGCATGTCTGGGTGGGCAGGGGGCTGGGTATGGTTGTGGGGGTGGGGGTGGAGGTTTGTATGTGTATGTTTGTATGTAAAAGTGAAGAAACTTTTCAGTAATGATTATAATGATAAAATGAAGGCTTACACAGTGCAGTATGTACTCCCATCTCAGATGGGGCTAACCGTGCTTTACAATAGAATATACAAATTTAAGATTAATTTACTTAATAGTGTGTACAAAAAATCAACACAGGCAGTATCACAGTCTCACATCACATGGGCCCAAAATCACAGCAAAATAGATGAATCACATTTACCATTGTCAAAATGTACGTCAAGGAACCAGGCATCACAAAATAATGACAGCAAAAAATCACAAATACATAGAAATCTAAATGCTGACCAGCTGCCATGGTGACATGGTTAATGTTGTGGACGTTTGACCAGGAGAATGTGGGTTTGAACCCCAACAGAGGTGTGGGGTGTTTTTTTTTCAGCCCGTGGCCACATCCTACCCAGAGTTAAGTGTGTTACGGGCTCAAATGGGAAGGCCAGGACTACACAATGGAGGGTCATCCACTAAATGGATGTGTCTTTGGAAGTGATGTTTAAATTTCCTGACTAGCACTGCAGGCGTCAGTATCTATCGGCCTGCTTGATGCTGGGAGATATTGTGAGAGTGCAGCCTTTTCAATAGACCCAAACTTAATGTACCCCCATAGCAGCATCTTCATCACCCCCACCATCATTCGTCATCATCGAAATACAGAAAACAATAAAATAGTGGTGGTTGTAAAAACATCAAAAAAAAAGAAAAGAAAGAAAGAAAGAAAATTTGAAATGCTGAGTGGAGGGAGCAGTCTGCTGTTTGATTAAAATGCTATCTGCAGTTATTCACTAGAGTGAAGGCTTATATTTACTGTTTTGTTTTGCAACTGTTTCTTGTGAATCATTCATGTGTACAATTCATGTTAGGTGTGTGTGAAACTTCTTGTGTATTGTTACTCGTTCTCATTTTATTAACTTATGAGAGATGTTGTTTTCCGCAGATTTCCTCTGTGTTATACTTAATACATCTGTTGAGTATAAATATATATATATATATGTGTGTGTGTGTCTGTGTGTCTCTTAAAATAGTCAGCCAGTGTGCAAATAATATCCACTGTTGGAAAATAAAGTTTCATTCATTCATTTATATTCTCTCTCTGTGTCCCTCTCTCTCTCTCTTGCTTAAGCAGCATTGGTCTGTGCACACACTGAAACGAGTGTTTAGTTTGGCTAATGTGCAAATATCTCCACTGTTAGAAAAATAAAAGATTCACTCATTCATTAATCCATTTACTCTTTCTCTTTCTGTCTCTCTCTCTCTCTCTCTCTCCCTCTCTCTCTCTCTCTCTCTCTCTCTCTCTCTCTCTCTCTCTCAAGGAGCATTGGTCGGTGCACACACTGAAACAAACATGAAGCAAGTGTTTAGTTCATCTGTGAAATGAGATAGATAAATGAATAAATTAAGGCAATAATTACAGTAGATAAATAGATAAATATATACAGTAATGAATGAATGAATATGAAAAAAGGAATGGAACAGCAGTGATAATGTAAATAAATAGATTTAAAAAAAAAAAAAGTAACAGTGATGACAGTGTTTGCCCCATGTGGTGTCCACGCCGGTTGCTGTGTTGCCAGTGCCCATGGACTTCCACAGTGTGCTGACCAGCTACACCCAGCATGGCTACAGGGTCATCGCTCTGGCCAAGAAACAGCTGCCCTCCAAACTGACCTACCCCAAGATACAGCGACTGCAGAGGTGAGCCATGCTTTTGAGGCTTAGCGCATGTAGAAGAACCCACAGCAAGAAAAGGGTTGTCCCTGGCAAAATTCAGTAGAAGAACCCACTTTGATGGTAAAACAAGTAGCACTTGCAGACAGAAAAAAATATGATGAAATAAAAAGTGACACTGCACTGTGGTGACACACTGTCCCTGGGGAGAGCTGCCTGAATTTCACACAGTCTGTTGTGTGAGAAAAATGTATTGCAGTACAGTACAATTAAAAATTTTAAAAAGTGGGTGGGGGTTGGGGGGGGGGAGATGTATATAGATAAGTAAATAAATAAGTTTCAGTGATTGTTAAGTTGGCCATGCTGAGATGATTAAAAATTAACCCCAAAAACATGCAGCATGTAAATTATATAACAAAATGAAGAAAAGAAAAAAAAAGATGATTGCACAGGTGGTGTTGATCAATTCTGTCAGAATTATGGTTCAAAAAGATGTCAGGGGTTATGGTGACACAGACAGCAGTGACAGTGTCAGGGGTTATGGTGACACAGACAGCAGTGACAGTGTCAGGGGTTATGGTGACACAGACAGCAGTGACAGTGTCAGGGGTTATGGTGACACAGACAGCAGTGACAGTTGAGGGATGTGTGCACAGTGACACAGACAGCAGTGACAGTTGAGGGTTGTGTGCACAGTGACAGGACAGCAGTGACAGTTGAGGGTTGTGTGCACAGTGACAGGACAGCAGTGACAGTTGAGGGTTGTGTGCACAGTGACAGGACAGCAGTGACAGTTGAGGGTTGTGTGCACAGTGACAGGACAGCAGTGACAGTTGAGGGTTGTGTTGAGGGTTGTGTGCATGGTGACACAGCCAGCAGTGACAGTTGAGGGTTGTGTTGAGGGTTGTGTTGAGGGTTGTGTGCACAGTGACACAGCCACCAGTGACAGTTGAGGGTTGTGTGCACAGTGACACAGCCACCAGTGACAGTTGAGGGTTGTGTGCACAGTGGGACAGCAGTGACAGTTGAAGGTTGTGTGCACAGTGACAGGACAGCAGTGACAGTTGAGGGTTGTGTGCACAGTGACACAGACAGCAGTGACAGTTGAGGGTTGTGTGCACAGTGACACAGCCACCAGTGACAGTTGAGGGTTGTGTGCACAGTGACACAGCCACCAGTCACAGTTGAGGGTTGTGTGCACAGTGACAGGACAGTAGTGACATTTGAGGGATGTGTGCACAGTGACACAGCCAGCAGTCACAGTTGAGGGTTGTGTGCACAGTGACAGGACAGTAGTGACAGTTGAGGGTTGTGTGCACAGTGACAGGACAGTAGTGACAGTTGAGGGATGTGTGCACAGTGACAGGACAGTAGTGACAGTTGAGGGTTGTGTGCACAGTGACAGGACAGTAGTGACAGTTGAGGGATGTGTGCACAGTGACAGGACAGCAGTAACAGTTGAGGGTTGTGTGCACAGTGACAGGACAGCAGTGACAGTTGAGGGTTGTGTTGAGGGTTGTGTGCATGGTGACACAGCCAGCAGTGACAGTTGAGGGTTGTGTTGAGGGTTGTGTGCACAGTGACACAGCCACCAGTGACAGTTGAGGGTTGTGTGCACAGTGACACAGCCACCAGTGACAGTTGAGGGTTGTGTGCACAGTGACAGGACAGCAGTGACAGTTGAAGGTTGTGTGCACAGTGACAGGACAGCAGTGACAGTTGAGGGTTGTGTGCACAGTGACACAGACAGCAGTGACAGTTGAGGGTTGTGTGCACAGTGACACAGCCACCAGTGACAGTTGAGGGTTGTGTGCACAGTGACACAGCCACCAGTCACAGTTGAGGGATGTGTGCACAGTGACAGGAAAGCAGTGACAGTTGAGGGATGTGTGCACAGTGACAGGACAGCAGTGACAGTTGAGGGTTGTGTGCACAGTGACACAGACAGCAGTGACAGTTGAGGGTTGTGTGCACAGTGACACAGCCACCAGTGACAGTTGAGGGTTGTGTGCACAGTGACACAGCCACCAGTCACAGTTGAGGGATGTGTGCACAGTGACAGGAAAGCAGTGACAGTTGAGGGATGTGTGCACAGTGACAGGACAGCAGTGACAGTTGAGGGATGTGTGCACAGTGACAGGACAACAGTCACAGTTGAGGGTTGTGTGCACAGTGACACAGACAGCAGTGACAGTTGAGGGATGTGTGCACAGTGACAGGACAGTAGTGACAGTTGAGGGTTGTGTGCACAATGACAGGACAGCAGTGACAGTTGAGGGATGTGTGCACAGTGACACAGACAACAGTGACAGTTGAGGGATGTGTGCACAGTGACACAGACAGCAGTGACAGTTGAGGGTTGTGTGCACAGTGACAGGACAGTAGTGACAGTTGAGGGTTGTGTGCACAGTGACACAGACAGCAGTGACAGTTGAGGGTTGTGTGCACAGTGACAGGACAGTAGTGACAGTTGAGGGATGTGTGCACAGTGACAGGACAGCAGTGACAGTTGAGGGATGTGTGCACAGTGACACAGACAACAGTGACAGTTGAGGGATGTGTGCACAGTGACTCAGACAGCAGTGAGAGTTGAGGGTTGTGTGCACAGTGACACAGCCACCAGTGACAGTTGAGGGTTGTGTGCACAGTGACACAGCCACCAGTGACAGTTGAGGGTTGTGTGCACAGTGACACAGACAGCAGTGACAGTTGAGGGATGTGTGCACAGTGACAGGACAGCAGTGACAGTTGAGGGTTGTGTGCACAGTGACACAGACAGCAGTGACAGTTGAGGGTTGTGTGCACAGTGACACAGCCACCAGTGACAGTTGAGGGTTGTGTGCACAGTGACACAGCCACCAGTCACAGTTGAGGGATGTGTGCACAGTGACAGGACAGCAGTGACAGTTGAGGGATGTGTGCACAGTGACAGGACAGCAGTGACAGTTGAGGGTTGTGTGCACAGTGACAGGACAACAGTCACAGTTGAGGGTTGTGTGCACAGTGACAGGACAGCAGTGACAGTTGAGGGTTGTGTGCACAGTGACAGGACAGTAGTGACATTTGAGGGATGTGTGCACAGTGACACAGCCAGCAGTGACAGTTGAGGGATGTGTGCACAGTGACAGGACAGTAGTGACAGTTGAGGGATGTGTGCACAGTGACACAGACAGCAGTGACAGTTGAGGGATGTGTGCACAGTGACAGGACAGTAGTGACAGTTGAGGGATGTGTGCACAGTGACAGGACAGCAGTGACAGTTGAGGGATGTGTGCACAGTGACACAGACAGCAGTGACAGTTGAGGGTTGTGTGCACAGTGACACAGCCACCAGTGACAGTTGAGGGTTGTGTACACAGTGACACAGACAGCAGTGACAGTTGAGGGATGTGTGCACAGTGACACAGCCAACAGTGACAGTTGAGGGTTGTGTTGAGGGTTGTGTGCATGGTGACACAGCCAACAGTGACAGTTGAGGGTTGTGTTGAGGGTTGTGTGCACAGTGACAGGCCAGCAGTGACAGTTGAGGTTTGTGTGCACAGTGACAGGAAAGCAGTGACAGTTGAGGTTTGTGTGTACAGTGACAGGCCAGCAGTGACAGTTGAGGTTTGTGTGCACAGTGACAGGAAAGCAGTGACAGTTGAGGTTTGTGTGCACAGTGACAGGCCAGCAGTGACAGTTGAGGTTTGTGTGCACAGTGACAGGAAAGCAGTGACAGTTGAGGTTTGTGTGTACAGTGACAGGCCAGCAGTGACAGTTGAGGTTTGTGTGCACAGTGACAGGAAAGCAGTGACAGTTGAGGTTTGTGTGCACAGTGACAGGACAGCAGTGACAGGTGTATGCATGGTGACACAGGTAGCAGTGATGGTTGAGGTTTGTGTGCATGGTGACATGGGTAGCAGTTACAGATGTATATACAGTGACACAGGTAGCAGTGACAGGTGTATATATGGTGGCATAGTTAGCAGTGACAGGTGTATGCATGGTGACACAGGTAGCAGTGACAGGTGTATGCACAGTGACACAGGTAGCAGTGACAGGGGTATATATGGTGGCATAGATAGCAGTGACAGGTGTATGCATGGTGACACAGGTAGCAGTGACAGTTGTATGTATGGTGACACAGGTAGCAGTGACAGGTGTGTGCACGGTGACACAGGTAGCAGTGACAGGTGTATGCATGGTGACACAGGTAGCAGTGACAGGTGTATATATGGTGACACAGATAGCAGTGACAGGTGTGTGCATGGTGACACAGGTAGCAGTGACAGGTGTATGCATGGTGACACAGGTAGCAGTGACAGGTGTATATATGGTGACACAGGTAGCAGTGACAGGTGTATATATGGTGACACAGGTAGCAGTGACAGGTGTATGCATGGTGACACAGGTAGCAGTGACAGGTGTGTGCATGGTGACACAGGTAGCAGTGACAGTTGTATGTATGGTGACACAGGTAGCAGTGACAGGTGTGTGCATGGTGACACAGACAGCAGTGATGGTTGAGGGTTTTGTGCACGGTGACACAGATAGCAGTGACAGTTGTTTGCATGGTGACACAGGTAGCAGTGACAGGTGTAAGCATCATAGTGACACAGGTAGCAGTGACAGGTGTGTGCATGGTGACACAGACAGCAGTGATAGTCGAGGGTTTTGTGCATGGTGACACAGTGACTGTTGAGGTTTGTGTGCACGGTGACACAGTGACTGTTGAGGTTTGTGTGCACGGTGACACAGTGACTGTTGAGGTTTGTGTGCACGGTGACACAGTGACTGTTGAGGTTTGTGTGCACGGTGACACAGTGACAGTTGAGGTTTGTGTGCACGGTGACACAGTGACAGTTGAGGTTTGTGTGCACGGTGACACAGTGACTGATGAGGTTTGTGTGCACTGTGACACAGTAACTGTTGAGGTTTGTGTGCACGGTGACACAGTGACTGTTGAGGTTTGTGTGCACGGTGACACAGTGACTGTTGAGGTTTGTGTGCACGGTGACACAGTGACTGTTGAGGTTTGTGTGCACGGTGACAGGGAGCAGGTGGAGTGCGACCTGACCTTCCTGGGCCTGCTGGTGATGGAGAACCGCCTCAAGCCGGAGACCACGCCCATCATCCACAAGCTGCTGGAGGCCAGCATCCGCACCATCATGGTCACAGGTCTGTCCACACACACACACTGCTGTCATGATGTTTAGTTGTATCTGTTCGGTTCTTTGTTTATGTCGCTTCATTTTCTTCTTTTTGACTCACTTATGTAAACAAAGTGAGTCTATGTTTTAACCCGGTGTTCAGTTGTCTGTGTGTGTGTGTCTGTGGCAAACTTTAACATTGACATTTTCTCTGCAAATACTTTGTCAGTTGACACCAAATTAGGCATAAAAATAGGAAAAATTCAGTTTTCAGTCATCTTGTTTAAAACAATATTGCACCTCTGGGATGGGCACAAAAAAAAAAAAACGAAGCCTAATTATATGCAAACTGCATTTACTGTTATATTTATATTTTTCTAAACTTGGCACTTTGATCTGATATTCTGACCCAACAACAAGAGCAGTCATTATTATCATTTTTTGTTCAAACAGGAATTTCTTTTGCTAAGCATGGAAGTTTTATTTATTTTGCAAACGTTTTGGTGCAGATAGTAAAAAAGGGAAATTACTCTGTAATTAATGCTAGGGGACCTAATTTGCTTTAAACTGATCTTTCTCATCTTAAAAAGCTTGGATTTTTTTTTTAAGTGTATCACAAGTGAGTCTTGAAGGCCTTGCCTCTCCTGTTTACTTTTGTTATTGTTAGTGGAATATTCCAGTTACTCTTCTCATCCGCTGTTTTTGTTTCAATTTTATTTCAGTATATTTTATATATTTTTTTTATGTTTTGTGTCGTTGAATGGGCAGAATTGTGAAAGTCCTTTACTGTGCCTAATTTGATTCAATCAGTCCATCAGTCATCTTCATCGTTGTTGTTCATACGCTGTAACTCCCACTGTAACATGTATGCACGAGAGGGCTGTTACATTTTTTAATTATTTTTATCCCGCCGTATAGGCCATTATATACGCCGTTTTTTTTGGTGTGGAGGTCTGGGGGGTGGGGGGGGGGGGGGTTCATTTTATTTGTGTATGTTGTTTTATTGGTGTTACTTTCATGCCACTTTGATGCTGCTCACTCTGATTCACTCACACACACAGCCATCTCTGGGCTCATTGTGTCCTAGTGCTTGTGTGTGGGGAGTAATTGTTTGCCTGTATGTGGGTGGATGGAGTGGGAGTGTTTATGTCATTATCATGTGAGTATTGGTTTTAGAATCTTAATGATTTGCTGGTTGTTGTCTTTTTGTTTTTGGGGTTTTTTTTTATTGGCGTGGGAGCTTGTGAAGTGGTAGGATGAAGGGGGTGTGGGGTCAGAGGGCAAGGTAGAGGCATAGGATAAGGGGTAGGAGGGTTCTGAGAGTGAAGGGTTAGGTAGAGGGATGTGGATGAGTTTGTTGGTTAGAAAATACATTTTAATGTGCATGCTTTTTTTCTTTTTTTTTTATTTATTTTTAACTTACTTGTAACTTGCTCATCTTCATCTCAGTTACACTCTGTTTTAAAGTTTGCGTATGTCAAACAAATAATTTATGTTTCTGTGAATTGACATAAACCAGTCTTAAGTGGTGGCAGCTTGCAGGGGAGTCATCTGTTAAGCTGTCAAGAGGCTGGCGTTGACTAGCTAGTGTCTGTTAGTCCATTCTTTTTATTTGTTTATTTTTGTATAGATTATTTCACATGATATTTTCAGTCGTGTGCTCTCCTCCCTTTCTGTATTGTATTGTATTGTACTGTATTGTACTGTATTGTATTGTACTGTATTGTACTGTATTGTATTATATTGTATTGTACAATTCTCTCATCTTCTTCCTCCCCAGCCATATTTCTTTTTCAGTCCTTGTCCCTTTGCCCCCACAATGCTCTATTTTTGTGGCTGTTTTTCCACTGATAAGCACTGGAAGGTTTGCTTTGGGGGTACAAAAGTGTTGGCCATTAAATTGTATATTTGAATGGACACGATCCAATGTTTGTGCCACATGAACAGTGCCAAAACAAATGCTTGTCTCTGTTTATGAATATATATTAAAGTGTTTAACTTTGGTTTGGTTAGTAAATAAGGGATGCTCACTCAGTTAAGACCATCCAAGCCTAATCTAAAAATCAGTTTGAACAATAGTTTTTCATGTCTTTGATTATGGACAGGTCAGTCAAAAGATACATCTTAAACACCAGTATGATTTTGAATTGGTCATTATGTTTTGAACAGCAGTACAGTGTTAATGTGACTGTGAATTCTGATCTTACATGTGTGTGTGTGTGTGTGTGTGTGTGTGTGTGTGTGTGTGTGTGTGTGTAAAATATTAGGTATTATATATCCATTATTAATTTGACTTTAACGTTTGATTTTGTGACCACAGTACAGTATGATTCTGACTTGAATTACGGTCTCTTTGTGCTTGGATGGGTGTGTGCACATGTGTTTATGTATGTATGTGAATGTGCACACACGGTTGTGTATGTGTGTATTTGTGTGTGTGTGTGTGTGCGTGCATGTGCATGCGTGTATGTGTGTGTGTGTGTCTGTGTGTGTGTGTACAGGAGACAACATGCTGACGGCTCTCAGCGTGGCGAGGGAGTGTGGCATGGTGGACAAGACTGACAAGATCATTCTAGTTCAAGCCTACGAGCCTGCACCAAACAGCTCCAATCCTGACATTGAATTCTTCTATGCTGACGATCGGGAAACCAAAGTGGAGGAAGTCAATGTATGTCTGACTTCTTGGGTTTTTTGTATTGATTTCACAACCGTAGCTTACACCTGGAGCATGTAAAGGAAAACATGGCAACAAGAGTGTTGTCCCCAGGGGGTAGGGGTGTGGGGGTAGGGTGGGGGAGGAAAACAGAAAAGGTAGAAAACTACCAAAAAATGCATAACTAACATGCAGTTACATTTAACAGTAACAATTCAATAATGATAATAATAATCAGAAGCCATTAACACAATTCTGAAGTGTGTGTGTGTGTGCTTGCTTGCTTGCATGCTATCCGCATGCTACCACAGGACCTCGGTTTATCATCTCATCTGAATGACTAGCATCCAGACCACCACTCAGTGTAGAATGAAAGGGGAGAGCAAAGTGGTGAGTGTGGGATTCGATCCCATGTGCTTGGATTCTTTCACTTCCAAGGCGGACGTCTCACCGCAAGGTCACCACTCCTCTGTATGTGTGTGCAGAAAGCGAAGGGGTCGAGCGTGATCAACATTGATGAAGACAGTCAGCGTTTCCACTTTGCGGTGACGGGCAAGTCATGGGGCGTTATCAGGAAGTACCAGCCAGACCTCTTGTCAAAGGTGAGGGCAGTTTTCTGTGACAGGTAACAGGAGAATGGATCGCTACTTCTGTTTTGCCATCATTCTCATTTTAAGTCTCTGTCTTCATGTGTCTCTTGCTGTCTGTCTCTTTCTTCCCACCCTTGCTCTCTCTCTCTCTCTCTCTCTCTCCTCTCTCTCTCTCTCTCTCTCTCTCTCTCTCTCACCCTCTCTCTCACCCTCTCTCTTTCTATCCTTCTTTTCTTAAATTCCAAAACTTTGATTTTTTCTGTCTTCTGCTCCCCATTGCATTCACATCATCCTTAATCTTGAACTCCACCCGATCTTTTGCCTGTCACTTGAGATGAAGATTCATTTATTCAGACGTACAGATACAACATTTAAGAACATCTGGAAAACAAAATACTGAATTCAAGACCAAAGTGAGATCTTTGATGTGAAATGCAGACGGAAAAAAAAAAGTGGTGGTGCCAGAGTAAGATCTTTTAATTTGAAATGTAGACAGAGAAAAAAGGAGTGGTGCCAGATTATGTTCATCCAGCACCTGAACTGAGTTGTGACTGAAAATCATGCTACACAATGCAGCAGTACAATACAGTATCATCCCTTGTGGTTTGAATGTTACCTTATGAAGATGATGATGATGATGATGATGATATGGATACTTAAGTTGTGCCTATCGTCAGCTGGAGACCAAGCTCATCGTGCATTACAAACACGGAATAATTTGCACAGCTGGCTGCCTACCTGGGTAGAGCCGACTGACGTGCTCATCATTTGTTTCCTGTGTCATTCATTCAAGTTTCAGTCACACAAACACACACAGTCATACAGACATGTGACATTTTTTATGTGTATAATCGTTTGGCAGACTCGTGTGGTACAGACTTTGTGGTTTCAATTAAGTGTCATGTGTCATACAGACCTGCTAGTGCCTGTGATCTCTTTGTTCACATACATATTCAGAATATCAGATAGGCATGTTAAAGATCCTGTAATCCATGTTTGTGTTCACTGGGTTTTTGGAATAGGAACAAACCCACCATGCATGCCCCCCAAAACGGAATATGGCTGCCATACACATGAAAAGCCCACTTATAAATGCATTATAATCATATGAGTAAACATGGGAGTTGCAGCCTGATGAGTGAGAGAGTGGGGGTTTGATTTCATGTATGTGTTGTGCCATTGACACATAATTAAGGGGGTGGTATGGTTTCAGTTATGTTATGTCATTGATCTGTAACTGAGGGTGGTGGTGTTTCAGTTATGAGATGTGTGTCATTGACTGTGATGTGACGGGGTGTTTGTAGTTTCAGTTATGTGTTGTGTGACATTGACATGTAACTGAGGGGAACGGTGTGTGATTTCAGTTAGGTATTGTGTGTCATTGATGTGTAACTAAGGGGAATGGTGTGTGATTTCAGTTGTGTGTTGTGTGTCATTGATGTGTAACTGAGGGGAATGGTGTGTGATTTCAGTTGTGTGTTGTGTGTCATTGACGTGTAACTGAGGGGAGTGGTGTGTGATTCTAGTTGTGTTGTGTGACATTGACAAGGAACTGAGGGGAACGGTGTGTGATTCCAGTTGTGTGTTGTGTGTCATTGACGTGTAAGTGAGGGGAACGGTGTGTGATTCCAGTTGTGTGTTGTGTGTCATTGACGTGTAAGTGAGGGGAACTGTGTGTGATTTCAGTTATGTGTTGTGTGTTATTAACGTGTAACTGAGGGGAGTGGTGTGTGATTCTAGTTGTGTTGTGTGACATTGACATGTAACTGAGGGGAACGGTGTGTGATTTCAGTTGTGTGTCATTGACGTGTAAGTGAGGGGAACGGTGTGTGATTTCAGTTAGGTGTTGTGTGTCATTGACGTGTAACTGAGGGGAACTGTGTGTGATTTCAGTTATGTGTTGTGTGTTATTAACGTGTAACTGAGGGGAGTGGTGTGTGATTCTAGTTGTGTTGTGTGACATTGACATGTAACTGAGGGGAACGGTGTGTGATTTCAGTTAGGTGTTGTGTGTCATTGACTTGTAAGTGAGGGGAACTGTGTGTGATTTCAGTTATGTGTTGTGTGTCATTGACATGTAACTGAGGGGAGTGGTGTGTGATTCTAGTTGTGTTGTGTGACATTGACATGAAACTGAGGGGAACGGTGTGTGATTTCAGTTGTGTTGTTTGACATTGACATGTAACTGAGAGGAACGGTGTGTGATTTCAGTTAGGTGTTGTGTGTCATTGATGTGTAAGTGAGGGGAACGGTGTGTGATTCCAGTTGTGTGTTATGTGTCATTGACATGTAACTGAGGGGAGTGGTGTGTGATTCTAGTTGTGTTTGTGTGACATTGACATGAAACTGAGGGGAACGGTGTGTGATTTCAGTTAGGTGTTGTGTGTCATTGACGTGTAAGTGAGGGGAACGGTGTGTGATTTCAGTTGTGTGTTGTGTGTCATTGATGTGTAACTGAGGGGTGGTTTCAGTTAGGTGTCATACGTCACTGACATGTAAGTGAGGGGTGCGTGTGTGGTTTCAGCTGGTGGTGCGAGGCACGGTGTTTGCCCGCATGTCCCCTGACCAGAAGGCTCAGCTTGTGGAGGTGCTGCAGAATGTGGGGTTGGTTACTTCGTACTTCTAGGGGGGGGGGGGGGGGGGTCATCATTCTTTTTAAGTGTGTTTTCATCATGCTTGTTTTGTGGTTTTTCATCATGATTTTCGTGAGTCTTTCATTGTTACATCTTTTGGTCTTTAGTCACACTGCTTGTGGGTCTTTCATCATGCTTGTGGGTGTGGGTTTTTTTATTGGTCTTTCATCACATTTTTTGTGGGTTTTTCATCACACTTTTTGTGGGTTTTATGGGTCTTTCATCATGCTTCTTGTGGGTTTTGTGGGTCTTTCATCATGCTTGTGGGTTTAAGGTCATTCGTCACACTTTTGATTGGTTTTTCATCACGCTTAATGTGGGTTTTTGTGGGTCTTTCATCACACTTATTGTGGGTTTTGTGTGTCTTTCGTCACACTTTTGGTGGGTTTTGTGGGTCTTTCCTCACACTGTTTATGGTTCTTTTGTCACTCTGTTTTGGGTGGGGGGGGTGGAGGGGGGGGGGGGGTTGTGGGTCTTTCATCACGCTTCTGATGGGGTTTTCATCATGCTTAATGTGGGTTTTGTGGGTCTTTCATCAAGCTTCTTGGGGGTTTGGAGTCTTTTGTTACGCTTCTTGTGGGTTTTTCATCGTGCTGCAGATATATCTGCAGAGGCCAGTGGAGCCAAGTTAACATGTCACTGTTTGGTACTATGTCTTAACTTCACAAGCTCTTTCGGAGATATTTGTACGATAAAATGGATGATACATAAATGATGTAAATCAGCCTTAATGATAATGCCATTCTTCTTAAACAGGAAATGTTCAAATAATAGCATGTACCAAAACTTTTCTTTATAAATCTGGATGATTATATGTTTATGTACATGCCAGTGTATTCGTTTTTGTGTGTAAACTGTCCGTTTTAGTATTTGCATTCATTTTTTTCTTGTTATTATTTTGTTTTCTCTCTCTCTCTCTCTCTCTCTATTGTACTTGTTAGTTTGATTTCTTTGCCCTGAGGGCCAGATGTAAAAAAAAAAAAAAAAAAGGCATGACTTTGCTTATTCCACTTCCTTCTTGAAATTCAGTTCAATTCAGTTCAATTCAATTCAATTCTTGCTGTGTGTGCTGTGGCAGGTATTACGTGGGGATGTGTGGGGACGGAGCCAATGACTGCGGAGCTCTGAAAGCGGCTCACACAGGAATCTCCCTGTCGGAAGCTGAAGCCTCAGTGGCCTCTCCCTTCACCTCCAAAACGCCCACCATAGAGTGTGTGCCTTCTGTCATCAAGTGAGTCAGTGGTCTGTGGCTGCAGGTGCTCGGATGTCTGTCTGTCTGTCTGTCTGGGTGTCATGGCATTGAGTTCTTTTAGGTGTCTGTATTATTGTGTTCTTTAGGTGTCTGTATTATTGTGTTCTTTAGGTGTCTGTATTATTGTGTTCTTTAGGTGTCTGTTTTATTGTGTTCTTTAATTGTCTGTTTTATTGTGTTCTTTAGGTGTCTGTATTATTGTGTTCTTTAGGTGTCTGTATTATTGTGTTCTTTAATTGTCTGTACTATTGTGTACTTTAGGTGTCTGTTTTATTGTGTTCTTTAGGTGTCTGTATTATTGTGTTCTTTAGGTGTCTGTTTTATTGTGTTCTTTAATTGTCTGTTTTATTGTGTTCTTTAGGTGTCTGTTTTATTGTGTTCTTTATTATTGTGTTCTTTAGGTGTCTGTATTATTGCGTTCTTTAGGTTAGGTGTCTGTTTTATAGTGTTCTTTATTATTGTGTTCTTTAGGCGTCTGTTTTATTGTGTTCTTTAGGCGTCTGTATTATTGTGTTCTTTAATTGTCTGTATTATTGTGTTCTTTATTATTGTGTTCTTTAGGTGTCTGTATTATTGTGTTCTTTAGGCGTCTGTATTATTGTGTTCTTTATTATTGTGTTCTTTAATTGTCTGTATTATTGTGTTCTTTAGGTGTCTGTATTATTGTGTTCTTTAATTGTCTGTGTTATTGTGTTCTTTAGGCGTCTGTTTTATTGTTTTCTTTAGGCGTCTGTTTTATTGTGTTCTTTAATTGTCTGTTTTATTGTGTTCTTTAATTGTCTGTTTTATTGTGTTCTTTAGGTGTCTGTATTATTGTGTTCTTTAATTGTCTGTGTTATTGTGTTCTTTAATTGTCTGTTTTATTGTGTTCTTTAGGTGTCTGTATTATTGTGTTCTTTAGGTGTCTGTATTATTGTGTTCTTTAATTGTCTGTGTTATTGTGTTCTTTAGTTGTCTGTTTTATTGTGTTCTTTAGGTGTCTGTATTATTGTGTTCTTTAGGTGTCTGTGTTATTGTGTTCTTTAATTGTCTGTTTTATTGTGTTCTTTAATTGTCTGTTTTATTGTGTTCTTTAGGTGTCTGTATTATTGTGTTCTTTAATTGTCTGTGTTATTGTGTTCTTTAATTGTCTGTATTATTGTGTTCTTTAGGTGTCTGTATTATTGTGTTCTTTAGGTGTCTGTATTATTGTGTTCTTTAGGCGTCTGTTTTATTGTGTTCTTTAGGTGTCTGTATTATTGTGTTCTTTAGGCGTCTGTTTTATTGTGTTCTTTATTATTGTGTTTTTTAATTGTCTGTATTATTGTGTTCTTTAGGTGTCTGTTTTATTGTGTTCTTTAGGTGTCTGTTTTATTGTGTTCTTTAGGTGTCTGTATTATTGTGTTCTTTAGGCGTCTGTGTTATTGTGTTCTTTAATTGTCTGTTTTATTGTGTTCTTTAATTGTCTGTTTTATTGTGTTCTTTAGGTGTCTGTATTATTGTGTTCTTTAATTGTCTGTGTTATTGTGTTCTTTAATTGTCTGTTTTATTGTGTTCTTTAGGTGTCTGTATTATTGTGTTCTTTAGGGGTCTGTTTTATTGTGTTCTTTAGGTGTCTGTGTTATTGTGTTCTTTAGGCGTCTGTTTTATTGTGTTCTTTAGGTGTCTGTATTATTGTGTTCTTTAGGTGTCTGTGTTATTGTGTTCTTTAGGCGTCTGTTTTATTGTGTTCTTTATTATTGTGTTCTTTAATTGTCTGTATTATTGTGTTCTTTAGGTGGCTGTATTATTGTGTTCTTTAATTGTCTGTGTTATTGTGTTCTTTAGGTGTCTGTTTTTTATTGTGTTCTTTAGGTGTCTGTATTATTGTGTTCTTTATTATTGTGTTCTTTAGGTGTCTGTACTATTGTGTTCTTTATTATTGTGTTCTTTAGGCGTCTGTATTATTGTGCTCTTTAGGTGTCTGTTTTTTATTGTGTTCTTTAGGTGTCTGTTTTATTGTGTTCTTTAGGTGTCTGTATTATTGTGTTCTTTAGGTGTCTGTATTATTGTGTTCTTTAGGTGTCTGTATTATTGTGTTCTTTATTATTGTGTTCTTTAGGTGTCTGTATTATTGTGTTCTTTAGGTGTCTGTATTATTGTGTTCTTTAGGCGTCTGTTTTATTGTGTTCTTTATTATTGTGTTCTTTAGGTGTCTGTTTTATTGTGTTCTTTAGGTGTCTGTTTTATTGTGTTCTTTAGGTGGCTGTATTATTGTGTTCTTTAGGTGTCTGTTTTATTGTGTTCTTTAGGTGTCTGTTTTATTGTGTTCTTTAGGTGTCTGTTTTATTGTGTTCTTTATTATTGTGTTCTTTAGGTGTCTGTATTATTGTGTTCTTTAAGTGTCTGTTTTATTGTGTTCTTTAGGTGTCTGTATTATTGTGTTCTTTAGGTGTCTGTTTTATTGTGTTCTTTAGGTGTCTGTTTTATTGTGTTCTTTAGGTGTCTGTATTATTGTGTTCTTTATTATTGTGTTCTTTAGGTGTCTGTTTTATTGTGTTCTTTAGGTGTCTGTATTATTGTGTTCTTTATTATTGTGTTCTTTAGGCGTCTGTATTATTGTGTTCTTTATTATTGTGTTCTTTAGGTGTCTGTTTTATTGTGTTCTTTAGGTGTCTGTTTTATTGTGTTCTTTAGGCGTCTGTTTTATTGTGTTCTTTAGGTGTCTGTATTATTGTGTTCTTTATGTGTCTGTGTTATTGTGTTCTTTAGGCGTCTGTTTTATTGTGATCTTTAGGTGTCTGTGTTATTGTTTTCTTTATTATTGTGTTCTTTAGGTGTCTGTTTTATTGTGTTCTTTAGGTGTCTGTTTTATTGTGTTCTTTAGGTGTCTGTTTTATTGTGTTCTTTATTATTGTGTTCTTTAGGCGTCTGTTTTATTGTGTTCTTTAGGTGTCTGTGTTATTGTTTTCTTTATTATTGTGTTCTTTAGGTGTCTGTTTTATTGTGTTCTTTAGGTGTCTGTATTATTGTGTTCTTTAGGTGTCTGTTTTATTGTGTTCTTTATTATTGTGTTCTTTAGGTGTCTGTTTTATTGTGTTCTTTAGGTGTCTGTTTTATTGTGTTCTTTAGGTGTCTGTATTATTGTGTTCTTTAGGTGTCTGTTTTATTGTGTTCTTTATTATTGTGTTCTTTAGGTGTCTGTATTATTGTGTTCTTTAGGTGTCTGTTTTATTGTGTTCTTTAGGTGTCTGTATTATTGTGTTCTTTAGGTGTCTGTTTTATTGTGTTCTTTAGGTGTCTGTTTTATTGTGTTCTTTAGGTGTCTGTGTTATTGTTTTCTTTATTATTGTGTTCTTTAGGTGTCTGTTTTATTGTGTTCTTTAGGTGTCTGTTTTATTGTGTTCTTTAGGTGTCTGTATTATTGTGTTCTTTATTATTGTGTTCTTTAGGTGTCTGTATTATTGTGTTCTTTAGGTGTCTGTATTATTGTGTTCTTTAGGCGTCTGTTTTATTGTGTTCTTTATTATTGTGTTCTTTAGGTGTCTGTTTTATTGTGTTCTTTAGGTGTCTGTTTTATTGTGTTCTTTAGGTGTCTGTATTATTGTGTTCTTTAGGCGTCTGTTTTATTGTGTTCTTTAGGCGTCTGTATTATTGTGTTCTTTATTATTGTGTTCTTTAGGTGTCTGTATTATTGTGTTCTTTAGGTGTCTGTTTTATTGTGTTCTTTAGGTGTCTGTATTATTGTGTTCTTTAGGTGTCTGTTTTATTGTGTTCTTTAGGTGTCTGTTTTATTGTGTTCTTTAGGTGTCTGTTTTATTGTGTTCTTTAGGTGTCTGTATTATTGTGTTCTTTATTATTGTGTTCTTTAGGTGTCTGTATTATTGTGTTCTTTAGGTGTCTGTATTATTGTGTTCTTTATTATTGTGTTCTTTAGGCGTCTGTTTTATTGTGATCTTTAGGTGTCTGTGTTATTGTTTTCTTTATTATTGTGTTCTTTAGGTGTCTGTTTTATTGTGTTCTTTAGGTGTCTGTTCTATTGTGTTCTTTATTATTGTGTTCTTTAGGTGTCTGTTTTATTGTGTTCTTTATTTGTCTGTATTATTGTGTTCTTTATTATTGTGTTCTGTATTAGACTGTTCTTTAGGTGTCTGTATTAGAGTGTCCTATACCTTACAGGCTGTGTGCATTTAAGTATATATAATGGTGAATAAGAGTATATGCATTAAAGTACATGTTTGGATGTTGTTTTAGTTTGCGTTTGACTCTTCTCATTGGGTGGTGTGTGTGTGTGTGCGTGTGTGTGTGTATTTGTGTGTGTCTATGTGTGTGTGTGTGTGTGTGTATTTGTGTGTGTGTGTGTGTGTGTTGTTGTTGTTGTTTCAGGGAAGGGCGGTGCTCCTTGGTTACTGCCTTTGGTATTTTCAAGTACATGGCAGCATACAGTCTCACCCAGTTCACCTCGGTTCTCATCTTATATTACGTGAGTGTGTCATCCGTACCACAGTCTTTCTACCTTTTTAGTGCATTCGTAGTTACACTGTTCTCCCACAGTGTGTCATCCCTACCACAGTCTTTCACAGTGTGTTCGTACCACTACTGTTCTCCCACTACTGTTCTCCCATAGTGTGTCATCCCTACCACAGTCTTTCACAGTGGGTTCGTACCACTACTGTTCTCCCACAGTGTGTCATCCCTACCACAGTCTTTTGCAGTGCGTTTGTACCACTAATGTCTTTTGCAGTGCATTCATACCACTGCTGTTCTCCCACAGTGTGTCATCCCTATCACAGTCTTTTGCAGTGTGTTTGTACCACTACTGTCTTTTGCAGTGTGTTTGTACCACTACTGTTCTCCCACAGTGTGTCATCCCTACCACAGTCTCCCATCGTGTCATTCTTTCCACAGTCTTTCACAGTGGGTTCGTCTACTGTTCTCCCAATGTGTGTCATCCTCAGCACAGTCTTTCACAGTGCGTTTGTACCACTACTGTCTTCTGCAGTGCATTCGTACCACTACTGTTCTCCCACAGTGTGTCATCCCTACCACAGTCTTTCACAGTGTGTTCGTACCACTACTGTTCTCCCATCGTGTCATTCTCACCACAGTCTTTCACAGTGGGTTCGTACCACTACTGTTCTCCCATAGTGTGTCATCCCTACCACAGTCTTTCACAGTGGGTTCGTACCACTACTGTTCTCCCACAGTGTGTCATCCCTACCACAGTCTTTCACAGTGCGTTCGTACCACTACTGTTCTCCCACAGTGTGTCATCCTCACCACAGTCTTTCACAGTGGGTTCGTACCACTACTGTTCTCCCACAGTGTGTCATCCCTACCACAGTCTTTCACAGTGGGTTCGTACCACTACTGTTCTCCCACAGTGTGTCATCCCTACCACAGTCTTTCACAGTGTGTTTGTACCACTACTGTTCTCCCACAGTGTGTCATCCTCACCACAGTCTTTCACAGTGGGTTCGTACCACTACTGTTCTCGCACAGTGTGTCATCCCTACCACAGTCTTTCACAGTGGGTTCGTACCACTACTGTTCTCCCACAGTGTGTCATCCCTACCACAGTCTTTCACAGTGGGTTCGTACCACTACTGTTCTCCCACAGTGTGTCATCCCTACCACAGTCTTTCACAGTGTGTTCGTACCACTACTGTTCTCCCAGTGTGTGTCATCATCAGCAGTCTTTCACAGTGCGTTTGTACCACTACTGTCTTTTGCAGTGCGTTCGTACCACTACTGTTCTCGCACAGTGTGTCATCCCTACCAGTCTTTTACAGTGTGTTCGTACCACTACTGTTCTCCCATAATGTCATTCCTTCCACAGTCTTTCACAGTGCGTTCGTACCACTACTGTTCTCCCATAATGTCATTCCTTCCACAGTCTTTCACAGTGCGTTCGTCTATTATTCTCCCAGCGTGTGTCATCCTCACCACAGTCTTTTGCAGTGCATTCGTACCACTACTATTCTACAAATGGTATATCCATCTCAGATGAAGACACTCAATGTTGACGTTCAGCACATTAAGTTTTTTATCTATTTTGAACTGTCCATTTTGCTTGTCTGATTCAGTCATGTGCATAAACATTGTGCATATGTTATTTTAGGACTTTGGAAAATGATTCAAGACTGTGAAGAGCAGCATAATTTTACTCTGCTACCAGAATCAAAGAACATTCATGTTAGCCTTAACAAAGCAGCATAGAACATTGTAAAAGAGTAGGCAAAACTGGAGTTTGGCTTTTGTCATTTTCCATAACATTGGTTCAGTTATTCCTTCCTGACTTAAAAGCAGCTTGCTTATTTGTTTTTTGGTGGTTTTTTATTTGTATTGGTAGGGATTGTCACTTTTGTGATTTTACATGAATTTTGTATTGTTCTAGCAGACCTTAGAGTTTCACTTCATGATAGGCGGTACATCTTTGGCATTACAAGAAGTTTTGTTTTCTGAGGGATTTAAATAACAATTAATTGTACTTTTATCACAGTGTTGTGACCAGCTAGACCCATCAGCCCTCAATGCCTGCAGCTGTAGACAGCTTAGAAAAGATCATGCTACCATTGTCTCAAACATTGTTCTGATATGAATGGAAACTTGTTTTGTGACCACATCCAAGATCCATCTGTGTCTTGTTTGGTACAACAGCAGTATTACCACTGCTTGGATTGTCTGCCTTCCTCTAGTTGTAATGAAAACTTGATGTGGCGAGTGAGTTTCAGTGTGCGTACTGATCCATATACACTACATCATATCTGCCGCTGGAAGAAAAAAAGAGGAAGCAGATGCATGACTTTTGCACAAATCGAGTAAGTGGAATCGCAGACATTTGGATGTTTGACCAGCACCACTGAAGTATTTATAAAGAACACACACACACACACACACACACACACACACACACACACACACACAACAAAAATGAAGAGACTGCGTGGTGTTTTTATATATTCAAGTGAATATATGCACATGATGAATAAAAAAAATGGTCATAGGTAATTGTTTTTCTCTTCAGATCAATGCCAATTTGACGGATCCAGAATTCCTTTGGGTGGATTTGTTTCTCATCACCACCTTGTTCGTCTCATGTAAGTTGGTGGAGGAAACCCCAGGTGTCATTGTTGTTTCAAACATGTATGCATGTTTACTGATGTGTGCACACACAAACACACACACACACACACACACACACACACACTCCAGACAGATAAGGCGTTTGAGAGAGGCCAGAGAGGAATGTAAGATGTATAATGGTATTAGTAATCCTGGCAGTACTTCTGTTTTGGTATTTTGTTTTATGTTTTATTATATTTCTATATTCTTTTTTTTTTTTTGTTCTTTCTTTTTTTCATTGTACCAGATTTTTTAATCTTCCCTAGAAAGAAAGAAAAATATGCATTCGTAAAAAAAAAAAAAAGAAGACGAAACAAAAGACTACAGACTGTGTCAAGAATATAGAGATGCTTTAATATGAGACTTGACATTCACACAAGTTTACATGGTATATTGTCACAATATATATCACACATACTTGTACATATATGAATGCACACCCACACACACACACACACACACACACACACACACACACACACACACATGCACTGTGCACATGTGCACACAGGCATGCACACACACACACACACACATGCATGCCCACCCACAAAACCCACACACACACAGTGGGGAAGTGGGGAAACGCAGGGGTATAACCATGGCGATGGAATGTTGCTGCGTTCAGTCAGCATGACGCCCCCCCGTGAGGACCTGTCCCGGCAGTCGCCCCCCATCAGCCTCATCAGTGCCGGCCCCATCCTGTCCATCATCAGCCAGCTCATCATCGTCATTGTCGTCCAGGTCCTCGTCTACCTTCATCTGCAGCTGCAGCCATGGTAGGTTACCCCCCCCCCCCCCACCCCCCACCCAGCCCCCTCGCCCCTCGCCCCTCCCCAGCCAGCCCCTGCCCAGCCCCCCTTCCCTCCCTTTCCAAACTCCCACCCACCCACGCCCCTCGCCCCTCCCCAGCCAGCCCCTGCCCAGCCCCCCTTCCCTCCCTTTCCAAACTCCCCCTCAGCCACCCCCCTCACCCCTCCCCACCCAGCCCCTGTCCAGCCCCCCTTCCCTCCCTATCCATTAATTTAAACATTAAAGATTAAAAAAATTAAAATGAACCCGTGGTGGTCTTGCTTTTCCAGACACACTCATGTCTGAAAGCCAAACAAAAATAAAACAAAAAAACACTTTCAAAAAAGGTGGGGGGTTTTCCCCCTGGTTTGTACCATTAGTAAAGAATGATGAATATGACTACTTATATTACACCAGTGCTGCAGTATTTCTGATCTCTGCCTACCAGTACATTTAAAAAAAAAAAAAATTTATTCACTCTTGTGACTCCCCCCCCCCCAGGTTTGTACCCTTCGTGGAGAATGATGAGAATGAATACATGTGACATTAATGCTGCAGTGTTTCTGTCTCCTCCTACCAGTACATCTTTTTAAAAAAAATATATATATATATATATTCATGCTTGTGACTTTTTTAAAAGTCATTAAAAAAAATTTTTAACAGGTTTGTACCTTTTGTAGAGAATGACAGGGATGACTACATGTGTCACACCAGTGCTGCAGTGACTCTGATCTCCTCCTGCCACTACATCTTTTTTTTCTTTTTCTTTTATTTTATTTGTGTTTGTGGCTAAAAAAAAAAAAGAAAAATCTTTTTTTTACAGGTTTGTTACCCTTTGTAGAGAATGATGAGGATGACTATGTATGTCATACCAACACTGCAGTGTATTTGATCTCTGCCAACTAGTACTTCATTTTTTTTTTTTCTTTTGATTCATGCTTAAGACTTTTCTTTTCCGCAGGTTTGTACCCTTTGTGGAGAATGACGAGGATGACTACGTATGTCACACCAACGCTGCAGTGTTTCTGATTTCCGCCTACCAGTACATCATCCTCAGCGTCACCTTCAGCAAAGGGGCGCCCTTCCGGAAATCCATCTTCTCCAACTGTAAGTAGTCTTCAAACTGTCTGCTGCTGTTGGATTTTGTACCAAATGTCTTGAATTATCCATGTTTTTATGTTTTCCTGGTTTGTTTTTGGATTGGGATTTGTTAGTTTGTGACTGATTGAAAATGGGACAGTATTTAAGTTAGTGACTGATTGAAAATGGGACAGTGTAAGTTAGTGACTTATTGAAAATGGGACAGTATTTAAGTTAGTGACTGATTGAAAATGGGACAGTTAAGTTAGTGACTTATTGAAAATGGGACAGTATTTAAGTTAGTGACTGATTGAAAATGGGACAGTGTAAGTTAGTGACTTATTGAAAATGGGACAGTATTTAAGTTAGTGACTGATTGAAAATGGGACAGTTAAGTTAGTGACTTATTGAAAATGGGACAGTATTTAAGTTAGTGACTGATTGAAAATGGGACAGTGTAAGTTAGTGACTTATTGAAAATGGGACAGTATTTAAGTTAGTGACTGATTGAAAATGGGACAGTTAAGTTAGCAACTGAATGAAAATGGGACAGTGTAAGTTAGTGACTGATTGAAAATGGGACAGTGTAAGTTAGTGACTGATTGAAAATGGGACAGTGTAAGTTAGTGACTGATTGAAAATGGGACAATGTAAGTTAGTGACTGAATGAAAATGGGACAGTGTAAGTTAGTGACTGATTGAAAATGGGACAGTGTAAGTTAGTGACTGATTGAAAATGGGACAGTGTAAGTTAGTGACTGAATGAAAATGGGACAGTGTAAGTTAGTGACTGATTGAAAATGGGATAGTAATAAACTGAGTGAGATTGAAAATGGGTCAGTGTAAGTTTGTGACTGATTGAAAATGGGGCTGTGTTTTTATGTTATGCAGGTTACCTGTAGTTGGTTTTATGTATAAAAAGATGCATTAAAGTTCCACCCCCCCCCCCCCCCCCCCCCCCCCCCTCCAAAAAAAGAAGAAAATGCTTGTGTAGCTGTTTATTTTTATGCATTTTTACATTTTTTACGCATTTTTGCATTGTATAATTTTTGGAAAATCATAAGTTTATTTTGGCACACTGTATAGATCTCCTTTATGATCATTATTATTATTAGTAGTAGTATTGTTATTGTTATTAGTAGTACTATTAACGATAAAAGCTGCTGAACTTTTTTGTACCTTATTAAAAAAAAATACTGAAAGGAGAGATCGAGTTAGACAGAGACGATTTGTCTTATTCATGTTATGTCTAATATTTCTTGTTCAGTTCCATCAGTGCTATGCACACTGTTCAGTATTATGGTTATGTTAAGTATTGCACCATTTATAAAAGCCATGATTGGATTGATGTTATTGATGGGGAAGAAATGTTCAACACTTTAAAAAAGTCAATTCTAGTTTTGTAATTTTGTGTATTTTCCAGGGGTTTTCTTGATCAACCTCATTATCTGCACTGCTGCTACAATTTGGATCACCATTTACCCCACTGATGAGTTTGCTGAAATCATGGAGGTATGCTGTGCAGCAGGACTACTCTGACAACAGAACACTCTCTTGTACACACACCTGGTCAGGTTCCCATCAATATAACATACATGCAAGTTGATGTTTGGATTTGAGAAAACTAAACAAAACAAAACAACAAAGAAAAACCCAAAACAACAAAACAAAACAAAAACAAAACGACAACAGAATTTACTACATTAGCAGCATTTGAATATCTCAGAGAAAAATATTCAGGTGTTTGCCACTTTTCTTTGGCTTGTTTTTCCCTTTCCAGTATGTTGTTAGAGTGGGTATCCTGTTACAGTTGGTGTTGTTATTAAGGGAAGTGTGTGTTGTGTGGGTGCACAGTTATTAAGGAAGGTGTGTTTGCGGTGTGTGCACACTTATTAAGGAAAATATGTGTGGTGTTCTGTGCACATTTATTAAGGAAGGTGTGTGTGATGGTGTGTGCACAGTTATCAAAGAAGGTGTGTGTGTGATGGTGTGTGCACAGTCATCAAAGAAGGGTGTGTGATGGTGTGTGCACAGTCATCAAAGAAGGGTGTGTGATGGTGTGTGCACAGTCATCAAAGAAGGGTGTGTGATGGTGTGTGCACAGTCATTAAGGATGGTGTGTGCACAGTCATCAAAGAAGGTGTGTGCACAGTCATCAAAGAAGGGTGTGTGATGGTGTGTGCACAGTCATCAAAGAAGGTGTGTGTGATGGTGTGTGCACAGTTATTAAGGATGGTGTGTGCATAGTTATTAAGGATGGTGTGTCTGATGGTGTGTGCACAGTTATGAAAGAAGGTGTGTGTGATGGTGTGTGCACAGTCATCAAAGGTGTGTGTGATGGTGTGTGCAGCTGGCCCTCCTCCCCTCCATGGGCTACAAGGGTCTGCTGGTGGGTGTGGCCTTCATCAACCTCCTGGTGTCCATCAGTCTGGAGGTCAGCATGGCTCTTCTCTGGGTTTTTTTTTTTTGTTTTTTTTTTCTTTACTGCATTCACTGGGAAGGGGCTGGGTCAGTGGGGAAGTCATTGGGGGGTCAGTGTATGTGGGGGGGGAGGGGGCGTTAATGGGTCAGTGTATGTGGGGGGGAGGGGGCGTTAATGGGTCAGTGTATGTGGGGGGGAGGGGGCGTTAATGGGTCAGTGTATGTGGGGGGGAGGGGGCGTTAATGGGTCAGTGTATGTGGAGGGGAGGGGGCGTTAATGGGTCAGTGGATGTGGGGAGGAGGGGGCGTTAATGGGTCAGTGGATGTGGGGGGGAGGGGGCGTTAATGGGTCAGTGGATGTGGGGGGGAGGGGGCGTTAATGGGTCAGTGGATGTGGGGGGGGAGGGGGCGTTAATGGGTCAGTGGATGTGGGGGGGGGAGGGGGCGTTAATGGGTCAGTGGATGTGGGGGGGAGGGGGCGTTAATGGGTCAGTGTATGTGGGGGGGAGGGGGCGTTAATGGGTCAGTGTATGTGGGGGGGGGGAGGGGGCGTTAATGGGTCAGTGTATGTGGGGGGGAGGGGGCGTTAATGGGTCAGTGTATGTGGAGGGGAGGGGGCGTTAATTGGTCAGTGGATGTGTGTGCATGAGTCTATGTGTATGTGAGCAAATATGTATGTGTGTGTCAGAGAGTGTTTGTGTGTGTGTTTGAGAGTGAGTGAATGAGTGTGTGTGTGTGTGTATTTGGCTGTATGTATGTGGTGAGTGTGTGTATGAAATAATGTGGAAACAGCGTGAACATAATCAATTTGAAATGACAGCTTGTGACAACTTAGCAGTAGCAAACACCCTGACATAGCTCATTATGGACGTCATCACAAACCCTGCCAGAACTATGAGCGCCGCTACCACCACACATATGACAGATAACACCTGATCATTATGGACGTCATCACAAACCACGCCAGAACTATGAGCGCCGCTATCACCACACATATGACAGATAACACCCTGACATAGCTCATTATGGACGTCATCACAAACCCTGCCAGAACTATGAGCGCCGCTATCACCACACATATGACAGCTAACACCCTGATCATTATGGACGTCATCACAAACCCTGCCAGAACTATGAGCGCCGCTATCACCACACATATGACAGATAACACCCTGATCATTATGGACGTCATCACAAACCCTGCCAGAACTATCAGCGCCGCTACCACCACACATATGACAGATAACACCTGATCATTATGGACGTCATCACAAACCCTGCCAGAACTATGAGCGCCGCTATCACCACACATATGACAGATAACACCCTGATCATTGATGTCATGACCATCATGCCTCTGTCTTTTATTGTTTACTGTTGTTTTATGTAGACCTATCCAGGGCAGGGACAAGGTGGAAACAAAAAGCACCCCAGTGCTAATCTATTATCCTTGGAAACAAACAGTTGTCTGGTCCTGTCTTGTTTTTGTCTTTATTCATTGTGTATCAAAACCATCAGCAAAACTGTCACCACTTATATCCTTCCTCTCTGCTGCTGCTCATGTCTGGAACAACCTTCCATGTTCTGTCTCTGCCTTCCGCTCTTTTACCAAAAACTCATATTTTCAAAAACTGTCTGTAAGCACTCTCATTCTCTTACTTCAGCAGCGCTGCTCCATTCCTGCCAACTCAGTTTGTATGTAGGAGGTATGAGAGTTCATGTAAAGCACCCTTAGCTCTCAGAGAGAAAGGGTCTGTTCAAATGAACATTATCATTATTAGTATTATTATTAACTTGGTGCTATACAAATGAATATTATCATTATGATTATTATCATCATTATCATGATTATTATTAACTTCCAGCCCAACTATCATCACGCTAGGCCATTATTGTCATCAGAAGGGGGCATTGTAGGTGGTGTCCCAAGTACATTAAATCAGAACAGGCACCAGTAAACGCCACCAAAGTGACTCAGCAGCAGCGCAGGATCTCCACTGGTGTGTGGCCTTCTGGCAACCAAACAGCCAAACAGTGATGGTTCCCTGTGGTCTGGCGGTGCTGGAACCACGAAAGACTAACCCGGGTGTAGTCATGTATGGGGGAGGGGGGGGGGGGCACACGGATGTTCAGTGCTGGCACTTTAGTTGGCCCAGCGAAAGTTCATGAACCCAGGAAGTAGGGCATGGATATAAATAAACGTGGCTGACAAACAGGCCGTGCCAGCGGCACTCGCTGCACGCTTGTTCAGCGGTAAATCTGCTTTGTTTCTTTCGCGCATCATCTTCCCGGATGGATTGGAAATAACGACAAAAGAAGTGGGTTTCTACAAAGAATGCAAAATGAGCTTTCTATTGACTCCAAACACAATATATTTTCTTACATAGCAATTGTTGTGGCAACGGTTGAAACATACATGAAGAAAGAGGAGAGGTCAAGCAGAAACATGATCGCAAAAATCGTAAAATTTAAATCCCTCTCTAAGAAAACATACACTTATTACAATGAAATCGTAAAAATCACCAGAACATTTAGCATGCCTGCATGCAGATCAGCCCACCCTTTTGAGTTGTAGATTTTTTCTTGTCAGCACAACAAGTGTTTAAATGAACACACTGTAGCATGGTGAGTGCAAGCAGCAGGGGCATGGAGAGCAGGGTGAGTGTAATCGCTGCAGGAAATGTGTGGATGCTGTGGAAGCGTGAGAAAAGTGGGGCGGGGGCTGCGAGGCCGAGTGAAACAAAGAAGGCAGTGTCCAGGTTTGGCACGCGGGGCCAGAAATACCGCGGTGAATGCGCCGGCCAATGCAGAGTGTGGTGGGAAAGTCTGGCATTAAAAAAAGTTTGACCCCAGACGCTAGACGCTGCTCGGAAACTAAAGAGGTGGATTTTGTGCTCGGCTGAGCAGCCATGGGCACTCGGAATGAGTGGCATGGGATGAAACCGGCAGCAAAAAAACAAAAACAAAAAACTATCGCCACACAGGTATCAGCCTGCTGACTGACCCATAGTGTGTGTGCGATGATGGCAGATGTTTCTGGTGGACAACACGTCGCTGCATGAGAAGTGTTCCAACTGGATGGCACGCTGCTTCAAGACGGACCAGTATGAGTACGCAGCCATCGAGTCAGAGATGAAGGAGGACCCCAGCTGGCCACCTGTCAGCAAGAAGACCATCGACCTGGCCGCCATCTTCCAGCGACTGGACAGTGTCAACCAGATCCCCCCCGATCAGCCCGGCGTCGGGGTCAGTTGTTGTGTACCCCGTTTGTGTCATAGGTTAAAAGTTAAAGGTTCCAAGCCCAGCGCCAGGGTCAGTTGTTGTGTATTCTGTGTGTGTCATAGGTTAGAAGTTAAAGGTTCCAAGCCCAGCGTTGGGGTCAGTTGTTGTGTATTCTGTGTGTGTCATAGGTTAAAGGTTCCTAGCCTAGCGTCGGGGTCAGTTGTTGTGTACCCTGTGTGTGTCATAAGTTAACTCTTTCCAGAAGATGGAACGCTATAGCGTTCCTGACGTAAGGCGCAGTTCTGGTCGATGGAACGCTATAGTGGTTTCAATAAAAAAATGTTCCATGTTTTTCTCATGGGGTAGCATAACAATCGCAGCTGCACTGGCAATTGTGAATATGTCAAGGGTTGAATGGAAAGTTTCTTTGTGATATTCTGTAACAATACACTCGCCAGCAAGCCATTGAGTTGGGCACCCCTTATGTCAAGCTAATGCATATGTATTGAAAATGGCATCGCAGGCGATACAAGTGGAAATTTTTTGAGCAAACCAGATCACAACAGCGCCTTTTTACTGCTGCCGAAGTGATTGACATGCTTCAAACTGATGGTTTCGACATGATGAAGACTTTGAATAAAGTATCTGCAGTGAAGAAAGCTTCCAGAAATAAGGCACTGACAGTGACTGAGCTTCTGAGGGCAGTGAAGAGGGCAGGTAGTGGGCATACACACGATGTGAGGAGAGGGTCAGTGGGTCAAGTACAGCGAGTTTCATTCAATTACTGTATGTTTGGTATTTTTTGTGATTTTTTTCCCCTAACTCTAACAAATGGGTCGCCTGTAGGGAAAAGCAAGGGAGAAAACTATTTGTCCCGAGTGAGTTAAAGGTTCCTTGCCCAGCATTGGGGTCAGTTGTTGTGTACTCAGTGTGTCATAGGTTAAAGGTTCCTAGCCTAGCGTCGGGATTAGTTTTTGCGTACTCTGTGTGTGTCATAGGTTAAAGGTTCCTGGCCCAGCATTAGGGTCAGTTGTTGTGTACCCTGTGTGTGTCATAGGTTAAAAGTTAAAGGTTCCTAGCCCAGCGTTAGAGTCAGTTTTTGTGTACTCTGTGTACTCTGACATGGATTACAGGATCTTTAACATGCGTATTTATCTTCTGCTTGCGTATACACACGAAGGGGGGTTGAGGCACAAGCAGGTCTGCACATATGTTGAGCTGGGAGGTCGGAAAAATCTCCACCCTTTACCCACCAGGCGCCGTTAACGAGATTCAAACCAGGGATCCTCAGATTGAAAGTCCAATGCTTTAACCACTCGGCTATTGCGCCCGTTCAAGAGGGGTCAGAGGGTGAAGTTTTATTGATTCCTGGTTCTTGTTGGTCCCCTCAGAGCAAACTGGATCACATCTTGGAGCTGGATGATGACAGCCACGCCAACCAGCCTGCCACTCCCACCCCACCCCCCAACACCGCGGACTTAAGCAACGTTACCCTGGACTACGCAGCGTCAAACGGAGCCACGCCCGTTCAGCCCCTCATGGACCAGCGTGACCGCATTGCCACCAGGTTGTGAGGTGGGTGGGAGGAGGAGGAAGAACAGAAAACAGTCCCCCCTCTATCCCCCCCCCACCCCTCCCCCACATCACCCTGACTCCCCCGACCCCCTCTGATTGTTGCAGGCCGTAGTGGATCACAGGATCTTGGGCGTTGCTGTGCAGTCTTCCTTCTGTGAACTGGGCAGCTTTGGTGTGCGATTAACGCGCCAACCTTGACTGGATGCAAGTGTCGCCTTTCTTTGACCGACACCCCCTTCTTGCTCTTCCATGCATATCAAGTGTACAGTTAGATGCTTTTTTATGACTGTCAGTCAAGTTGAGTGATGGTTTCCCTGTAACTGCTAATTCCCGTATCTGCTGAAAGCCTGTCTTTTGAGTCATATTCATCTTGTCTGGTGTTTTGTCAGCGAGGATGTCACACTGAATTGTTTTTAACTAACACATTATACCTGTTTAATTAAACTGGTGGTTGTAGGAGTGCGATGCTTGCTGGTTTTGTTGCATGAACTGAATTCACTGTATGGGGAAAGAATGTTTGAAAGAACAAACCAAATGCAGGAGGTGTTGTATCGAAAATCAGTAAGGAAGAAGTTGATGAGAAAATGTAATAGAATGATTTGAACACAGAAATATTTCGAGGTTTTCTTTATTTACATCACCATATGATGTCTCTGTTTCTTTCTTGGCTCAAGGGTATGTTTACATACAACATAAGTCTGTGTGATAATCCTGCGTTTTGGTTGCCTTTGTGTGTGAATGTGAGTGTGTGTGTGTATCTGTGGTAAACAAATTCATTTTCTTTGGAAATTCTTTGTCAACACCAAATTTAGTTGAAAAATAGAGGAAAATCAGTTCTTTCCATGCATTCTAATGCGATTGTGGAAGGACAAAAATTGTAAAGAAACCAAAAATGTTTCCACAGTTATGTTACATTCTGTTTCACAAACTTTGCCTTTTTATCTGACATTGACACATCAATAAACAGGAATCAGTGTATCATTTTTAGTTACAGTAGAATCTTCTGTTTACTTTGGAAGTATCAATGCACACATTGCCAGGAGCAGCAAAATTGTGCCATATAATTGAACACCGATCTAAATATAATGTGGGAAAGTTATTTTTTGCTTGACGGATTTTACTCATCCCTAACATTAACTCATCAAATTACAGACTGCAACATTCCATGCCAGTCCGTCATTCACAAATTTCTGGAAAGTGCGCCAGCTGTCGGTCTTGTGATCCAAACCACTAGGCCCACAACCATCCTGATTTAGGCTGTACTTTCACATTGACAGCACTGTCTGGCACATAGCAGCACAATGTATCAGTAGATCTGCAAAGATGTGTATTTTGACGGAAAGCTTGAAAATAAATCTTGGATCAACTTAAGCAGTTTACTTAAGCAGTCTAGTTGAAAAAAATTTCATTTGTTAATGCGAAAGAAGATAACCCTAATATAGGAGATTACCAAAAGTCGTTTTTTATGTGGAGTGTTTGTTATGATTTATTGGTGCCAAAACACTGTGCTGAAGAAAGGAGAAGTTTGAAATTTTTATTTCGATCTATGTAATTTTGGTGAATGTGTCCGTCTGCTATCATAATTTTGATGAAAGAACTGGATTTGTCAGATCTGATTATCTGGTATATTACTGCAGAAAATCCATTTGGTGGTTTTGTCACAGTTTATTGTAGTGATGAAGATGGAAAGTTCAAAACTTTAATTGATCTGCATTGATTGTAAAACAATGAAATATGAATCAACATGGCCTGCTGCGTACTAGATGAATTTTTTTGTGGTTTCCAACTCGCAACTTTCAGTTCAACAAACACACTTGTTTCAGATGGTGAGCAAAACCGTCCTGATCTGCCACCTCTTTGGAAGATGGGGGAGGTTGTTTTTTTATATCTTTTTTATTGCTTTCAAAGTACCACTAAAGACTGCCGACAGTTTACTTCTATTTGAAAACAATATTCATGAAAGATGAATGTTTGGTCTGTGCTTTGATCAGACTTGGGATGGGTTTCTAGCGATGGTTTTATCGTTTTTCAAAATGGGAGAAATCAAATCATAAATTGAGATGGAATCCGATGACAATAAAGCAAACAATTTCCATCTGAAACAACAAACAACATATCAGAGAAATGGCAAACTGGCAAGAAAATAATATCCATAGACCTCATGGTGTGGACTAAACCTGGAAAGATGAAATGCTCCCCCACCCCTGCCCCTACCTTCCCTATTCCTCCATTGTTGGTAAGTTGTGTGTTGCAAGTTGTGTGTTGCAATGTGTGAAACAGTGTGAAACAGTTCCCAGCTGTGTGTACACCTGAAGAGGGCTCAGGCACTAGCAGGTCTGCACATCTGTTGACTTGGAAGATAGGAGAATTCTCCACCCTTTACCCACCAGGCACTGTGACTGGAATTTGATCCCAGAACCCTCGGATTGAAAGTTCAACACTTACACTACTCAGCTGTTAAGCCTGTCAGTAGTATCTGGTTGACTTTATAACTTTACAGATCGGAAATCCAGCACAGGTTGGTGTGGGTTACTCTACAGTTTTGCTGCATGAAAGGAAACTTGGGTGGTGATTGTTTTACAGTGTGGATTACAGTTCTCAGTAAATCTTTCCTGTACTGTCTGTGTAAATGAGTTCTCAATAAATCTTTCCCATACTGTCCACATGAATAAATGGTTCATTTGACATACATTTTTTTTTAATTTTTAGAGTACAAACTCTCCAAATTTCAGTGTGTCTTTGGTGATAGATTGAAAACAGCTTGGAAACTGCAGTGACACATTGCTAACAGCTGTTACATTGTAGACGAGGAAAATGTTGCACTGTAGACAAGGAAAACAGCTATGTTACAGTATGGACAAGAAAAACAGCTGTTACACTGTGGACAAAGTAAACAGATGTGTGATATTGCCCGTGCTGATTTGTTCTTATTTCCCTGCTTTGCTTCCCTTTATTAGGAAGGCTTTGCCGTGTTTTGTTTTCCTCCTCATCCATATTCCATGTCCTGACTGAAGAGAATGCATTGATGGTATGATCCAGAGCCGTGTTTTGTTTTCCTCCTCATCCATATTCCATGTCCTGACTGAAGAGAATGCATTGATGGTATGATCCAGAGCCGTGTTTTGTTTTCCTCCTCATCCATATTCCATGTCCTGACTGAAGAGAATGCATTGATGGTATGATCCAGAGTCGTGTATCTGTTTTCCTGTTGCATGTATAGGATGTCTCTGGCAAAACTTCTAACAGGTATATTTTTGATTGGAATGACGCAAACATGACTCTACATGTGATGTAGGTGTTGGTTAGACTTTCCTGGACACAGCCCTGTTGAATGACACCATGCAGAGTTCACAGGCACAAAGGTTGTAGCACTGTGCAAAGATCATGGTATTGTGCAAAGGCCGTGGCATTGAGTAAAGGTTACTGCTTTTAAAAAGTCTGCCTTGACTTTTCGGCAGTCTGTTGCTGAAATGTGTAGGCAACTGTTGAAGGTGAAAACCTTAGCTGTTGTGTAGTGTAAGCCAGACCATCAAGTGCAGTAGTTGAACAAAGGACGTTTTTCAAAGCAATAAATACCAAGGCAGCAATGTTGTGTCAGTGAAGAGTTGGAAGGTGTATGCTATGGTCTGTGCTTTCATCACTGTCTGGGAAGAGACTGGGTTGAAGGTGGTTTGTACGGGTTTGTGTTTACAGGTGCTTTGTCTTGGGAAAAAAAAAAAATCCTTAAAATGTCAGTCAGTAATGGCAACTCAGTGTCACAGAATTGTAAAAGAAGAAAAAAAGAAACAGAAAAGAATGAATAAAGAAAATGTTAAAAGTTAAAATATTTGAGAGGACTAGAGAAACGTGCAGTGGTGTCAACGCCAGCACTCACACATGCACAAACTAAACACAGGTCTGCACAGAAATGGACTTTTACATGTAAAAATATGTCTTCCCTGTACATCTTCTCGCTGCAGGTGTGGTGTTTTACTATATATAAAGAAATGTTCATTGAAACCTTGTGATTTGTACATGATTATTATGCTTGACTTGTGCATTCATAGTACACGGTGATAACTCTTTTAAATGATTCTGCTGCCGTATTTGTTGACTGGACCTGGGTTGATAGGTCTGCTGATTTCATCTGTTACTGTCCTTGTGTGTGTGTCATTGTGTGTGTGTGTGTGTTATTCTGTACTTGTTGGTGTACAAGTCTGTGTGTTTATGTCTGTGATGAAAACCTGTTTACCCGTACAGTTTAGGGATAATTTATACAATTTTTCATGTCAGATTATGTCTTTAAATTGCCTGTAAGTTGCAGTGTAAGGAAATTATGATTTTGTGACCGTTTGAAGTACAGTTGTGTAAAGTAGACATTTTGATTTGTTTCTGATCAAAATTTTACATTGTGCATCTCAGCTGAGCAGCATTTTTTTCATTTAGTTAATCCCTAGGCTGCCTGTATGACGAGATGACTCATCATCGCAAGCATGTATGCTTCGCTGCCACAATGACGAGATAACTCATCATCAAAATATTCAGACTTTTCCCTGATTTGCATTCAGTTTGTTGACAAAAATGCTGGTTGCTTTAGCTTGGGGAATCTTTCTAGATTCTATTCATAGTTAGAAACCCCATCTACGTCATGAGGCAGTCCTTTATTTGAACGTTTTGTTTGGGTCACTGTCATAGTGTTTGCCTAGCTCCATTCCTCACTCACTCAAGAAAATGTCGGACTGACGCCGTGCTCAAGACATGCGATTGTGGCGAACTAAATCAACCATGATTGCTTTCTTTAGCTGATGCTCAGAAAGAATTGAAGCATAAATTCGAAGAAGACCATGATGAACATTTATAGGACGATTTGATAGAAAATAAAGGGAGCAATCAAGAGAGTGGCCAAGATACGATTATCAGTGAGTGATGCCACCTGCACAACTGTAGCAGATGACACAAACTAACCAAATTTTTAGCAGGACACAATGTGAGCGATTTTCTTGGCACTCAGCCAATACGGTCTGATGAGAACGCGATAAAGTGATCATGTAAGAGGGGTGAAGAGGAGGGGGGTGGAGACTGAGAGGGCGTGGCCTCACATCCACATTATCACTTGGAGAAGTCACAATGCATTATGTATCTATCTCTTTTCATTTATTTTTTCTTTATTGTGGTTGTTCTAGTATGATTTTGCATATGCAGATATCCGTTTGTCCAGAAAATATGATGTTTTAGTGCAAATTACCAAATGTTTGTAATGAACAAGTTGAAAATGTGACAAAAAACAAAACACTGGTTTCAAAACAACAGCATGTCACTAAAAATATATAAAATTGGAAAACATTGTGTGTTTTGTATTCTTTATTCGTTTACCTTTCAGAAAATATATACTTTTATGAATCTTTCTCAAATAACAAAGAGCACAGAATTTTTGGAAAATTTATTCCCGTTTTTTGGGGAAAAAAACCCTGGCAAATAGATTTCACTTAAATCTTATTTTCCTGGCAGCGAAAGGGTTAAAGGGTGTGCATCTCAGCTGTGCAGTATTTTTTCATTTAGTTAAAGGGTGTGCATCTCAGCTGCATGGTATTTTGTTCATTTAGTTAAAGGGTGTGCATCTCAGCTGTGCAGTATTTTTTCATTTAGTTAAAGGGTGTGCATCTCAGCTGCATGGTATTTTGTTAATTTAGTTAAAGGGTGTGCATCTTAGTGCACAGTATTTTGTTCATTCAGTTAAAGGGTGTATGTGCACTTAGTTAAAGGGTGTGCATCTTAGTGCACAGTATTTTGTTCATTCAGTTAAAGGGTGTAAGTGCACTTAGTTAAAGGGTGTGCATCTTAGTGCACAGTATTTTGTTCATTCAGTTAAAGGGTGTAAGTGCACTTAGTTAAAGGGTGTGCATCTTAGTGCACAGTATTTTGTTCATTCAGTTAAAGGGTGTATGTGCACTTAGTTAAAGGGTGTGCATACCTGCACAGTATTTTTTTCATTTAGTTAAAGGGTGTAAGTGCACTTAGTTAAAGGGTGTGCATCTTAGTGCACAGTATTTTGTTCATTCAGTTAAAGGGTGTATGTGCACTTAGTTAAAGGGTGTGCATACCTGCACAGTATTTTTTTCATTTAGTTAAAGGGTGTATGTGCACTTAGTTAAAGGGTGTGCATCATACCTGCACAGTATTTTGTTCATTCAGTTAAAGGGTGTATGTGCACTTAGTTAAAGGGTGTGCATCATACCTGCACAGTATTTTGTTCATTTAGTTTATGGGGCACCGTTTTGAGAATTTGAGATGATGGAAAAGTTGGCTGACTCGAGTGCACAAAACCAGCTGTGAGGATGAAGGCAGAGGTCAGTCGCTGAATTAAGGGTCATGTGTATTTGCTCTGAAGCAACAGCATTGGAAAGGATCCATCTGGAAAAGCAACCATGTCTTGAATCTGCCCATGATCACAGTTTTTGTTACTTACTATTTTTGGCTATGCCTTTTGCTGTTGATGGAGTTTAGAGGTGAACAGTTCTGGTGATGGGGAATATAGTTTCACTGATGTAAATGTGAAAAATGTGGCAATGATCGATAGACCGTGAAATCCCCTTCTCATTCTTTGAGATGGTAGGGTTTATTTTGTTTTTTCTCTGTCGATCTGCATTTGTGGCATCATCTGTTCATGTGGTGGCTGATATTTTGCCTTACTTTCCCATTGACTTTCCATCCGGGGATCACTTTGTAACAGGATTTAGAACTTTTGGTCTGTGCTGCATTTTTCTTTATTTCTCTATAAATGCGTACAAAACTGTACATAAAAGTTGAGTAATGAGGGATAACTTGTATTTGTGTGTGTTGTTGTTGTTTTTTTGTTGTTCATTTTGTTTAAGGAAGCATGGTTTGTCCAACATACAGCTCATACAAGCTTTACCTCCCTTGTATCCCAATTGCCAAAAGAAGGATAAGTTGGCTTCTTTTTTTTATTTTTTTTTTAAACCACACACATAATACACACGTTTTCACAGATGCTTTGATGCTCACAACACACTCTACACTGATTGACCCTCCACCCCCCACCCCACACACACACCAGATTAAAACATTGAAAATTCCTTGCAATGAACTGGTGAAGTCATTTAAGGTAGGTGTGTGAGTGTGGGTTTTTTATTTATTTATTTTATTATTTTTTTATGCAGTTTTAGTTTGCAGTTGACTGTCAGGAGAAGCAGTGCACGTTGAGCCATTTTGTTGAAGGAATAACTGATGTGTCTCTAATGATTTGACCTATTCCTCCTTTCATGTTAAATGCTTTGTTACGCTGGTTTTGGGTTGTCGTTTTTTATTGAGGAGGTCCTTGGCACAGCCACCAGAGGGCTTGTTGCCACTGCCTTCCTATTGATGATTCTTGATCGGAGGAAACCTACCATCATCATCATCATCACCACCATCATCATCATCGTTTTTTAAAGTTAAACCTTGACTCTTGTCTTCTGCATGTGTGTGTTTCACGCATAATTGTGTTTGTTGGTACAAAATGCTGACTGACCATTCCTCAAGAGCTCCAGCCTCTCTGCTTTTTGATCAACAGTGCGTGAAGGCTGTGGGATGGGCTATTAGGGGAAGAAATCCATCACATCCTGTGAGGGGGGGGGGACACTCTGTTGTCTCCCTTACCCTGCTGTGTGTTCATTTGTTGCCAGGTTGTTGGCTCTCAGACTTTGTTCTCTTTCTGACAGTGTACTGTCTGTTCGACAGACTGAGAGTAAGTCTGTTAGTTTATTGCCATTTGGTGAATAGTTCTTCAGTGTTGTTCCCCATTGCCTCATTAGGGTGAGTAAGACACTCTGGCCAGCTTTTGTGCTGCTCTTGCCCATGAGCATAATCTAACACACTGGTTCACTTTTTTTTTTCTTTTTTCAAGATTTTCTTATATTATGTGGTTGGTTTTTGTTGTTGTTGTTCTTACTCTATATGCTGGCCAATGTATTGCTGTAGTTCATTTGTGCCATGGAATTCTGGAACTTCCCCGTCTCGCATATCCTACCAAGCATTGGCACATGGTTTCCATTCTTAGCTTGGAAGTTTTTTTGGGTTTTTTCCCTCTGGGCATGGAGCTTATTTTCTAGCCTTTGTTTATTTACATGTATAAAGTAGGGATAGTCCCTTTACAGGCATATTTTGTAAAGAATGGATACGGTTATATTTTCATTGGGCTTAGAATTTAATCAGCTTGGAATTTTAACTTTTCCCTACCCCCATTGAAAAAATGTTGTTGTTTTTTTATTGACTTGTGATTCTTATACCACAAAGTGTTACATTTATATACTTCTATGGTTGTACAGTATTACCTTTATGAATAATGTGACGTTCTTTAGGTTTATTTGGGAAGAGTACTAGAAAATGTTATATTGTCAGTTATCATCACAGTAAAAATGGAGGACGTTTTTTTTCTGTTTTAATTTTACCAGTGTTTGTCAGGGAGTGTGTTTATGAATATTTGAGGCTGTGCTGCTGAGTACAGAAACTTCTGTTTCTTTTTTCATGTGCTATATAGTGTCTGTTGATTGCTAAAAAATAATTCCAAATGGTACTGTCTTTTCTACCTTGTACAGAATTGAACAGAATGACCACAAATGTCAGTATTGTCATGATTTTTTTTTTTAATAATAAAACTGAACATAACATAATTGGCTTTTTGGCTAAGTGAGCGTATTAACAAGAGAACAAAATATGAACAAAGGAGCAAAATATTAACAAAGGAGCAAAGCGTTAACAAAGGTACAATGTGATGACAAAGGAACAAACTGTAAATACACAGTTTGGCTTGAGTGCTCAACATGCAAAGCATAGAAGTGAAGCTAGTTTTAGAGACCGTGTTTTCAGAGAGTGACAAAAGTGCTCATGAGTTTTGGCTGTGCCATCAAACTGAAGAGCGACTATATATATATATATATATATATATATATATATATATACATATATACGTATATGTTAGATATATATAGACAGAGAGATACTGAGATAGACCCAGATACATATCTACAGATTGAGATAGATGTATAGATAGGTTGATAGATATATGTGTGTGTGAGTAGATAGTGAAAAGCCTAGAAGTCTTCATTTTTAATAAAGAGGTGGATGAAGCCCCCCCCCCCCCCCCCCCCCCCCCAAACCCCCAGTCTTGGTCTGACTTTTAACCTTTAAAACTGATTTGTGCTTTGGGTGTGGGTGCTTTGGTGGGGTTAGGAGTTGGGTCTGAGGTATAAAAAAAAAAAAAAACCCTCTCATTAAAATGCTCATGTTAGCCTTTTTTTTTTTTTTTACTTGCCAACCAGAGAGAAAAACTGACACTCAAGCAAAGGGGAATATATATATATAGATATAGATATATATATATATATCTTAATGACCAGTTTGTACTCTCTGTATTTCTCAGTTTCAATTGCCATCTTAGCCAAAAATTTTACATGCTTTCCTCTGGTCCTTTTAATCATCATATTGATAACCAGAATTTGCAATGTATTATTATTATTACCTTTTTTAAAATCATATTTCGGTTATGCTTTGCTTTGCCTTGTCACCTTGTTGTTTTGATGACATTTCCACTTTTGCATGAAGAGGACAGGGAAAAGATGTGGATCTGCTTTGTGTCTTCCAGGGAAACCCTGAGGGTTAAGGTTAAGGACCATTGTGGGGGTGGACCAGATGAATAGTGGTGTAACAGCCTCAGACTACCCCCTCACTGAATTTTCACCTCTGAGTCATTCTGGGCTTGCCTTGAATAACCTCCAGGACCGTTTGTGGCCTGTCTAGGTTGCACCTCCCCTATCTCTCTTCCCCCACACCCCACCCCGTATATATTCCAGGCTAGTCTACATATATATATATAGACCCTGGTTAATCCGGGCTAGCCAGATTTGTCCCCAGGGTTAAAAAACAACAGGGGTACAACAAATAGGCTGCTACACCAGTATTAGTTACACAGTATTGATAACAGTCTGTAGGCAGTTGTTTGACTAAAGGACACAGACCCAAGAAATAAACTCAACAAAAAGATGAATTAAAAAATACACAGTCACACAAAACAGAAAGAAAATCCAAACAGGTGTTGTAGAGTCCGGGTTTATTCTTGTTACTTTTTTTACTTGCAGATCTAAACACACAGAAGATTTATCCTGGCCGGGGGCACCGCATCTAAAACACGCACCACAAAACAGAAGTTTAAATGTCATGAATATATGTGAACAAATTTAAAAACAAAACAAAAAAACCTACCATCCAAACTTCAAGTATCGTAAATTTGTAAGAGGGTGTAATAGACTTTCAATTAATGATTGTATACTATGAGATATATGATTACTTACATGGTCAATATTGGATTTTAAAAAAAAAGATAATTGGAGATGTTTGAAAGTAATTAAAATTCAGTTGAACACACAACTAGAGATATGCGCTATTGCTTTTACTTTTGTATGCATTCTTACCTAGCGTTTGAAAGGTTTTGACAAATTATTACATTTACATATGTGAATAATTAGTTGGATGGTGAAATGCATTTACATTTTGACTTGCTGTTGATTCACTCTGAGTCATGCAATTTTCTTCCTTCCATCTTGGCAACAACCCACTCTCTCTCTGTCTGTCTCTGCCTCTCTCTGTCTGTCTCTATCTGTATATGTTTCTGCCTTTCTCCATCTCTGTCTCTCTCTCTCTCTCTCTCTCTCAGTGTCTTCCATGTAACTCTTGTTTGTGAAATTAAGTATTATTATGAAGCAATATGAAGTATTATGATATAACATTAGCCAATTCTTTAGATGAATTTGTAACCAGAATTTTTTTTTCTGCTCATGGTCCACATTTACCATATTCTTCGGCTTCACTTTGTACCCTTCTGAAGGAAAATGGTTTCCGTTAGTAGAATGAACAATGGCAGGATTTGCTTATGATAAGAGAATATATTGTATAATTGTTTTGTTTTTTTTATAATTGATTTCTGGCTGAGTTTTATGTCTATATTTTTGACTGGAAGAAACTAAAAACCTTTTTTCTAATAAAAGTAGAAAATACTATCCTGTGTGTGCGTGTGCGTGTGTGTGTGTGTGTGTGTGTTTGGAACGAGAGTGCCATGGGCAAATCAAAATTAGTTAAAAGCACACAGTACTGTACATGCTCGCTCACACCCACACACATAACCACCACTCACAGACACATTTTGCTGTTGTGAAATGGAATTTGTATTTTTGACATGATACTCAACACACACACACACACACACACACACACACACACACACACAGAGTTTTGCTATCGACTTTTTTGGTGTGTAGGCGAATATGCTGGAGCTTTATGACAGTTGAAATTGATTCTGATTGTTTTGCATATACATTGCCACAGACCCTAATACACACACACATACACACACACGTACACACAAGCACATACACACACGCATACACATACACACACGCATACACATACACACACTAGTCACACACGCACCCTGATGTTTGGCAGTGTATACATATCCAGTAAGAAACGACGATACATGTGTATCCAACAGCCCTCTTGTTATACAGAACTCCGGGGGCACTGGGCAAGCGAGGAGGCGGGGAGCGGGAGATGCGTTACAGCCAAACGGACGAAACTCAGTCAGAAAAGCAGTGTGATAAATCCTGCGTCCGATAAACTGAGTTGACAGCAAGGTTGCTCGGCGTTCTTTGATCATCGCTTCCCAAAGGCCTGACAAAACATCGGACCTGCGATCATCCAACACGCGCTACTTCTGATAGGAACGTATTTATCGCAAGTGTTGAGTGTGCTACGTCTAAGGTTGGCTCGTTCTGAAAGGTGAGTGTGCACTCTTCTGATTTAAGAAAGAAGAGAGGGAGAGAATCTCACACACACGCACGCGCACACACGCACACACACACACACACACACACACACACACATGTAACATCCCAATCGACCACAAATCGGGGAAGCCATTATAATTACCACAACTTACAACACTGTTTAAACACACATACTGACATAGTATGCCCTGACCAAAACGCATGCAAGACTAAGACACCTGCGAAACGAAGATATTTCAAATATTCAAAGAAATTTTTATCCTTTTGCCCCATTTCGGGTGTGGAGGATACAATAACAATACTCCTTGAATCACGGCTAAAGTCCAACGCCGATGTCTTCGGAAACACGCAAAAACGCATACCCACGCAAGCACACACACACACACACGCCCGGCGCTAATGATGGTTTGCAACAAAGCAAATCAAACTTAAACATACTGGCAAGTATGTTTTAGATGTTACCACAAAGTTACACAATCTTTCCAAGACACTGCCACAACCATCCAACGAGCCGGGCCAAGTTGTTGGGTAAACTTCTCAAGTCGCTTCACGGACTCTGTGGCTATCAAAATAATTTGGTTCTCCATTATTTTATCGCTAATTCATTTGTCGCTGCTTCTTTTCAGCGGAGATCATCAAAGTGCAGACAAAGCAGATTAAAGCCGGTTGCCTTTCTTCATCATCTTCTGGTTTAACAAAAAAAAAAAAAAAAAAAAAAAAAAAAAAAAACAACAACTAGCAGCAAATCAAGGGACCAACCAAAAGGACATATTGCAAGCAACAACAACAAGAAGAAAACAAATGTTTAAAAAAAAAATAATGGTGTAAGACAAAGAAACAAACAACTGCAGAAAACAACAACAACAACAACAACACACACACACACACACACACACACACACACACACACACACACAAAACAAACAAAAAAAAAAAAAACCCTAAACGAAAACAGTGCAGAAGGCCAGTCTGGCAAGAGGCCATGGATGACTGGCTGGAAGCCACAGTGCTCATCCCAGTGTTCATCATTTCATTGCCTCGTGTCGCCGTCATACAGCAACCCAGCAAACGTTTAAAAAAATAAATAAAAAAGTGTGCGTGTAAAAGGGGTAGGTGGGGGATGGGTGGGTGAAAGGGTACAGACTTTCTGGGGCGAAAGTATGAATACGGAATGTTCAGGAAAAAGGCATATCCGGGATTAGGTAGAAAGATGGGATGTCTGTGAGGAAAACGGTATAAAGATGGGATGTCTGTAAGGAAAACGGTATAAAGATGGAATGCCCGTCGGTGAGGAAAATGGTACAACGATGGAATGTGCGAGGGGGAAAGGTATAAAGATGGAATATTCATGAGGAAAAGGGTATAAAGGTGGAACGTCCGTCGGTGAGGTAAATAGATTAAAGATGGAATGTTTGTGAGGAAAAAAGTACAAAGATGGAATGTCTGTGAGGAAAAAGGCCAGTATAAAGATAGAATGTCTATGAGGAAAAGGGTATAAAGATGGAATGTCCATGAGGAAAAGGGTATAAATATGGAATGTCTGTGAAGGAAAAGGTAAAATGATGGAATGTTCACGAGGAAAAGATATAAAGATGGAATGTCCATGAGGAAAAGGGTATAAAGGTGGAATGTCTGTAAGGAAAAGGGTATAAAGTTGGAATGTCTACGTCTGTGAGGAAAAGGGTCTAAAGAAGGTATGCCTGTGAAGAAAAAGGTACACAGATGGAACGCCCGGGGGAAAGATGGAATGGTAGATGTTGACGTTAGATGATGATATTGACAACTTGACACTATTAGATGATGACGATGATGATGATGGTGGTGGTGGTGTGATGATATTGATGGTGATAATGATCATGATGATGATCACGATGATGATCATGATGATGGTGATCATGACGACAATGATGGTAACTGAAACAGCATAAACATAACATTGTGATTTCGCACAGCTGCACAGTTATCATCAGACGAATATCTCGAACCCCACGCCTTCAGAATGGACTCAGTCGTAGGCTACATACCAACCACTGAGCCACCACCGACCGCAGCAGTCAGTTCACGCATGGCTTGAGAAGCGATGAGGAATTCCTCAATCATCCCCAGCACTGCCAGCTCCGCTTCAGAGCAACCCATAGGTACCGTGCTCAGTCAGTGCGCCCACCATGCTTCCATCAGATCCCCGTGCCAAAAATGCAATCGGCGTATCACAACAGGCGTCAGTACAGGGGCTGGCACCTCTGCCAGCTGTAGTTGTATGATAGAGGGGGAGGAAAGCAGACAGACAGAGCGGGGTTCCTTCCTTTCACGATACACGTCGCTCAAAGTGAGAGCTGTGAGGTCATGGTTTCTCCACTGCAGTGGGAAGTCATTTACAGCTTAATCTTCTCAGTGTGAAGGACTATGACTCTCAAACAAGGAGGCAAGGTTGCCCTTAGTGCTGCAACCTTAGGGGCTGGTTGGTTGGCCTTTGGGAACCATCCCAACGCCGACTGTCCTAAAACGCCTCTTGGCTGAGAGAGTGGGGATTTAACTCTCCATACGAACGGCGAAAGAGACGACGTTAACAGCGTTTCACCCCAGTTACCATCATCAAAATATTGCAAGAGGAAAGCTCTTATACTGAAGAGGTGAATGTTGACAAAGAATACCACAATTCTTACGACGGAAGCTAAAGGTTGGGCCATTCAGACACCCACTGGACATCCGAGGGGTCTGTGTAGAGGAGAAGAGAGGACTGGCCGTACTGAGTGAGTTAACTTGCGCAAGACACTCTCCACTCATTCCCCTCTGCTGTTTTGGTGTTAACACGGTCACACGACTGACTATCATACGCGTGGCTCCAAATCTTCTGTTTCTATTCCCTCACTGCCTTGGGGGAGGGGGAGGGGGGGCGAGGGGGAGAGGAAGGACGCGAAAAAAAAAAAAAATCACAGTTTTCTCGGAAACTGCTCTGAAGATTATTCCTGACATGACAGCATCTTTGGCTGTTAAAAGTGAAGGATCTCTTCAGGTCTTGAAGACATCCGCGTCTGCACGGCAGGATCGTACACTGGGTAAAAGGCAATTGTGATTATGACATATGCACTGGGAGGGCCGGGGGGTGGGGAGGGGATTGAGGGGGCGGAGGAAATGATAATAAATGCTGTTACCGGTTTCAACATTTGTTTGCTTTAGATTTGTTCTGTTGTTGTTGTTGTTGTTTTTCATGATACCTGTGGTATATAAATAGGTGCAAATCAGACTGGCAGAGAGAGAGAGAGACAGAGACAGACAGACAGGCAGAGACAGAGACAGAGAGAGGCAGAGAGACAGAGAGAAACTGAAACTGAAGAAAAGGTTTTACTGCCGTTGACATTACAGTCCCATTGGCATGGGACACCTCAGAATAATCGTCCAGCAACATACAAACAAACAAAACAAAAACAGCATGAATACATGAATCATAGCGTTTAGGTTGGATGGTCGACTCAAAGAAGCCGACACTTGTATATTTTTGTAATATGCACGGAGAAAGTCCAAATTGACTGAGAGAGAGAGAGAGAGAGAGAGAGAGAGAGAGAGAGAGAGAGAGAGAGAGGAAGACAGGTAGAAAGACAGAAAGGAGAGAGACAGACAGACAGAGGGAAGAGAGACAAAGACAGACAGACAGACAGACGGACGGACGAACGTACGGACAGACGCACAGAAAGACAGACAGTTGGAAATTCAGTTACATTCACAAATCCAAAGAACAACAACAACAACAAAATAATAATAATAAATAAATTTTAAAAAAATTGGGAGATTTTCCACCTGTCACAGTTCAGCACAAAAAAGGCACTGAAAAAAAACCCCAACCAAACAAACAAAAAACAACAATCGAAAAACAACATTTTATTGCAGAACACGCAGCCAGATACCCTGCCGGCCTAAACCGAAACGAATACTCTTATCACTGATTTCCTACCAGTCTGGGGTACAAGATGTTACGATTTCCCAGAAAGACATAACGCGGGCTATAAATATATATAACCCAGCAACTGAAGCCATGGGACACGCTGAATGCAAACAGCGTTCTACGGGGTGTGGGTGTGGTGTGTGTGAGGGTTGGGGGGTGAGGGTGGAGGGAACAGCAGCCGTGTTTTTGGCATGATCGCAACAAAGTTGGCATCAAGCCCTAGTAATTTTTTTCGGTTTTCCACTGAGAAGACACCCACCCCCCTCCCCCACCGTCCCCAACCTCACCCCTCTCGATACATGTCTGTTTGTTGTTGTTGTTGTTGTTTTTATATCTGTGTCGCTGATTGTGTGTGTGTTTTTCTGTTTGTCTGTCTGATCGTTCCATCATTAAACAAAATTCTCTCCCCACCCCCACCCCCGCCTCCCCCTTCCCCCGCGCCCTCCTTTGATCTCTCCCTCCATTTTTCTCACACTTGTAGTCCCCTCGTTAGTTAACGTGTATGCCCCCGAAAACGGAGTATGGCTGCCTACATGGCGGGGGTAAAACGGTCATACACGTAAAAAAAACCTACTCGTGTACATACGAGTGACCGTGGGAGCTGCAGCCCACGAACGAACGAAGAAGTTAACGTGTATCATCAGTCCAGGACGTGCACTGACTAAATGAAATTAAAACACACACACACACACACACACACACACACACACACACACAACACACACACACACACACACACAGCAACAACAACAACAAAGAATAAGAACAGCAAAACGTTGCTAAGTATGGTTTCACACAGTCAAGGTGTGCTGGCAACACGATCACCAACAATCCGGAAAGGAAAGGACTTCCGGGATATGACGTATGTTCGGAACTTTTGAGGACAGTACCAGATTGACCTGGACGGAAACGCCACACAGAGAGAGAGAGAGAGGGAGAGACAGACAGACAGACAGACAGACACAGAGAGAGAGAGAGAGAGAGAGAGAGAGAGAGAAACAGGGAGAGAGAGAGAGAACGCCAAAGACCATAAACTCAGTCATAGTCCTCCACGAAAGAGAGAGACAGAGACAGAGTGAGAGAGATATACAAAGACAGGGACAGACAGAGACCGAGAGGGGGGGGGGTAGGAGAGCGTGTGTGTGGGATGGGGAAGACGAGGAACCACCGAGGATGAACTGCATCAAGCCAAATGGATGACGTCAGGATGGAAATGACTTGTACAGACTGTCCACTCTCCACACCGACAGAACAAGAGGGGTCGTGTGTGTGTGTGTGTGTGTGTGTGTGTGTGTGTGTGTGTGTGTGTGCGTGTGTCTGTTTAGTGTGTGTGTGTGTGTGTGTGTGCGTGCGTGCGCATGTGTATATTTATGTGCGTGCGCGCGCATGTGTATGCGTGCGTGCTTGTGTGTGTGTGTGTTTAGTGTGTGTGTGTGTGCGTGTGCGTGCGCGCATGTGTATGCGTGCGTGCTTGTGTGTGTGTGTGTGTGTGTGTGTGTTCACGCTGTCACACCTCAGTGAGCACCACAGCGGACATTCCATCGACTGCAGTCAGTCTGCGTCAGTTGCTTCGCCCACAGCTGGACTGGAAATTCCCTGGACGGCCTGTACCAGCCTGACTCGTAGGAAATGAAGCACTTGTGTTTGCCACTCACTGCAAGACGTTTCATCAAGAGGGACTGAAGTGTCCTCTCACTTGAGGTGATACCATAGACATACATAGTGTGTAAACATATATCTCAGTGGATGATACACTAACGTAGCCTGCTACTCATATGAAAGCCTGTAGATTTTCATCAGCGTGGGAGTGGCATGTGTATGTATGTATGTATGTATGCATGCATGCTTGTATGATAGTCGCCGTGTCCGACTATGACTTTCACAACAGCAGAGGAGACAACTGCTGTCCCGGCTATTACCGGCTATTTGGGGGCCTGGACAGGGACATGAGGACAGTCGGTGTTGGGGATGGTCCCTAAGGGCCAATACTGTACAAGTTATAACAGCTGGTCACAGTACAAATCAGTTTTACCAGATTTTCTCCTCACGATCGTAGGGGCACCACGGAGAGAGAGAGAGAGAGAGAGAGAGAGAGAGAGAGAGAGAGAGAGAGAGACATAGGCAGGGATAGTTTCTGTCAAGAAAACACACAGCAACAAAAAACAACAACAAAAAAACAAACAAAAAACAACAAAACAAAACAAACAAATTTTAAAAAGCAACAACCGGTCATACACGTAAAATGTTACATGTGTGGTCTGTGTGTATGTGTGCGTGTCTGCAATCTGATTGAATGAAACAGGAAACGAATGATGTGCGCCGACGAAGTGGCAGCCGTCAGTCGGCGCTACCCAGGAAGGCAGCCTGTTGTGCAAATGACCCCGTACGAGTTTGTAAAGCGCTTAGAGCTTGGTCTCCGACCGAGGATAGGCGCTATATAAGTATCCATATCAATACCGATCATGATATATGTCGCGCCCCGACCCTCCTGGGACGGGACCTACCTTCTCACACAGAAGGAATCAGGAACTTGAAAGGGTAAATAAAGTTTTATTATACGACAAACGATTGCAAATGCAAACAAATGACAATAAAGAAAACCCCCCGCAAACAAAAAGTATACTGTCACAAACTACGGCATACAACCCTCATGCAATCAAAGCACACACATGCACGCGCACACACACATACACACACACATATTCATGATCACACACACACACACACACACACACACACACACACACACACACACACTTGGATCCCGAGTGATGACTAATGATGAAAGTCGATGTCCCTTTTGAGAACGTGAGGGAAAGAAGGGGAGGGGACAAACACAAATCTTGACCTCTTCCACCTACCCCTACTGCAAACGGTGAGCGGCACTGTTGAGGGGGCTGGCGGAAAATGGAGTGATGAAGTTCGACACAAGATGATAAACGACGATGCTGCGACGAGGGACGACGAGGGACGACGATGAGAAGATGGACGAACGGGTGATGTTCGGGAAGGGTCAAAGGACGCAACTGGACTGGGAAAAGGGAAACAAGGGAAAAGGGACGAAAGGGAATAGCTGGGCTGTAACGTCCACGCTCAACCCAGGACGCTATTGGAGTCTGGCGAAGGGACGCTGCCAGTCTGTCGTCCCAGCGGACTCAGGCGGGAAGGAAGATACCAAGAACAGGAACAGGAACAGGAGCAGGAACAGGAACAGGCCTAAAAGGCCAATATTACTATGACAGTAACATCACAAACTAGAATAAACATCAGAATAACGATTTTAAGACTTAATTCAATTACGTAATAAGAAAATCTGCTTTAATCACTGCACTTGGCAAACACGGCTCAGTTCCAATAAGTGGTTTATATAAAACCCAACCAAATGCAAAACAATAACTACTACTACCACTACCACTTCTACTGGCACTACCCCCACCATTACTTGGAAAATGAACTTATCCGAGACCTATTACGATACGGGAAAAATTACAACAATGAATTTTACTCAAAATCCCCCATAATACTAGGACGAGTAATGATTTAATACAGTGCAGCAAGAAAATCAATCAACCACGTGTAACATCAAACAAGCTAGCCAACCACTTTTACACTTTACAGAATCATTTCGAAAGAGGCCCCTTCCCATATCCAATGTAACATTCACACAGACACACACACACACAAAAACGAGAACATTTAAACGTTTAACTGAAGATAAATACTGGCTACTCACATGGAACAACTTGTTCCCCTGGTGGACTTGGCTAGTCAGGAAAACCCAACTTCAACACACACAGGTGTTATACACAACTGGGCAATACATATTGCCACACCCAGAACATCCACACGGATGTTACTCTTGAGAGCTCTACCGCGCGTCTGCCTTCCAAAAACCAGTTTTAAAAATTCAGCTGATGCTGCCCTGAGTACAGCTTAATGGAAAAATAAAAACCCAGCACGTGAAAACCCAAGAAATGACACTATATGAAACTCAAGCACAAAAACAACAGGCGTTCGATGTTTATACATTATACAAATCCATCCACACACAGGCACATGAAATAGGAAAAAGATCAAAAGGAAAAAAAAAATGTAATCCATCTCGCGACAATATATATCTATTGACGACTGTTGGCGTGACTGAGAAATCCCTTTTTCCGTCTCTCTCAGTGGCTTTATTTAGGGACTGTTGGCGTCTTCCGTTTCATTCAGTGCTGTTCTATCATAGTTCTGAGTTGTGGTCACAGCAGCACTCCTTGGTCACACCACTGGCCATTGTCATTGTGAGCAGATCGGCACATGATCCTCTTGGGTGACGGGCGCAATAGCCGAATGGTTAAAGCGTTGGACTTTCAATCTGAGGGTCCCGGGTTCGAATCTCGGTTACGGCGCCTGGCGGGTAAAGGGTGGAGATTTTTCCGATCTCCCAGGTCAACATTATGTAGAGACCTGGTAGTACCTGAACCCTCTTGGTGTGTATACGCAAGCAAAAGATCAAATACGCACGTTAAAGATCCTGTAATCCATGTCAGCGTTCGGTGGGTTGTGGAAACAAGTACATATCCAGCATGCACAACCCCGGAAGCGGAGTATGGCTGCCTACATGGCGGGGTAAAAACGGTCATAGACGTAAAAGCCCACTCGTGTATATACGAGTGAACGTGGGAGTTGCAGCCCACGAACACAGAAGAAGATCCTCTTGGGCGAATATTTGTCTTCTCCTCCTCCTCCTCCTCCTTCACGTACGTTCGTACGTGATAATGTACCAATTGTTCTTTTCATTGCTTTGTTACTTTTAATAGACTGTTCCAGCAGTTACTATTCTCATATATTCATTCTAATTATTTCAGCTTATTTCATTTTATTTCTTTATTTTTATGTTTTGTGTCGTTAGATGGGCAGAAATGTAAAAAGGCCTTTACTGCGCATAATTCTTTACCCATTAAAGATTCAATCGATCAATCAATCTTCTTCTTCTTCTTTGACTCTGTGGAGGCTCACTGGGGCACCGTAGGTGCAGTGTAATATGTGTGGTGTGTGTGTGTGTTGGAGCTCATGTACGTTTATATGTATTTGACTGTGCTTTCATATCTGTGAAACTGCATGTTTGGTGCATATCTGTTATGCATATGTGGGTGTATGTGTGAATGTGTGTCTTCATGTTTTACATTTATTTGCTTATTTATCATCATTGTTGTCTTATTTATTTATTTATTTTATTATTATTATTACTACTACCTTTTTATATTGTAATTATTATTTATTTATTTATTTATGTAAGCTTATCTATTATTTATTCACCTTTTTTTTTCTCAAGGCCTGACTAAGCGCGTTGGGTTACGCTGCTGGTCAGGCATCTGCTTGGCAGATGTGGTGTAGCGTATATGGATTTGTCCGAACGCAGTGACGCCTCCTTGAGCTACTGAAACTGAAACTGAAAACTGGGGCGCCGCACTCGGCAGAAGAACTGATCACCAGGTTCCCCCATGTCTGTCAGTTATTTGTCAAAGCCTGGCTCTCAGTCTGCAAACCAGCGGTTTTCCTGTCCGTTCTGCAATGTTGCCGGCCATTCCATCGCCGTTATTTTAAAAAAAAAATTTTATCATCATCATCATCACCATCATCGTTATCGTTATCATCATCATGATTATAATAATAATAATTATTATTATTATTATCATTATTATTATTATTGTTGTTGTTGTTGCTACCATCATCATCATCATTATTTTCATCATCATCATCATCATCATCAACATCATCATCATCATTATTATCATCATCATCATTATCATTATAAGTATCATCATTATCATTATAAGTATCGCTAGTTGTTTGTTTTTTTCGTGTCTTCCCCCTCTGTCTTCGTCCATCAACAGATCATTGGAGGATTTTTTTCAGCAAGACCACTGGATCTTGTTATGTGGCCTCAGTTACCAGCCGTATAGAGCTTTCAGTTCTGAACTGTTCGCCACGGAGAAGGAGAATAGGGATGATGTATTTCTTCACTTCTGTATCGCCAGGAACCATACAAAATGATGTGACTCCAAGCCGACCCTCCCTACCATTGATACCCACCCACCCACCACACCCCTCTCTCACATAATAATAATGATATTTATGTAGCGCTGAATCTTGGGCAGAGACAAATCAAAGCGCTTTCGCACCAGTCATTCACATGCATGCATAACTCTAAAACTAGAGAAACTGAAGACAAGGACGAGGCAGGGAAGGGAGGCTATTTATATGAATGAATGATCTCGAAAATTATATAGTGTCCATCCTTAGTCGGAGTCCAAACTCTGAGCGCTTTACAAATACGGAGTCATTTGCACAACAGGCTGCCTACCTGGGTACAGCCGGCTGAGAGCTGCCATTGGGCGCTCGGCATTCGTTTCAGGACTATATAATTCAGTCAGGTTTCAGGCACGCTCACACACATATTCAGACGCTAGTGTAACGCTCTACGTGTATGGCCGTTTGTTTATTTACCTCGCCATGTACGGAGCCATACTACGTTTTCGGGGGAGGGGGTGCATGCTTGGTATGTTCTTGTCTCCATAACTCACATAACGCTGACGGACATGGATCACAGAATCTTTAACGCCGTGTATATTTGATCTTCTGCGTGCGTATACACACGAAGATGCTTCAGACACAAGCAGGTCTACACATATGTTGACCTGGGAGATCGCGGGAAAAATCTCCACCCTTTACCCAACAGGCACCAACATCACCGAGATTCGAACCCGGGATCCTCAGATTGAAAGTCCAACACTTTAACCACTTGGCTATTGCGCCCATCAACCACTTTAACCACTCAGCTATTGCGCCCTCAACCACTTTAACCACTCAGTCGCCTAATGCGCCCCGTTATATGATCATTATGAACAGTGGCTGCCAGTCTTTCAGTTCCCCACTGATGACAACACCGTTGCTGACAAGGGATCGCTCTGTTGCAGGGTCTTGTCCTGACAGACGCCTGCTATGTGTTGAACTTGCACTACTGCACTGGCTCCAGAAGTAGGACACATTCTTCTTCTTCTCGCTATTATTAGTTCATTGTCTGTTCTCTTCATCCTGAGACTGGTCTAAAACACTCGTATGCATTCACTCTCTCCAGCTCAGCTCAAGGCCAACTATAGTTTTGCCGGCGGTTGCGTCACCACATTTCATGCTGATACGCAGAGAGAGAGAGAGAGAGAGAGAGAGAGCAAGACTGGAGAGAGAGACTGAGCGACTGAGAGAGACAGACAGAGAGACACACAGATATACACGCACATACACAGACACGCACAGACAGACCGTGCAGACACACAAAATACACACTGACACACGTACATAGTCCCTCCAGATCGACTTTAAAAGTTCAGGACCTCCCGGCGATAGACAAGAGTGCCACTGCCGGCCGACATGACTGCCGCGATGTGGTGTGCGACGTAAGTCCCAGTTTGTGCTGGAAGATAGACTGATTACCTTGATGCGGCGGTGAATAACACACACACACACACACACACACACACACACACACATGTATGTGAGTTCTTTGTCTAGCTTACATACCACACCAAACTACAATACAGACCCATAACACACATTTATTCAGTACTTGTTCTGAGCAGAACATTTTTAGTTACACTCGGGCAGTGAGTACAACACCATTCGGACATTCAAGGCCTGACTAAGCGCGTTGGGTTATGCTGCTGGTCATGCATCTGCTTGGCAGATGTGGTGTAGCGTATATGGATTTGTCCGAACGCAGTGACGCTTCCTTGACCTACTGAAACTGAAACTGAACTCGGACAGTCATGTCAGTTCAGGAAATATAGCAGTCAACAACACTGAGTTGCAGTTAACCCTGACAGACCTCCTTTAGGATTCCTAAACACACACACACACACACACACACACACACACGCACGCACGCACGCACACACCACACACACACACCACCACACATACATACACACGCACGTACGCTCGCACACACACACACACACACACCACACACACGTACGCACACACACACATACACATACACGACACCACACACACACACATACACCACATACACACACACACTACACACGCACACACACGCACGCACGCACACACACACACACACACACACACACACACCACACACACACCACACCACACCACACACACACCACACCACACCACACACACACCACATCACACCACACACACACACACACACACACACCACACCACACACACACACCACACACACACACACACACACACACACACACACACACACACACACACACACACCACACCACACACATACACACACACACACCCACACCCACACACAAAAAACCACCCACTGAGTAAGTTACGATAAGAAAAAAAGAAGCTGGGGACACAGCACCGTAACACCACAAACAATACCGGCCACCCTCCCCCATCCCCCACCCCCATCGCCATTCCCCGTCAGCTTGCAGGCACGTGCACAAACACTGCCCCCCCCCCCCCCCACCCCCCCACACTCAACCCCTCCGTCCTCAGTCTTACTTCTCATTAATCACGTGACGTTTTGCCCAGCGGAGCTATGCGGCTGGCACAAGAGAAACGATATAATATAAACAGTGCTCGGATGCCAAAGCACGTAACGGTTGCTTTAAAGTTTTGTTAAATAACCCTCGCTGACTCATCATGGAGCGAACAAAGTAAACTTGCAATCCAAACTCCGCTGTTTGGGTCTTCCCCACTTGTTCTGCTGTTTTGTCGTCAGTGTTCCACCGACGGTGTTAGTTCTCACGGAGGAAGCGGCCCACGAAATCCAACTGAACCTACTTCTTCAAAAGAAATCCAGTCTGATGGGTGCACAAATATATAAGTGCAAGTAATCAACTGAGGCCTGACAGTACTGAGCCGTGTTTGGGTTCTGCTGTTGTCAGGCATCTGCCATGCAGATGTGATGTAGCGTATGACATGGATTTCGTCCGGATGTAGTGATGCCTCTCAGAGAATAAACTACCCCCCCCCCCCCTACACACACACACACCCCCCACCCCCGTGCCCCCCCACCATAACAAAATTAAAAAGGCATTTTCACTGCCAACTTCGCAGTGCTGTCAGTGAGTGAGTGGGGTCAGTGCAGTGTAACACAGACGTTCCTTTGATCTCCCACCGCGACTGAGGCTCATTCCGGGTAGGGGACCGTTTGCAGCTCACCCAGAAGTCACCCGGTGCACCCGTACATGTGTGACCGGGCTACCCAGAGCTGCCAGCACTCAGTCCGCCGAGTTCTGGGCTGGTGACCACTGCTGGTTGTCATACTGCCCAGTTCAAATAAGGAGGGTGCTGTGATGTGACATCCGGCCGGTTCAAGTGTTCTGCAATTCATGGGCTATAACTCTCACTTGTTCTCCTTTTTTTCTTTTTTTTTTAACACAAGGAAAGAAAACTGTCATGAAATAACAATAATTCAGTTTGCTATTATTTTGTTTTACAAAGCTGTTCAGATTTAGATCTAAGGATAACGCCTTGACTGAGATGTCGACGTGTCATTGAAAAAACGTCAAGCAAGAGCATGACGTCACTCCAATGATGACGCGGTGTCTTGTTTCCGGCGTGGCCGTTTCCGTTCTCGCTCCTGGCCCAGCCAGTGCTGTGGAGTGTTATGGTAGGCCTACTGTAAACTACCTCGGGTTGGGAGCGCCCACCCCTATACAACTTCATACAAAGTGAGGCAGACGTTTAGTGCCTGGGATACAAAGGACCACATCACCACCATCCAGACAGTGCAACGAAGAGCAGCCCGTTTTGTTAACAACAAATACCACCGATATGCATGTGTTCAGTGAATTAGGATGGACATCATTGCAGAGCCGGAGAAAGGTTGCACGGCTCGCCATGCTCAATAAGATCAGACATGACTTAGTACATGTGGAGTTTGGAAAGGCCCTGTCTGGTGGAAAATCAAAACTCAGAGCTGCAACCTCACGTGACAGAAGATTGCACTCCCACCAGCTAAACCGCCTCCAATGTGTACGAGACTATCGACAAAACTCATTCCTGCCACGTATCATTCAGGAGTGGAACAACAACTTGACAGAGGCTGCTGTGACATGAACAACAACTTGACAGAGGCTGCTGTGACATGAACAACAACTTGACAGAGGCTGCTTTGACATGAACAACAACTTGACAGGCTGCTGTGACATGAACAACAACTTGACAGAGGCTGCTGACATGAACAACAACTTGACAGAGGCTGCTGTGACATGAACAACAACTTGACAGAGGCTGCTGTGACATGAACAACAACTTGACAGAGGCTGCTGTGACATGAACAACTTGACAGAGGCTGCTGTGACATGAACAGCAACTTGACAGAGGCTGCTGTGACATGAACAACTTGACAGAGGCTGCTGACATGAACAACAACTTGACAGAGGCTGCTGTGACATGAACAACAACTTGACAGAGGCTGCTGTGACATGAACAACAACTTGACAGAGGCTGCTGTGACATGAACAACAACTTGACAGAGGCTGCTGTGACATGAACAACAACTTGACAGAGGCTGCTGTGACATGAACAACAACTTGACAGGCTGCTGTGACATGAACAGCAACTTGACAGAGGCTGCTGTGACATGAACAACAACTTGACAGAGGCTGCTGTGACATGAACAACAACTTGACAGAGGCTGCTGTGACATGAACAACAACTTGACAGAGGCTGCTTTGACATGAACAACAACTTGACAGAGGCTGCTGTGACATGAACAACAACTTGACAGAGGCTGCTGTGACATGAACAACAACTTGACAGAGGCTGCTGTGACATGAACAACAACTTGACAGAGGCTGCTGTGACATGAACAACAACTTGACAGGCTGCTGTGACATGAACAGCAACTTGACAGAGGCTGCTGTGACATGAACAACAACTTGACAGAGGCTGCTGTGACAACAACAACTTGACAGAGGCTGCTGTGACAACAACAACTTGACAGAGGCTGCTTTGACATGAACAACAACTTGACAGAGGCTGCTGTGACATGAACAACAACTTGACAGGCTGCTGTGACATGAACAACAACTTGACAGAGGCTGCTGACATGAACAACAACTTGACAGAGGCTGCTGTGACATGAACAACAACTTGACAGAGGCTGCTGTGACATGAACAACAACTTGACAGAGGCTGCTTTGACATGAACAACAACTTGACAGAGGCTGCTGTGACATCAGAGACTCTTGACCTATTCAGGCCAAGATCTAGCAGCCTCCTGCAGTTAAGATTTTTTTTTTTTCGTCAACCCCCCAAAAGTGTCAGAATAATCAACCTGATGATCGTGGACACTTGACAGATGAAGATGAAGATACCCTATGCCAGAGCCCGTTTTCAGTACAGTTTACGGCACCTCAGTCTGCAGAGAATGAAGACTTTTCGGAAGGGTTTTATTTCTTTATTCATTTATTTATTATCTTATTAACAAGGTATGAGGGAGACGAATACACGACACACGGTGGTTCGATGCAGCATTGCACCAGTCATTGTTATGAGGACATTTCTGGCGAATAGTTTAACCACCCCCACCCCCACCCCCGGCCATCTCTCTCTCTTTTCCTTCCCTCTGCCCCACTTTTTCTCCCCCCCCCCCTTCTCCCTCTCCTCTCTCTCTCCCTCCCCACACACGCCTCCTCACCCCCCTCCCCTCACTCTGTGTAATACTACTTACGAACAACACACACATATATACATACCAACACAAACACACTTATATTAACTCGCTTACTCACATCACACCCCCCCCCGCCCCTCTCTCTCTCTCTCTTCCCTCTCACCCATTTTTTCTTCCCCCACTCCTCTCTCTCTCTCCCCCCCCCCCTTCTCCCCATCAGTCTCGCTGTCTGTGATACTACTTACAGACAGTGAAAACACACACACACACACACACACACACACACACACACAGCCATCCCCCATCTCTCCCCCACATCATCACACGCGTGACTGACTGCCACATCTCCTCCTCCACTGCCACTCTTGTTCGTTCCTGTTCAGGAGAACCGTACAGACAACTACAACCCGAAGAGAGCCATGCACCCTTCAACCCCACCTCCACCCCCCTAACACCCCCTCCCCCATTCCCCTCCCACCCCCTTCCCCTGTCGATCCCTAACCCCCACCCCTACCCCAACACCGTCATCTGAACATCAACACCCTCGTGACTGACTAGGTCGTGGTATGTAAACGAAACATATCTCAGTGGACTGAGTGCTGACAGCTCTGGGTAGCCGTCACACATGTATATATATACGGGTGCACCGGGTGACTTCCAGGTGAACTTTACTGACCGGCTGCAAGCGGTCCGGCTCTACTACCCGGAATGAGCCTCGCGGTTGGCTGAACGGCAAACACTGTTTTACCGTACCGTGACCTGACTGCCGTTGAGTGCAAGAGAGTGGATAGTAGAGCTCTACTCGTGTATGAATGCACTGACTGGACTCTCTCTCTCTCTCTGCGTGTGTGTGTGTGTGTGTGTGTGTGTGTGTGTGTGTGTGTGTGTGAGTGTTTGTGTGTGTGTGTGTGTGTGTGTGCGCGCGCGCGCGTGTTTGTGTTTTGTCCGTGGATCTTCTTCACAAAGTGATCCTCGTCAAACATGGTTTCTATAATAATTGTAGTCATGACTGGATTGTACCCTGTACGTCTACTGTTCGTGGACTGTTGGTGTGTCACCCTGCATCCAGGATATAGGTCTTCATTGCAACCTGAACCCGGGTACCCACTTCAGCAAAAGACTCGTCAGCTCATTTGTCATGGCGATGAGAAACTCAAGATATACAGAGTTCAGTGCAAGAAAAGCACGGCCACTTGTTGATTTGATGATGATTATAATGATACGGCTACTTATATATTTGTATTTGTATTTCTTTTTATCAGTGAAACTGAAACATTATCACAACAGACTTCTCTTTGCGAAATTCGGGCTGCTGTCCCCAGGGAGAGCGTGTCGTTACACTACAGCGCCACCCATTTTCTTTTGTATTTTTTCCTGCATGCAGTTTGATTTGTTTTTTTCCTATCGAAGTGGATTTTTCTACAGAATTTTGCCAGGAACAACCCTTTTGTTGCCGTGGGTTCTTTTACGTGCGCTATGTGCATGCTACACGGGACCTCGGTTTATCGTCTCATCCGAATGACTAGCGTCCAGACCACCACTCAAGGTCTAGTGGAGGGGGGAAAAAATATCGGCGTCTGAGCCGTGATTCGAACCAGTGCGCTCAGATTCTCTCGCTTCCTAGGCGGACGCGTTACCTCTAGGCCATCACTCCAGCGCCTATTTTCGGTCAGAGACCAGGTTTTTAGCGCTTTACAAGCACGGGGTGATCTGCACAACAGGATGACTGCCTGGCTAGAGCTGAGTAAAGCACGGGGTGATCTGCACAACAGGATGACTGCCTGGGTAGAGCTGAGTAAAGCACGGGGTGTGATCTGCACAACAGGATGACTGCCTGGGTAGAGCTGAGTAAAGCACGGGGTGATCTGCACAACAGGATGACTGCCTGGGTACAGCTGAGTAAAGCACGGGGTGATCTGCACAACAGGATGACTGCCTGGGTAGAGCTGAGTAAAGCACGGGGTGATCTGCACAACAGGATGACTGCCTGGGTAGAGCTGAGTAAAGCACGGGGTGTGATCTGCACAACAGGATGACTGCCTGGGTAGAGCTGAGTAAAGCACAGGGTGATCTGCACAACAGGATGACTGCCTGGGTAGAGCTGAGTAAAGCACGGGGTGATCTGCACAACAGGATGACTGCCTGGGTAGAGCTGAGTAAAGCACGGGGTGTGATCTGCACAACAGGATGACTGCCTGGGTAGAGCTGAGTAAAGCACGGGGTGTGATCTGCACAACAGGATGACTGCCTGGCTAGAGCCGATTGACGGCTACCACTGCCAGTGGGTGCGCATCATTCGTTTCCTGTATCATTCAGTTAGGTTTCAGTCACACACACACACACACACACACACACACACACACACACACACATGCTCACACAGACATGTAACTCCGTCACGCCATTTACATGGATGGTAATACCAGAAGATTCGTGGTTATAACCGAGTACATAAAAATTGTGTGAGTGTGTGTGTGTGTGTGCATGTGTGTGCGCGCGCGCGTGCGCATGCACTCAAGGCCTGACTGAGCGCGTCAAGTGTGGTTACACAGCAGGTCGGGCATCTACCTCCGTCGTACATGTGGTGAAGCGCATATGGATTTGTCCGAATGTAGTGACACCTCCTTGAGAACCTGAAACTCAGTGAAACGTCGTTCCGATCGCCATCATCGTGCGTGGCAGTCAGGGTGGGTACCCTGTGTACATGGGGCACTGCAAAACACCTCTGGCAGACCCAGGCCATGGACTGGGTTTGGCCGTGTCTGTTGATCACCAGGCATTTTTTAGTTCACACACACACACACACACACACACACACACACACACACACACACACACACACACACAGAACACACTTTCAACAACAACAACAACAAAACAAAGATGATTACCCTCACTGACTGTTACAGTTACTGAATGTTGTTCTGACTGACGGAGCTCACGTTCACAGCTCTGAAGGACTACCATGGTGGCACCATCTGCAAATTAAATGTTCTACTTTTCACGAGGCAGACATAAGGAGTTCTGGACACGCGTCATTGACGCCCTTGGCTCCTGCGTCAAATTAACTTCTTCAAATTTATGAAGGAGGGTGAGGTTATATACATGGCAGCCGGCACGGCACGGCGCGGCACACGGCTGCTGCACGTATAGTGCAGACTCGAAGGTTTGCCGGCATCGAGGCGTGCTTCCTGCTTTCCTTGGAAGTAAAGCGTTCTTTTGAAGTGTTGGAGGCAGCGGGGTTAATGGTGTGTCACTGTATCTTTGACTGCCTGTCACTCACTCTCTCTGTCTCTGACCTCTCTCTCTTTCAGTCTCTGCCTGTCTGTCTGTCTCTCTCTTAATCTTCTCCTACCTCTCTCTATCTAACTCTCTCCTCCTCTTCTTCTTCTTTGCGTTCGACAGCTACGCAGTCAGGGTCGAAGTCCGAGGGATGCCACAAACTCGGACGTCCGGTGAAGATCGGCTGCCGTCCCCCAGAGCTTGGTGTTGAGGTCAGCACCCCCAGGCCAGGACTGCTGCCGCATCTTCTCATACAGGGGGCAGTCTTGGAGAATATGGGATGGGGTCTGGTCAGCCTGGCCGCAGTCACATAGGGATGTGGCTATCTCTCTCAATCTTCTCCTTCCTTTCTCTCTCTCTTAATCTTCTCCTTCCTCTCTCTCTCTCTCTTAATCTTCTCCTTCCTCTCTCTCTCTCTTAATCTTCTTCCCCCCCTCTCTCTCTCTCAATCTTCTCCTTCCTTTCTCCCTCTCTCAATCTTCTCCTTCCTCTCCCTCTCTCTTAATCTTCTCCTTTCTCTCTCTCTCTTAATCTTCTCCTTTCTCTCTCTCTTAATCTTCTCCTTCCTCTCTCTCCCTCTCTCAATCTTCTCCTTCCTCTCCCTCTCTCTTAATCTTCTCCTTCCTCTCTCTCTCTCTCTTAATCTTCTCCTTCCTCTCTCTCTCTCTTAATCTTCTCCTTCCTCTCTCTCCCCCTCTCTCTCAATCTTCTCCTTCCCCCCCCCACTCTGTCTCTCTCTCTCTTAATCTTCTCCTTCCTCTCTCTCTGTGTCTCTCTCAATCTTCTTTCTCTCTCTCTCTCTCTCTTAATCTTCTCGTTCCTCTCTCTCCCTCTCTCTCTCTCTCAATCTTCTCCTTCCTCTCTCTCTCTCAATCTTCTCCTTCCTCTCTCTCTCTCTCTCTTAATCTTCTCCTTCCTCTCTCTCTCTCTCTTTTAATCTTCTCCTTCCTCTCTCTCTCTCAATCTTCTCCTTCCTCTCTCTCTCAATCTTCTCCTTCCTCTCTCTCTCTCTCTCTCTCTCTCTCTTAGTCTTCTCCTTCCTCTCTCTCTCTTAATCTTCTGCTTCCTCTCTCTCTCTCTCTCTCTCAATCTTCTCCTTCCTCTCTCTCTCTTAGTCTTCTCCTTCCTCTCTCTCTCTCTCTCTCTCTTAGTCTTCTCCTTCCTCTCTCTCTCTTAATCTTCTCCTTCCTCTCTCTCTCTCTCTCTCAATCTTCTCCTTCCTCTCTCTCTCTCTCTTAATCTTCTCCTTCCTCTCTCTCTCTCTCTCAGTTTTCTTCTTCTCCTTCCTCTCTCTCTCTCTCTCTCTCTCTCAATCTTCTCCTTCCTCTCTCTCTCTCTCTCTCAATCTTCTCCTTCCTCTCTCTCTCAATCTTTTCCTTTCTCTCTCTCTCTCTCTCTCTCAATCTTTTCCTTCCTCTCTCTCTCTCTCTCTCTCTCTCTCTCTCTCTCAATCTTTTCCTTCCTCTCTCTCTCTCTCTCTCTCTCTCTCTCTCTCTCTCTCAATCTTCTCCTTCCTCTCTCTCTCTCTCGATCCCTTCCTCACTCGCTCTACTGGCAGTCTCTCTCTCCCTCCCTCCCCTCCCCTGCCCCCTCTTTCTCAGTCTCCTTTTTCCTATGTATGTATCCTTTCCAGTGCATGTAGAAAAAGCAAGGAGAGACTGGCAGAATACATCATGCCTACAATCTTAATCTCTGAATACTGAAAAACCGTTTTGAGTTCTGAGTTCTTAGTCCCCCCCGCCCCCCCACCCCCCTTCTCTCTACCTGTCTCTCTCACTCGCTCGCCCCCGCCCCCCCTCCTCCCCCCCCCCCCTCTCTCTCATCATAGTATCCTTTCTTCTCCGGCATCCCCTTTCCTGTCTGTACTGTGGTGACTTCCAGAAACTGATGCACATAGCAGCACGTACCTGTGGTCTTTGTTCCTAAAGCGCTTTGGCTGAATTCCACATGTGGTGTGGAGCATAATGCAGATTCCTCATCTAGTTCTGTCAGTTTCTGTTTCAGTTTCAGTTTCTCAAGTTGGCGTCACTGCGTTCGGAGAAATCTATATATAGCTGAACTACATCGACTGGGCAGATGCCTGACCACCAGTTCAACCCAACATGTAAAAAAAAAATTCACAAGCTGGGAAGAGAGAGAGAGGAAAGAGAAGAGAGAGAGAGAGAGAGATGATTAAGAGAGAGAGAGAGGAAGGAGAAGATTAAGAGAGAGAGAGAGAGAGGAGAAGAGAGAGAGAGAGAGGAAAGAGAAGAGAGAGAGAGAGGGAGAGAGAGGAGAAGAGAGAGAGAGAGAGAGAGGAGAAGATTAAGAGAGAGAGAGAGGAGAAGATCAAGAGAGAGAGAGGGGGGGGAAAGAGAAGAGAGAGAAAGGAGAATATTAAGAGAGAGAGAGGAAAGAGAAGAGAGAGAGATAGAAGATTAAGAGAGAGAGAGGAAGGAGAAGATTAAGAGAGAGAGAGAGATCGGTTAGCTTGCATGTCGTCTTTTTGTCTCTGAGCCCCTACCCCCCCCCCCCCCCGCCACCGCCTTCCCACTCCCCTTCCCCCACCCTCTCTCTCCCTCCATCTCTTTCTCATTCTGTCACTCTCTATGTGTCTGTCTCTTTTCCTGTCCGGCAGTCTATCTCTCTCTGTCTTTGTCTTTCTGTCTCTGTCTGTCTGTCTGTCTGCAGAGGAAGCAGGCAGAGACATAGAATAAGTTCACTCAGCAGCATTCGGAAATGAGAGAGATAAAAGGAAACAGACACGGATGAATAGATGGATAGACATTAGAACAGGCAGGCAGGCACCACTCCTGCAGACTGACAGATCGCAAGAGAACTGAGAGACAGTACACAGAATACGGCAGCTGTCATTGTGGGAAATGAATGGCTTCCATTCCTCTGTGTGCCGTCACTCCATCAGCTCTGACTGTTAGTGGGCTCCTGTCAGCAACAGTCAGTTTAAGTTTACAGTCGGTTGGGCCAACAACAAAGTCAGTGAGAGCTGTATTATCAATGGTTTCTCAAATGCAGTGGGAAATCACTAACAGCTTGGTCTTTTTTTTTTTAGAAGGACTATGACTCAAACTAGGAGGCTAAACTGCACTCGCTCTTAGTGCTGCAGCCTTGGGGGGCTAGTGGGCCTTTGGGAACCATCCCAATGCCGACTGTCTTAAAACCCTAGTGGGGATTTAACTTGGGCAAGACACTCTCCACTATAGTCAAATTCTAGCCCAAATAGCCGCGACAGCAGTTACCTCCTCGATCTGTTGTTCTGATGGTCTCAGTGGAAAACGACTGACTACAAAGAGTATCATACTGGGTACCTACCGACTGGACACACTGCCGTTCAGTTCACAGCTCTGGCAGAGCCGGCACCACGCTGGCACCACCTGCAAATCAAATGTTCCACTTTTCACGAGGCAGTCACAACTTGATGTGTTCCGGACACGCGTCATTGACGCTTGTGACTCCTGCGTCAAATTAACTTCTTCAAATTTATGATAGAAGGTGAGGTTATATACATGGCAGCCGGCACGGCACGGCGCGGCACACGGCTGCTGCACGTATAGTTGCAGACTTAGGTTTGGCATCGAGGCGTGCTTCCTGCTTTCCTTGGAAGTAAAGCGTTCTTTTGAAGCGTTGGAGGCAGCGGGGTTAATGGTGTGCCATTTTCGTGTTTGTCTTCCCGTCTGTCTGTCTGTCTGACTGTTGTACAGAGATGTGAACTGACGGGAGAGAGGACTGTGGAAGAAGTGGCACTAGTAGGCACTGATCACTGTCTGTTTCTGCCTGTCTTTGTTTCTCTGTGACAGCTTTTTGTTCAGTCTTCCCAACGTCTACCTCGGTCAGCTTCATTGCTCATCTCTGTCTGTCTCTCGCTGTCTCTCTTTATATAATCTCCTCTCTCTCTCTCTCTCTCTCTCTCTCTCTCTCTCTCTCTTCGCTCTTTCTATCTCCCTCCCCGGCACTGTATTTCTCTCTCTCTCTCTCTCTCTCTCTCTCTCTCGTAATTTGTCTCTATATCACTCTCTGTCCATCTTTTTTTCTTTCTGTGTATATCTCTGTCTTTCTCCATCTGTACCTCTCGGCTCCCCCCTCTCTTTCTGTATGTCTCCAGTCTCTCCGTCTCTCTCTATCTCACTCTGTCTCTCACTCCCTGTCTCTCCGCTGTGTCTCTCTGTCTCTGTCTCTCTCCCTCTACCCCTGTCTGTGTTGTACTCACTCACACGCTTATCTCGTGGGCTCACAGCACATCCACTTGTTTACACACATATCAGGTGTCGAAGTATGAACATGGGCATCACGTACACAACTCGATCGCGCACGCACGCACGCATAAACACACACACACACACACACACTCACTCTCTCTCTCTCTCTTTCACTCTTTCTCATGCACACACACACACACACACATACACACACACGCACAGACCCACGCACGCACGCACACAAACAAACAACAACACACACCAACACTGACACACACACACACACACACACACACACACACTGACACACACACACACACACACACACACAGGTGCAAGCGCTCGAGCACAAGCGCATGCACACACTTACGCATAGACGGCTAGCCACGTGTGCCAAAATCGTCAAACTCAATTTATTTTCCACACCAGCCCAGAGGCAAATTGGAAGACTAAGACGCTAAGCTGCAAGCGCACGTGCTAGCACGTGCATTCACATCCACGTTCACTTTCCCACCTGCCCTCCCGTCCCCTCCCTTAGCACACATACATAACCAGCAGACACACACACACACACACACACACCGTGAGTCATTGAACATACAAAGCCAATACAACAGTGTCACTGACATCATTCATAACCAACATCACACAGTGTCATTGACATCATACACAACCAACACTACACAGTGTCATTGACATCATACATAACCAACACTACACAGTGTCATTGACATCATACAAAACCAACACTACACAGTGTCATTGACATCATACATAACCAACACTACACAGGGTCATTGACATCATTCATAACCAACATCACACAGTGTCATTGATATCATACATAACCAACACTACACAGGGTCATTGACATCATACATAACCAACACTACACAGTGTCATTGACATCATACATAACCAACACTACACAGCGTCATTGACATCATACATAACCAACACTACACTACGTCATTGACATCATACATAACCAACACTACACAGTGTCATTGACATCATACATAACCAACACTACACAACGTCATTGACATTATACATAACCAACACTACACAGTGTCATTGACATCATACATAACCAACACTACACAGTGTCATTGACATCATTCATAACCAACACTACACAGTGTCATTGACATCATACACATCGAACACAATACAGTGTCATTGACATCATACATAACCAACACTACAAAGGGTAATTGACATCCTACATAGATCACACACACACACACACACACACACACACACACACACACACACACACTGCACCACATTCTATCGACCCTCCAACCTCAGAATGAAGATGTCAGCGACTGAAAAGCCTCAGGTACCACGCCCACATTACATAACATTTACGAATATCACACGGGGAAGCTATACTGCTACTACTACCAGTCACAGTCAGTGGAGTGTAGTAGTGGTGATGGAGGGGGGGGGGGGGGAGGAGAGGAGTGAGAAGAATTAAGTGTCGGCGGGTGGAAACTGGGTTTGGCAAGGTGGGTTGGTAGGTAGGTGTGTGTGGAGGAGGGAGGGGGATGGGTAGAGGGGGGGGGGGGGGGGGTAAGAAAAATCAGGTAGAGTGGAGAGGAAAGAGGCGAGGTTGTGGGAAGGAAGGCGAGAAGGAAGGAAGGAAGGAAGGAGTGGAGGAGGGAGTGGAAAACCACTTCATGGAGTCTGATAAGGGCTGCTGGCACCCTGCCCTCACCAGACGGCTGCTATCCCCTGTCATGTAATGCCGGCGCGCACGTGCAGGCGAAGGCGAGGCGCGAGCCGGCGCGTTCAATCGCG